>NC_091282.1:314644970-314948000 GCF_032444005.1 Ranitomeya imitator | reverse complement strand
CGAGTTTTTTCGCTATAGGAATGGCTTTCCCATTTATAGTTGTAAGTATTATTTATATGTTGCATTTGGAGAGCCCCTGATGTGCTTAAATAGTTGAAACTCCCAACAAGTGACCCTATTTTGGAAACTAGACCCCTCAAGGAACTTATCTAGATGTGTAGTCAGCACCTTGAATTCCCAGGTGCTTCACAGAAGTTTATAACGTAGAGATGTGAAAATAAAAAATCACATTTTTTCCACAAAAATGAACTTTTAGCCCCAAATTTATTTTCACAAGGATAACAGGAGAAAATGGACCCCAAAATTGTTGTGCAATTTCTCCTGAGTACACTGAAACTCCATTTGTGAGGGAAAACAGCTGTTTAGGCGCATGGCAGAGCTTGAAAAGGAAAGAACATCGTTTGACTATTTGAATGCAAAATTGTCTAGAATCAAGAGCAGACAACATATCATGTTTAGAGAGCCCCTGAAGTGCCTAAAAAATTGAAACTCCCAACAAGTGACCCAATTTTGGAAACTAGACACCTCAAGGAACTTATCTAAATGTGTGCTGAGCACCTTGAACCTCCAGGTGCTTCACAGAAGTTTGTAAAGTAGAGCCATAAAAATAAAAAAATCAAATTTTTTCCACAAAAATGAACTTTTAGCCCCAATTTTTTATCTTTACAAGGGTAACAGGAGAAATGGAACCCAAAATATGTTGTGCAATTTCTCCTGAGTACACTGATACCCCATACAGTATATGGAGAAAAACTATTGTTTGGGTATATGGCAGGGCTTGATAGGAAATGAGTGACAGTTGGAATGCAGACATTGATGAAATTGTCTGCCGGTGTCATGTTGTGTTTGGAGAGCCTCTGATGTGCCTAAACAGCGGAAATCTTCCACAAACTAGACCTCCAAAGGAATGTTCCTAGATGTGTGGTGAGCACCTTGACCCTCCAGGTGCTTAATAGAAATTTTTAACATTGAGTTGTAAAAATAAAAAAAATTACATTTTTTCACCCAAAAATGATACTTTAGCCCCATTTTTTATTTTCATAAGGGCAACAGGATAAAATGAAACTCAAAATCCGTTGCTCAATTTCTCCTGAGTATGCTGATGCCCCTTATGTGGAGGAAAACTACTGTTTGGGTGCACGGCAGGGCTCGGATGGAAAGGAGTTACGCTTTGGAATGCAGACTCTGATGGAATGGTCTGTGGGTGTCATGTTGCGTTTGGAGAGTCACTGATGTGCCGAAGCAGTGGAAACCCCCCCACAAGTGACCCTATATTGGAATTGATCTAGTGTGTCCTGGTATGTGAATTTTATAATGTAATGGCATATGTAAATTATGTAGAGTGCATTAGGTTGGCATACGTGAGTTATGTAGTGTACGTCATGTTGGCATACGTGAGTTGTGTTAGTCAGAAATTAATTTATTAATCCTTGGATGTGTGGTACAGTTTGAAACATTCTTTTAAACACAGGCCAGGTTTGTCGGGCAGGTGTCGCATTAATAAGTGGTGTCCTTCTGTATCCCCCTTCTGTAACAAACTCTGCACCTATTATGCGAACTTCCTTTCTTTGTGTTTTGAGGGACCTAATTGGGGAAATTTTGACTAGATACGATACGAGCACCATCAGTTCTGGAAGTGCTGTGGCCCTCTCCCTTCTGATTTCCAAACATTAGGGTGTTGATCACTACCTACTGATACTGAAGGTATGTACCGGTCTAGCCTGCACATTGTGATAGCACGAAAGTGTTGTACATTGCCATCTGTACGATGTGCAAGGCCAGCTTCTTGTTCCACACCTTGGTTTTTCTCATGGCACTGTACAGATGAAGGCCTTGATCAGAGAGATCAACTCCCATCATGTTTTTGTTATACCACAGTACACAGTCTGGTTTGGTGACCTGCGTAGAGGTACCTTGTACACCTGTGGCAGTGCTGACATCACCATGTGTAGTGGTCAAGAAAAGAACATCCATCTTGTCCTTGTACATGACCACTAGCATGTGGTCTCTACATTGGGCGGTGCTCTCATGCTTTCTGAGCAGATGCCCAATTAGCAACTTAGGGAGACCTCTCTTATTCTTGCAGACAGTACTGCAGGTTGCAGTAGCTCACGCAGATAGGGACTTGAGGAGTGGGATACTGGTATAAAGGTTTTCTACGTATAGGTGGTAGCCTAGATCCAGCTAGGGATCCACCAAATCCTACATAATTTTCCCACTCACTCGCAGGACAGGGGGGCATTCAGGGGCTTGAATCTGGATGTCCTTCCCTTCATAAACTCTAAACCTGTTGGCAGGCTCAGACTGGCCCACAGGGTAACAGGGGAATCCCCCGGTGGGCCCCTATGTAGAACTGGGCCCCCAACCCCACTGTATGGGCAGTACTTGGCATAATTCACTTGATTCACTCTGTACAGAAAAAAGCAGCATCTCATCATTCATTAACCATGCTACCCAGTTTATTATTATGTAGAGATATAGGCAAATTGTCTCTTCAGAGAGGAAGAGGACTAGAACTCTAGTGCCACCTATTGAAAGTAGCAATTCTAACAGTCAATGTCGACTCTTTAACGAGCCTTGTCAAATGATAATAGCCAAACCAGAATCTCAGTTTGCAGACACTGTGTTTCGGGGTACTGCCCCTCGTCAGTGCAAAGTGGAGATCTGGTTTGGCTGATTGAGAGGCATCTGACCGGGATCCAAGAAGTATCGTTTCTCCTTGTGGAGAGTGACATGATAAGCATAAGACTTAAAACCGCAATGCTCCTCTGGGAAATATGCAAATTGTCTCTTCAGAGAGGAAGAGGACTAGAACTCTAGTGCCATCTAATAGAGATATAGGTAAATTTGTGAATGAAGGTAGTATAGTATTTGAATGCAGGTGAAAAGTGGGCCCCCCAAAGTCAATGTTATTGGGGGGCCTTTTTCACCCCAGTCCGACACTGCCTGTGGGTGTACCTTGAGGCACACTTACACAGTTTGTAGAGCTCAATTCCATACCTGGCCCTTTTAATAGGCAGATATTGAAAGAATTTGAGCCTCCCCTTGAAATAGATTAGGGACTCATCCACTCAAATATCCCTCTGATCTTGTTGCTGAAGTGATCAATGACTGGCCGAACTTTGAAAAGTCAGTTAAAGGTAGGGTCGTTTCGGGGAAGACATTGTGCATTATCATTGTAATGCAAACATTTATGGATTGCCTCAAATCGTTTACTTGTCAAAGCCATGCGTAACACTGGAGTGTTATACAAAACATCAGCACTCCAACATTGCCGAAGCTCTGGCTACTTCACTAATACCATGTAAAGGAGAAGACCCAAAATACAATTGTTGCTACTGCGTATACAGGGGTCCAGTTAATAAATGATGAAGGGCAGTCTTGTGCCAAAAATTGCTCGGCACACAAATTTGTTTGAGGCACCATGATGTTTACAAAATCCGCTGAGGAAAGACTTTGAAAAAGGTCTATTTCTGTGAGGCTGGGGGTGTCGAATTGAATTCCTGACTGAGTCATAAAATCAGAAATCAGTGGCTCCTAGTCTCCAGAGGGTGAGGTCCATACATGGTCAGTAACGGTATGCACCAGTTCATTTTCTGTCCTCGGGCATCTGCACGGCTGTTCAGCATCACTTGAGGAAGAAGAGGAAGTGGAAAAATAAAGGAAGGTGGCATCCTCTCCCTCACTGTCAGTGTTGTAGGTAAGGAAAGCGTATGCCTTCTCCACTGAATATTGTGTTTGGGATGACATTTTTTCACATATGCGGTGTTTGTGCATGTACCAAATTTTATTTAGTTGTAAATGTGTGTGTGAGTGTTTGGTGTAAACCTTTTTTTATTTAAAACTGATTTGGGACCCACGGATGTGATTCTTTTTTTCCACGCTGACACTAACTCAATTCAGTAAAAACTACTTAGTAGATGACGATTATTACCATAGCATATTTTTAATGTCCCTAATCTATATTATTTTTATTCTCTTTTCACAAAAAACCCCAACAACCGGAGAGTGATCATTGATGTGAGTCAGTGATCAGTGCTTGATGGCTGTAGGACAGATACAGGGATGATTTTTTTTTTCCGTGCTGACACTAACTCAATTCAGTAAAAAATACTGTAGTAGCTGTTGGCTAATCTAAATGATTTTTCACTCGATTCTTTTTTCACTCCCCAAAAAGAAACAAAAGATGGATATTCATCATCGACCAGCGCTAGACAGCTGTAGGACGCACACACGGATATGGTACAAAAGGGGATTTGAAAAAATAGACAGGAGAAAAAAAAGTCCTTGCCAAAAATGAGCATGATAGTGTGCATCTAATCAGCAGATCGGAGGCTGTAGGTTGCACACACTGAGGGGTTTAAAGAGGGGGAGAAAAATAGTGAAAAAAACATTGTGGAAAACAGCGAGCATGAGTGCGGATCAGAGATTTGCGTCACTGATCAACGCTCAATGGCTGCAGGATGCACGCATGGAGGTGATGCAAAGGGGAGGACAAGGACAGGGACAAAATAAATTCCTGGAAAACAGCGAGCATGGATGTTGATCATTGAATTGAGTCACGGATCAATGCTCAGCAGCTGCAGGAAGCACGAAAAAGAAAAAATGCCAAAAACGAGCGATCAAGTGCTGATCAGCGCTCGGTGGCAGAAGGGGTGGTGGCAGGGCCGGCTCCAGGTTTTCGAGGGCCCCGGGCGAAAGAGTCTCAGTGGGCCCCCCCTTTAACACATACCCCGATTTATGATGCACAGATACGGCAGAGAAATGTATAGTACAATGCCAGATTTCACTTCTTACATGAGTGACAGCTATTGTAAATTCTGCAGTGTATATATACAGGAGGAAAGGTGCTGTGCAGTGTATATATACAGGAGAGGTGCTGTGCAGTGTATATACAGGAGGAAAGGTGCTGTGCAGTGTATATATACAGGAGAGGTGCTTTTCTGTTTTGAGTTTTTCTATGAAACAAAGACTTTTCTACATAAACAACGTTGTTTGGTTTTGCGGCCCCAACAGATCTGTGCTACAAAGTAACAGGCGGCTCGGGCATTAATGAGGGACATGATGCTGAATCCTTTCCACAAACCCTAATGACCCAATTAGTGCCCTGTCATTAGAAGCTCATTAAATGCCTCCCTGTCCCAGGCAGTCATGTACAGTATGGGGGGGATCCTGCAGCCCACCCCCTGACTGCTCCAGACCATACACTGCCCTCTGTCGCGCTCACTATTATTCTGTGCATTTCTCCGTCATCGTTACCCCATGTTACACTTGTCACCCCCCACTACAGAGTAGCAGGGCAGCCAATGTCACCCCCTCCCGGACCCTAATGGCAGCAGGAAATGTCTGCTCCTCTATTGGGTTGGAACCTGATTTAATCAAGGAATAATGTGGATTTGTTGCCGGTGGCTGCAGGGGAAGGGTTAAGTGATGCCATGTCATTGGTGGGAGCAGTGGCAGCTGCTGGGACCTGGACAGAGACAACCAATGTTGCTGTGACCGCACAGTGTGATGTGGAGGAGAGAAGCTGAGACTCCGGAGCAGAAATCACCCATATGCCAGCACTGGGCAGAGTCCCTCCAGTCTCCAGCCTGGGGCCACGGGGCCCCAACGTACAGCCCACAGCTCAGTTTTATCCATGGCAGCAGCTCCCCTTCCTCCTGGCATCTGGTTAACCCCATTTATGCGGGTCGGATTGTTATCTTTAAGGTTTAGCAATAACCTTCATACAGATGGGAAGGGGTTAAGCTTCTTCCTACCCCACTGGTGCAGGTTTGGTGCAGCATGCATGTATTCTGGGAGAGCTGGGTGGCTACAGGCTGCACCCCACCAGCTGCTCCTCCAGACATCACCCACATTTTTAGGCAGCGGAGACAGACAGCAGCAGACTGAGCCACAACTTCAACCACTGCTGGATACCATAACACTCACTCAGGCACTGGTAGGATGGAGCTCCTCGGAATCTGCCTGATAAGTTCAGCTCAGCACTGCAGCCACCCAGGGGGGAGAGCAGAGAACGTGCTCTCTCCGCCCACAAATAGTCACACTGGCTGCCTTCTCTTAACCCCTATGTGTGCCTGCCTGGCTGCACTGACTGAGTGAGAAGATGCTTGTGTCAGAGCTGGCACATAGGGGTTAAGAGAACACAGCCAGCAGTGACATTGTGGGCGGAGAGAGCATGTTATCTCCTGCTCTGCTCTCCCAGCTGTAAGTGGGCCCCCCTCTCTCCCCAGGGCCCCGGCATTTGCCCGGAGTGCCGGGTGCTGACGCCGGCCCTGGGTGGTGGAAAGGGGGGAAAAGGGGAAAAATGAGTGAGAGGGGGATTGGGGTTGATTAGTAAAGATAAGGGAGGGATCCAGGACTCTCTTCTTTTTGTTCAGCATCAGGAGTACAGGCAGCAGAAGCATGAACTGTGATGGCACAGGCTTTGTGGCACCACAAGGCCCAGTACAGCACAGAGAGTGACAGAGTAATCACTCAGTACAAATCCCCAGCTAGAATGAGGAACTACAGGGCGGTCACTGCCAGGTCACACCACGTCTGTGCTCTCTGATTGGTGGAATCAATGTAATCGTCAATAGCACCTTAGCAGAGCTGGCTCTGTTGATCCTGGCATTGCTAGGTTCCAGCCTATGATTGGTGCTCTTACAGCACCAATCACAGGCTAGACATCAGTGTTTCAGGTGATTTCATGGCCTGAAACACTGAGAAAAGCTGCAACTGGCTGCGACGCCCCCACAACAGCGATCATAGTTGTGGGGGCGACGCCATTCCTGGGACGATGACTGCACTTTAAGGCAATTGTAAGGGGGTCGACAAGGCAGCGGGTACCTGCGTGCTGGGTCTGGAACTAGAGAGACTGCATCCACTGTTCCCGGGGGGAAGCCTGAGTGAGGCCGACCTCGCCCTGTTGCCTGGGGGGAGCTCTAGAGAAGAGGGGCTTCCTGCTGTCAGAGGGGGGCAGAAGAAAAGAGGGAAAAAGCATGCCAAGCAGGGCAGTGTGGGGCCAGTGCAGAGCAGTGAGGAGCGTGCTCTGCTTCCCCCTCCAGAGAGTGCTGCAGCAGGCCTGAAGGATGGGGACTGCTCAATTGAGGGGAGTGGTGTGCTCAGCAGCAACCTGGAGAGTGAGAGCGTTGCAGAGCAGAGCTATGCAGAGCTGAGCCGGGTAGCTTCATGTACACAGAGCAGAGCCGAGCCAGGTGTTGCAATAGCCACATAGAGTAGTGCTCTGGCCGGGAGTACCAGTGCCAAGCAGATCAGCGATACCCGCCGCCAACAGCAGGGACCAGGGAGAGCCAGGACGTGCAGTGTGTGTCCAGTAAACACCAGGGAGAACCAGGTGCGGTACACTACGTGACCGTGAGTACCATACATGCGCTGCCCAAGAGAGCCCCCATACGAGACTGACACTTGCACCTTGACGTGGGCAGAGAATAGTTGTCCACTCCTGACCCTTTTTACCTGACTACTCCAGTTTATATAATTAAGGAGCCATGTTGGGCTCGCACAGGATTTTGGCCCGTGATTTTGTTGGCCACATCAGTATATGGACAAGGGGCAGAGGAAGGTACCGGAGACCGACCACTGCCGCCAGAAGCCGGACCAACGATAATATTGCAGCCATTATATTATATGGCACTGTGTTCTTACAATTGCTCATTTTGCTCTTCTACCCAGTTAATTATTATGTTTTCCATGAGGTCTATGAGATTACGCAATTAAAAAATGACGAGTTGAATCCTTCTAAGCTCCATGTAGAAACAGGAGGTAAATTTTCCCTGTATGAGTCATGAGTCGCTGGAATCGTCTCTGGCAGGGGGAGAAGTTGAAGAGGGGAATGATAAATGCAGGGAGAAGAGATTTCCTGTTTCTACAGAAAACAAAAGAATTAGCTGGATAGAAAGGCAAAATGAGCAATTGTAAGTGCTCCAAGCTATAAAATATGATTGCAATATATTAAGAGGATAACATCTTTGATGGGAGTGATTCTTTAATACATTTTTTAATAGCTTCAGTTACTTTTTTTAAATCCCAATAGGGGATTTAAGCCTGAAAGCGTTTGATCATTTGTAGTATGTAAAACAGTAAAATATTGCGATCTGCGATATGTTGCTCGTTAACACACCTGACATAGTATGTTTATTAACATTTTATTAAGGGTCAACATAATAGGTTATTAAAGTGAATCAGCCATCAGAATTTTTCTAAGTAAACTATAGCATTGTCAGGAGATTAAACAACAACCACAAGACAGATTTCTTTTACCAAGATATCATTTTAATCAGTGTAACAGTGCAATCCTGACAATGCCTGTAGTTTACTTAGCAAATCCTGATGACAGGTTTCCTGTAAGTGAAAAGTCTCTGCCATCGCTCTTTTGCTGAGGCAGCATAAAGTAGTGGCAGTGATTGAGATTTCAGCAGTCTGTCACAAATATCCTTATGGTAAAATTTGCCTCTGATTCTGCCTTATTCTTCTTCACATAGAAGAGTAATTATTATTATTTATTATTATAGCGCCATTTATTACATAGCGTTTTACATATGAGGAGGGGTATACATAATAAAAGACAAGTACAATAATCTTAATCAATATAAGTCACGACTGGTACATAAGGAGAGAGGACCCTTACTGCAAGGGCTCACAATCTACAAGGGATGGGTGAGAATACAGTAGGCGAGGGTAGACCTCGTCGTGCAGCGGTTTGGTCTATCGGTGGTTACTGCAGGTTGTAGGCTTGTCGGAAGAGGTAGGTCTTCAGGTTCTTTTTGAAGGTTTCCACGGTAGACGAGAGTCTGATGTGTTGGGGTAGAGAGTTCCAGAGTATGGGGGATGCACGGGAGAAATCTTGTATAGTTTTGAGGCATAGGGGAAAAGTGACATGGGGCGATAGCTAGATGCAGAGGATGAGTCAAGAGAGGGCTTTTGAGGATAAGTGTGATTGAGGCATGTTTAAAGCTTGAGGGGAAAACACCAGTTGTTAGTGATAGGTTGAAGAGATGGGTTAGGGTTGGAATGAAATGAAGACTGTGGTGAGGTTTGGGATGAAGTGGGATGGAATAGGGTCAAGTGCACAGGTGGTGAGATGTGATCTTGAGAGTTTAGTGGAGAGTCATTCTTCTGTAATGGTGGAGAAGTTTGTTTTGGAGGAGGAGGGCTGGGCACTTGGGAGGAGGTGCTCTGGGGGTTGTCCACCAAAACTGTCTCTGATGTTATCAATCTTTTGCTTGAAATATGAGGCAAAGTCTTCCTCCGAGATGAGTGGAGAGGGAAAAGGTGCTGGGGGATGGAGGAGAGAATTGAAAGTGTTGAATAACTGTGTAAGGTTGTGAGACAGGGGGGATATGAGAGATGAGAAGTAGGTTTGTTTTGCTGCAGCGAGTGTGGCCTTAAAGGTAGTGAGGGACTGTTTGAATGCTCATTGAAGTGGGATCTTTTCCATCTCCGCTCAGTAACCCTGGTAGCCCGTCTCAGTTTTGGTCAAGTTGGTGTGCCAGGGGTGTCTGTTGATTTTGCGAGCTTTGGTATGTGTGAGTGAGGTGACTGATTCCAGAGCAACAGTTATTGTAGTGTTATATAGAGTGGCAGTGGCATCCATATTGTGTAGGGAACTTATGCCTGTAAGAGGGAGAAGGGATTCAGACAGTGAGTGTAGATTGAGGTGTTTAAGATTTCTGCAAGGGTGTGCAAGTTTGTCGGGTGGAGATTGTGGACAAGGAGTGGAGAGGGAAGAGAATGTGAGTAGGTTGTGGTCAGAAAAAGGGAGAGGTGAGTTAGAGAGATTAGATAGGGAGCAGTGGCGGGTGAAGATGAGGTTCAATGTGTGGCCATCTTTGTGAGTGGCTGCAGAAGGCCATTGAGCGAGGCCAAAGGAGCAAGTGAGAGATAGAAGTTTAGTGGCAGCTGAGAGGGAAGTGTCAATGGGGATGTTGAAGTCGCCCATGATGATAGTGGGGATGTCCACAGAAAGGAAATGACGTAGCCAGGTGGTGAAGTGGTCAAGGAAGGTGGCGGCTAGCCCTGGGGGGTGGTAAATGACAACCAACTGGAGGGGGAATAGATGCGCACAGAGTGCACCTCAAAGGAAGGGAGGGTGGCAGTGGGATTGGGGTGAAGGAGCAGTTATCTGACAGGAGAAAACCAACTCCTCCACCATGCTTGCTGCTGGGGCGGGGGGTGTGGGAAAGGTGGAATCCACCATACGAGAGTGTAGCAGGAGAGGCTGTGGCAGAGGGGGTGGCCCAGGTTTCGGTGATGGCGAGGAAGGAAAGTTTATGAATAATGAAAAGATCATGGATGTTGTAAAGTTTGTTGCAGACAGAGCGAGCGTTCCATAGTGCTCCTGTTAGTGGGACTGGGGAAGCAGGAGCTGGGAGAATGGGTATAAGGTTAGAGAGGTTACGGAAAGTTGTGTTAGAGCATGGATGGGAGGTAGAAGTAACTGTGGGAATGTGGTGAGGCGGACCAGTATTTGGAGCAATATCACCGGCAGTGAGGAGGAGCAGAGAAAGTGTTAGCAGGTGGGAGCAGGAGAGAGCATGAGGAGACTGTCTGTGTTTGGAGACAGAGGATTGTATGTGGAGAAACAGTCCAGAGGAGGAGGTGAGGTGGATGGGGAGGATTGAAGAAGAGATGACCAGTTCCTTACTAGGTGTAGGCATAAGGGGGGTTAATAGAAAGTTAAGGATTGTAGCGGTCAGAGTGAAGACAAACAGAAATATTGTTTCTGGTGACTGTACCCAGATACCTTCAGTTCCCTTCTGGTTCAATTCTGGAATTAATTCTGAGCATCACACTTCTATGATACACTTATGTGATACACGGGGCAGACTGACGTCTTGGCAGACTTATGCTATACAACATATGTGCAGCAAAGTGCATTCAGGTGTGAAGTAGAGGGGAGTAGTCCGTGCGTCCTTGCGCATCTTGTTCAGATAATTTAGAGAGCCAGATGTATATGATCAAGGCAGGGTAAACAAGGTCATAAATATTGGGAATATTGCAGGGGCCAGTTGAAAAGCATACCAAGTTTTTGCTACAGGCTGAGATAGGAAAGTTCAGTGTGGAAAGCTGGATGACATACCTGTAGGGAGAAAAGATAAATATACATGCTGATTAGAGTGCGATGATGTCAGATAGCAGGGTACAATCTTTATGCATCATTCTGGAATTAATTCTGAGCATCACACTTCTATGATACACGTATGTGATACAGGAGGCAGACTGAGTCATGCATATTTATGAGCTGTTACTTCCTGCCACCCACCATTAATTTTTACTCCAGGATAAAACTTCTCAATTAGCATTGGTAGTCTCCAAAACTGCCTAATAACAATTAGCAGTCCTATAATTTCTGTTTCTTTTTTCTTCCAGAATGGATTAAATCAGTATTGTTTCCTGTTCTTCTTTGTGGTGTGCCTTATAATAGCCAACTTCATCTACTTGATTGTACCTGAAACAAAGAACAAATCTTTTCTGGATATTAAAGAAGAGTTTCGGAAACTTAACTATGGACACTCCTATATAAGTTCCCAACAAATGGAAAATAATAGTATTGCAGAGGAGGAAAGCATATGACCTTTGTAAATGCACACCTTTTATGTTAAGTAATAAAATAGGTGCCATTTCTATGCATTTCTAATTCCTTTAAATGTGACAGAGGGATAACCAGTCAGGTTTATGTAACATATGCGGCTGATAAGACTGGACAACACTTGACACCGTGCAGTAAATTGCCACTTTCATTATGCGTGAACAGAGGGTTTCTCCACTTTTCTGCTCCCTAAAGGGCTCTGCAATTCCAATATGGCAGCAAAAACCTATTATAACAAAATTTTCATTCCAAAAACCAAATTAAGCTCTTTTCCTTCTGAAACATGCTTCGTGTTAAAGGAATAAGGAATAGTGTCCGACCACGTATAGGTTATTATCCAAACTGGGTTAAATTGCAGGGTGAAGATTTCTCTGTTTACCGCGTGTGAAAAGAAAACTAGATTAAAGAATGTTTTTTTATTTTCATTATCCAATGATTTAAAAATATGTTAAACTCCTGTGGGGTCAAAATGCCAACTACACACACACATACATTTTTCGAGGGGTGTAAATTCCAAAATGCGGTCATGGTCGCTCCAGTTTTGATTGATGAGTGACATTTTTGGTGTCAAACACTACAGATTCATTAGGAGGCACATATATATATATACATATATATATATATATACCTGTATATATATATATATAATAGATGGTGGCCCGATTCTAACGCATCGGGTATTCTAGAATATGTATGTAGTTTATTTATGAAGATTTAAGAATAATGCAATAAATACACAGGATTCGGCTGGCCGGGCGCGACCAATCAGTGAAGTGTATTCAAATCCCGTGCCAATTCGCGGCCGGACTGCGCCTGCCGCTGATTGGTTGCTCCTGTAGTATCTAACACAGCCCACGTAGCATATAGCACGCCCACGTAGAATATAACACAGCTCACATAGCATATAGCACAGCCACGTAGCATATAACACAGCCACATAGCATATAACACAGCCACATAGTATATAACACAGCCACGTAGTATATTGCACAGCCCACGTAGCATATAACACAGCCCACATAGCATAAAGCACAGCCACGTAGTATATAACACAGCCACGTAGTATATTGCACAGCCCACATAGCATATAACACAGCCCACATAGTATATAGCACAGCCATGTAGTATATAGCACAACCACATAGTATATAGCACAGCCACGTAGTATATAGCACAGCCACATAGTATATAACAGCCCACATAGCATATAACACAGCCCACGTAGTATATAGCACAGCCACGTAGTATATAGCACAGCCACGTAGTATATAACAGCCCACATAGCATATAAGACAGCCCACGTAGTATATAGCACTGCCACATAGTATATAGCACAGCCACGTAGTATATAACACAGCCACGTAGTATATAGCACAGCCACATAGTATGTAACACAGCCACGTAGTATATAGCACAGCCATGTAGTATGTAACAGCCATGTTTTATATAGCACAGCCACATAATATATAGCACAGCCACATAGTATATTGCACAGCCACGTAGTATATTGCACAGCCACGTAGTATATAGCACAGCCCACGTAGTATATAGCACAGCCCATGCAGTATATAGCACAGCCCACGCAGTATATAAGACAGCCCATGTAGAATATAACACAGCCCACGCAGTATATAGCACAGCCCACACAGTACATATATATAACACAGCCCACGCAGTATATAACACAGCCCATGTAGTATATAACACAGCCACGTAATATATAGCAGTGTGGGCACCATATCCCTGTTAAATACTCACCTTCCGGCGGCCCCCGGATCCATCCCAGGCCTTTAGCGATGCTCCCGCCAGGTCCGTTCCCAGTGATGCTTTGCAGCAATAACCTGTGATGATGTAGCGGTCTCACGAGACCGCTATGTCATATGTGGTCATTACCGCAAAGCATTACTGGGACCTGATCATCGTGAGGAGCAGGAAAAGCTGCCAGGGACGCCAGAAGGTGAGAATATCACAATTTTTTTTGTATTATTATTTTTAACATTATATCTTTTTACTATTGATGCTGCATAGGCAGCATCAATAGTAAAAAATTAAGCGGTGTTTAAATCCCGCCCCAATATTGCTGATTGGTCGCAGCCGGCCGGGCACGACCAATCTGCGACAGGCGCAGTCCGGCCGCAAATTGGCGTGGGATTTAAACTATTATATATTGGTGCGGGATTGAAAATTTCGCACGGGCCAACTAGTATGTGTTTATATATATATATATATATATATATATATACAGTACAGACCAAAAGTTTGGACACACCTTCTCATTTAAAGATTTTTTCTGTATTTTCATGACTATAAAGATTGTACTGAAGGCATCAAAACTATGACTTAACACATATGGAATTATATGCTTAACAAAAAAGTGTGAAACAACTGGAAATATGTCTTATATTCTAGGTTCTTCAAAGTAGCCACCTTTTGCTTTGATGACTGCTTTGCACACTCTTGGCATTCTCTTGATGAGCTGCAAGAGATAGTCACGGGGAATGGTCTTCCAACAATCTTGAAGGAGTTCCCAGAGATGCTTAGCACTTGTTGGCCCTTTTGCCTTCACTCTGCTCACCCCAAACCATCTCGATTGGGTTCAGGTCTGGTGACTGTAGATCATCTGGCGCAGCACCCCATCACTCTCCTTCTTGGTAAAATAGCCCTTACACAGCCTGGGGTCATTGTCATTTTGCAAAGTAAATGATGGTCCAACTAAACGCAAACAGGATGGAATAGCATGCCGCTGCAAGATGTTGTGGTAGCCATGTTCAGTATGCCTTCAATTTTGAATAAATCCCCAACAGTGTCACCAGCAAAGCACCCCCACACCATCACACCTCCTCCTTCATGCTTCACGGTGGGAACCAGGCATGTAGAGTCCATCCATTCACCTTTTCTGCGTCGCACAAAGACACGGTGGTTGGAACCAAAGATCTCAAATTTGGACTCATCAGACCAAAGCACAGATTTCCACTGGTCTAATGTCTATGTAAAATGTAATATGTAAAAGCTCATGTTAAAATCACACTGCACTCGGATGTAAATTGGATGCCAGGTGTGAAAAATCGGATTGTATTTGCATGACACTCACATTACACTCGTACAACTCTTGGTAGGGAGACTTGGACCGATTTTTTCATACATTGAGTGTGTGCAAAGCAGTCATCAAAGCAAAAGGTGGCTACTTTGAAGAACCTAGAATATAAGACATAATTTCAGTAGTTTCACTCTTTTTTGTTAAGTATATAATTCCACATGTGAATTCATAGTTTTGATGCCTTCAGTGTGAATGCACAATTTTCATAGTCATGAAAATACAGAAAAATCTTTAAATGAGATGGTGTGTCCAAACTTTTGGTCTGTACTGTATATATATATATAGCCATACTTACTACCACGCCCATTCCCCAGATGCCCTCGTCATCTGCAAAAGAGTTTAAAAAAACAACGACAATATTCTTCACCTTTCCGCAGTGATGCTGCTAATCCATTTGTCCCATGATGGGTCTAGATCTGCTACATCTAGATGGCAGGCTGCATGGTTGCATAATGAGCAGAAAGGTAAAGTGAGTTCACTGGCTGTGAACTCCCGGGACTTGTCTGACAGCAACGCAAGCAGGAGAACTTTCGCACGCTCGCGGTACCATCAGAGAGGTAATAGGAGATCACAGAGAGACACTGAGCACACAGTGCTCAGTGTGTCTGCTGGATGATAGGCTGCATGGTTGCATCATGAAGCCTGCCCATCTAGATGTAGCAAAGTTAGACCCGTCATCAGGGCCGTATTTACCACTAGACACTTGAGGTCAGGTGCCTAGGGTGGGATGATGCGGGGGGCAGCACCTGAATAAGTTTTCTGTTCTGTTTTTTCTTAAAATTAAAGTCCGGGGTCTCATCCCACCCACCACCTCACCCCACCCTCCGCGTGCCCGCCTGCTTGAGGACGTCATACTCACCCTACTCCAGCGATGCCTGGTCTCAGTGTCGGCAGCTCGTCCTGTGTTAGCGGTCAGGTAGTACCTCTCATTAAGGTGATGAATATGGATGCATATTCATCACCTTAATGAGCGGTACCACGTGACCGCTCACGCAGGAAGACACTGCCGTGCCGAGACAGAGATGGAGAGATGTTCGGCGCGGTGTGGGAAAGGTGAGTATGACTGCCGGGGAGGATGAAGGAGGGAGGACGGGAGGAGGATTGCGGAGCGAGCCATGCATGCAAGATGGGAGCGGGAGCATGGGGGGGGGCTGAGCCATTCATACAACATGAGAGGGGGGGGGGAAGCTGAGCTGAACCATTCATACAAGATGGGAGGGGGAAAGCTGAGCTGAGCCATTCATACAAGATGGGAGTGGAGGGGAAGCTGAGCTGAGCCATTCATACAAGATGGGAGGGGGGGAAGCTGAGCTGAGCCATTCATAAAAGATGGGAGGGGGGGAAGCTGAGCGGAGCCATTCATACAAGATGGGGGGGAAGCTGAGCTGAGTCATCCATACAAGATGGTAGGGGGGGGGGAAGCTGAGCTGAGCCATTTATACAAGATGAGAGGGGGGGAGCTGAGCTGAGCCATTCATACAAGGCGGGGAAAGCTGAGCTGAGCCATTCATACAAGATGGGAGTGGGAGGAAGCTGAGCTGAGCCATTCATACAAGATGGGGGGGGGAAGCTGAGCTGAGCTATTCATACAAGATGGGAATGGGGGGAAGCTGAGCCATTCATACAAGATGGGAGTGGGGGAGAAGCTGAGCCATTCATACAAAATGGGGGGGAAGCTGAGCCATACATACAATATGGGAGGGGGGAAGCTGAGCTGAGCTATTCATACAAGATGGGAGGGGGGAAGCTAAGCTGAGCCATTCATACAAGATGGGAGGGGGGAAGCTGAGCTGAGCCATTCTTACGAGATGGTAGTGGGGGGGAAGTCGAGTTGAGCTGAGCCATTCATACAAGATGGGGGGGAGGCTGAGCCATTCATACAAGATGGGGAAGAGCTGAGCCATACATACAAGAATGGGAGGGGGGGAGCTGAGCAATACATACAAGATGGGAAGGGGGACACTTTGAGTGGGGATGGGGGATTTATGTGTGTGGAGAGTTTGAGTGGGGATGAGGGGATTTATTGTGTGTGGGGATAATTTGAGTGAGGGTTGGGGTATTTAGTATTTTTGGGGAGAATTTGAGTGGGGATGGGGGAGTTAATGTGGGGGATATATGAGGACACAAAATGAAGAGCAAAGGGGGAGATGGGGAAACAGCACTGGGGAATGGGGGGCATGTATGAGGAAACAGTACGGGGGAATGGGGACATGTATGAGGAAACAGTACTGGGGAATGGGGGCATGTATGGGCAATGGGGGGCATGTATGAGGAAACAATACTGGGGAATGGGGGGCATGTATGAGGAAACAGTACTGGGGAATGGGGGCATATATGAGGAAACAGTATGGGGGATGGGTGCAGACAGTATGGGGAGCGAATGGGGCAACGTATGCAGACACATTATGAGTAGCAATGTGAAAAATGTATGTGGACAGAGCAGGCAGTATAGAAAGTGAAGGGGTAAATATATGAGGAGACAGTATGGCGAACAGGAAGGATGTGAGAGGAGACAGTATGAGGACGGAGGGAGGGGAATAGTGTGATGAGACAGTATGGGGGAGAAAAGTGAGTGTGCAAAAAATAGAAACTGAGTAGTGAGTTCGTAGCATGGGGGACAGTGTAAGTACACAGCCAGGAGGGGACAGTATACAAGGAGGGGGGAGTGTGATGAGAGAGTACAGTATAAATACTGGGCCCTATAGGGGAAGACACAGTGTGAGAGGACAGTGTGAAGAGGGGGCCGGTATGGAAAGGAGAGGTCAGTGTGAAGAGCATGTACCATAAGAGGGACAGTGTGGGGGTCATAATTTGTGCAGACAATATAGTGAGGGGCAATTTTTTATTCAGGAGCATTATAATGACACTTGTATCTTTAAAGTCGTCATGTGGAGATTTTCTGCAAAAGAGCGGAGAAGATGGAGGTCTGCAGAGATGAGCTGTGGATGAGAAAACTCATCATGGGGTCTGGACAAGATAAAGAAAAGAATAACGGCTCCAGAGGCGGCGTCATCTATACGGTACATGGATGTAAATGTTTTTGTGATACTGACTAATTTTCATGTTTTTATTTATGTTCGGAGCAGTAAAGGGGATGTCCAGGTTTGTAATGAATCTGCTGTCATTCTTTGTGACTGCAGACTTCTGAATTCTCACAGTGCGCACTGCACGCTGTCAGAATTCTCTCAAGCTGGTGATTTACATACATGCCGTTACGTGCTGACAAGACATGTGTGGCCCCACGCAATGAAAATGAACTGAGTGAGGCCGGGCACGTCTAGTCGGAATGTGGTAAGAGGTATAAAAATCACATACTTGTGCTGACATGACTGTCCATCGGCAAGGGAGAATCCTAAAAGTGTGCAGTGCATGCATTGTGAGAAGGGTTGAGCGACTTCTACTTTTTTAGGATCAAGTCGGGTTTCGCGGAACCCGACTTTCTCAAAAGTCGGGTCGAGTGAAATCGGCCGATCATCGCGAAAAGTCGGGGATCGACCGAAACACGAAACCCAATGCCAGTCAATGGGGAAGCCTAGTCGGCAGTGAGTGGAGGCCAGGAAAACACCTACAATGCCCATTTTAGTGGCAAAAGCATCCATTCTTGTTACTGAAGCTTGTCAATCTTAACCCCTTCATGACCCAGCCTATTTTGACCTTAAAGACCTTGCCGTTTTTTGCAATTCTGACCAGTGTCCCTTTATGAGGTAATAACTCAGGAACACTTCAACGGATCCTAGCGGTTCTGAGATTGTTTTTTCGTGACATATTGGGCTTCATGTTAGTGGTAAATTTAGGTCAATAAATTCTGCGTTTATTTGTGATAAAAACGGAAATTTGGCGAAAATTTTGAAAATTTCGCAATTTTCACATTTTGAATTTTTATTCTGTTAAACCAGAGAGTTATGTGACACAAAATAGTTAATAAATAACATTTCCCACATGTATACTTTACATCAGCACAATTTTAGAAACAAAATTTTTTTTTGCTAGGAAGTTATAAAGGTTAAAATTTGACCAGCCCTTTCTCATTTTTACAACGAAATTTACAAAACCATTTTTTTTAAGGACCACCTCACATTTGAAGTCAGTTTGAGGGGTCTATATGGCTGAAAATACCCAAAAGTGACACCATTCTAAAAACTGCACCCCTCAAGGTACTCAAAACCACATTCAAGAAGTTTATTAACCCTTCAGGTGCTTCACAGCAGCAGAAGCAACATGGAACGAAAAAAAGAACATTTAACTTTTTAGTCACAAAAATTATCTTTTAGCAACAATTTTTTTATTTTTCCAATGGTAAAAGGAGAAACTGAACCACGAAAGTTGTTGTCCAATTTGTCCTGAGTACGCTGATACCTCATATGTGGGGGTAAACCACTGTTTGGGCGCACGGCAGGACTTGGAAGGGAAGGAGCGCCATTTGACTTTTTGAATGAAAAATTGGCTCCACTCTTTAGCGGACACCATGTCACGTTTGGAGAGCCCCCGTGTGCCTAAAAATTGGAGCTCCCCCACAAGTGACCCCATTTTGGAAACTAGACACCCCAAGGAACTTATCTAGATGCATAGTGAGCACTTTGAACCCCCAGGTGCTTCACAAATTGATCCGTAAAAATGAAAAAGTACTTTTTTTTCACAAAAAAATTCTTTTAGCCTCAATTTTTTCATTTTCACATGGGCAACAGGATAAAATGGATCCTAAAATTTGTTGGGCAATTTCTCCTGAGTACACCAATACCTCACATGTGGGGGTAAACCACTGTTTGGGCACATGGTAAGGCTCGGAAGGGAAGGAGCGCCATTTGACTTTTTGAATGAAAAATTAGCTCCAATTGTTAGCGGACACCATGTCGCGTTTGGAGAGCCCCTGTGTGCCTAAACATTGGAGCTCCCCCACAAGTGACCCCATTTTGGAAACTAGATCCCCCAAGGAACTTATCTAGATGCATATTGAGCACTTTAAACCCCCAGGTGCTTCACAGAAGTTTATAACGCAGAGCCATGAAAATAAAAAATAATTTTTCTTTCCTCAAAAATGATTTTTTAGCCTGGAATTTTCTATTTTGCCAAGGGTAATAGGAGAAATTGGACCCCAAATGTTGTTGTCCAGTTTGTCCTGAGTACGCTGATACCCCATATGTGGGGGTAAACCACTGTTTGGGCGCACGGCAGAGCTCGGAAGGGAAGGCACGCCATTTGGCTTTTTAAATGGAAAATTAGCTCCAATCATTAGCGGACACCATGTCACGTTTGGAGAGCCCCTGTGTGCCTAAACATTGGAGATCCCCCAGAAATGACCCCATTTTGGAAACTAGACCCCCAAAGGAACTAATCTAGATGTGTGGTGAGGACTTTGAACCCCCAAGTGCTTCACAGAAGTTTATAACGCAGAGCCATGAAAATAAAAAAAAAAAATTATTTTCTCAAAAATGATCTTTTAGCCTGCAATTTTTTATTTTCCCAAGGGTAACAGGAGAAATTTGACCCCAAAAGTTGTTGTCCAGTTTCTCCTGAGTACGCTGATACCCCATATGTGGGGGTAAACTACTTTTGGGCACATGCCGGGGCTCGGAATTGAAGTAGTGACGTTTTGAAATGCAGACTTTGATGGAATGCTCTGCGGGCGTCACGTTGCGTTTGCAGAGCCCCTGATGTGGCTAAACAGTAGAAACCCCCCACAAGTGACCCCATTTTGGAAACTAGACCCCGAAAGGAACTTATCTAGATGTTTGGTGAGCACTTTGAACCCCCAAGTGCTTCATAGAAGTTTATAATGCAGAGCCGTGAAAATAATAAATACGTTTTCTTTCCTCAAAAATAATTATTTAGCCCAGAATTTTTTATTTTCCCAAGGGTTACAGGAGAAATTGGACCCCAAAGGTTGTTGTCCAGTTTCTCCTGAGTATGCTGATACCCCATGTGTGGAGGTAAACCACTGTTTGGGCACACGTCGGGGCTCAGAAGGGAAGTAGTGACTTTTGAAATGCAGACTTTGATGGAATGGTCTGCGAGCGTCACGTTGCGTTTGCAGAGCCCCTGGTGTGCCTAAACAGTAGAAACCCCCACAAGTGACCCCATTTTAGAAACTAGACCCCCCCAAGGAACTTATCTAGATATGTGGTGAGCAGTTTGAACCCCCAAGTGCTTCACAGACGTTTACAACGCAGAGCCGTGAAAATAAAAAATAATTTTTCTTTCCTCAAAAATGATGTTTTAGCCTGCATTTTTTTATTTTCACAAGGGTAACAGGAGAAATTGGACACCAGTAATTGTTGCGCAGTTTATCCTGAGTATGCTGATACCCCATATGTGGGGGTAAACCACTGTTTGGGCACACGTCGGGGCTCGGAATTGAGGGAGCACCATTTGACTTTTTGAATACGAGATTGGCTGGAATCAATGGTGGCGCCATGTTGCGTTTGGAGACCCCTGATGTGCCTAAGCAGTGGTAACCCCTCAATTCTACCTCCAACACTAACCCCAACACACCCCTAACTCTAACCCCAACTGTAGCCATAACCCTAATCACACCCCTAACCACAACACTAATTCCAACCCTAACCCTAATCTATCCAAAATAGAGATGGAGACTTTAAAGGGCTTAGAGAAGGACCCCAAGATCATAATCAAACCCTCGGATAAAGGGGGGAATACTGTGGTTATGAATCATGGGGAGTATGTTGATATGTGCGAAAAGATTCTTAATGATCCAGAGAATTATGAAAAGCTCTCCTCAAACCCCACCGCTGTATACAAGAAACAGCTTAAAATTATTTTGGATGGAGGTTTGAACAATGATTTGATTGACAAAAATGAATTTGAATATTTACTTCCACAACATCCGGTGATGTCAACTTTCTATTGCCTCCCAAAGGTCCATAAGGGTCTGACCCCACTGAAGGGGAGACCCATAGTCTCAGGAATCAATAGCCTTAGCCATCATGTAGGAATCTACCTTGACGAGGTTCTCAAAACATATGTCACATCATTGAATTCATATACCAGAGACTCAATGGACCTACTGAGAAAAATAGAGGGGTTGACCCTAGAACCAGGGGCCCTCCTCTGCAGTATTGATGTCGAGGCGCTTTACTCGTCCATAAGACACAGGGATGGCTTAAAAGCAGTGAATATTTCATTAGAAGCAGGGGTCAACAATTCCTGGGACATAACAGATTCATTCTGGACCTGCTGGAGTTTTGTTTAACCAAAAATTATTTCCTGTTCAATGGCTCCACCTACCACCAGCTCAGGGGCACCGCGATGGGTAATTCCTGTGCGCCTGCCTACGCGAATTTGCTCCTGGGCTGGTGGGAGGAAACTGAGGTTTTTGGGGACCCCTTCACGGAGGAACAGGCCAATTTAGCTTTTTGGTCCCGTTATATAGATGACGTCCTGCTAATCTGGAACGGGGACATTGGCACCCTGACAAATTTTGTGGCAAAACTGAATAATAACAATTTAGGACTGTCTTTTACTTTTGAATGCCAAAGAGATGAACTACCTTTTCTAGATCTTTACATCCAAAAAAGACCAGATGGACATCTGGATACCAAGACATACAGAAAACCTACCTCTACTAATGCCCTCCTCAGGTGGGACAGTCATCACCCGGTACCCCTGAAGAGAGGCATTCCAAAAGGCCAATACCTAAGAGCAAGACGCAACTGCTCCTCTGATGAGGAATATAAGAGACAGGCAGATGACCTGCAAACACGGTTTTTGGCCAGAGGTTACCCTAATGGCATTCTAAGGAAGGCCTATAATGAGGTAAAGAAGGTGAATAGGGACAGTCTCTTGGTGCCAGCTCCGAGGGGAGAAGAAGTGCCTATCTGCCGTTCATCACCACTTACAATAATGGGGCTCCAAAAGTACGGGCAATATTACAGAAACACTGGTCCGTTCTGAACATGGATGGGGACATTGGAGAAATCACTTTCAAAAAAGGTAGATCTGTTGGAGATAGACTCGTACACAGCCACTATTCCCCGCCGATAAAAGATACATGGCTCCCCAATCCACCCAAGGGTTGCCATAAATGTAGCGGGTGTATAGCTTGCCCGGTACTCCCAGTAGGATCAAAGTTCCGAAGTGGAGTGACTGGGAAAGAATACGAAATCTACCATTTCATCAATTGCAGGTCCAAGGGAGTAATCTACAGAGCAGCGTGCATATGTGGCCTAGAATACGTTGGCAAGACTATACGTGAATTTAGGAGACGTGTAGGGGAACATCTGAGAGACATTGCACTTAATAGGGATACACCCCTGGCTAGGCATATTAACACTGAACACAATGGTGATAGTCGAGGAATTAGATTCATGGGGAATGACAGAATTGGTGCACCCAAGAGGGGAGGCAATTGGGACCAGATGTTATTACAATGTGAGACAAAATGGATCTTCCGCTTAAGAACACAAACGCCGGAAGGTCTAAACGAAATTCTCACATACACCTGTTTCCTGGAAAACTAGCCCAAATAAACATCATAGGGACTCTTTCCTTCCTTCCTCCCTTTAAATTTACATTAGGGTTTCATTAGGACCATTAATAGGGATAGCCGCCGTGGAATGGGGGCGCCAATCTTGCGTTCTTTCTATCCTAGGGTGCCAACCTCCATTGTTAGGCAGGTACCGATAGGAGTTAATTAGGGACATTGGAGATGCACATAATCCTATCTGTCCATCTATGCTTTTCTGGTGCACCTTCCCCATGGGTCCCCCCTCCGTCTCTCCTGGCCAACCACTCCATGTTCAATCTTTCTTATTTTTGTACCAGTGTTTGGCCGTCTTGCTCCTTCCTTTTTTCCAACATGTCTTACCAGACCAGAGTTTGGGCTTGTGCCCTCACTGACCACTAGCTGCGGTTTCTTCCCAGCTCGCAGGAGACAACCAGCATGTGCCCATTATTGCGATCCTCCCTTCTAGGCTAAGGATTTGTTAGGATCGGTGATATGTTTTGTATTCCATACCCTGTATGAATGGTGCGATGCTGTCTATTGTATTTAGCAACCATGAAGGGGTTAATATCATTCTGTGTTTCTCGCGGCATCTGAGCTCGTGTAGAGACAGATGCAGGGCGATTATAAGACTCCGGAAAGAGGCTTACAATGTGAACGCCTGGACTTGAGGTTACGGTCGGGCGTCACGTTGTCATGGCAACTGGACAGGGCCAGGGCACCAGTTGGTGATATACACGGCCCCATGGTTTGCTTTAGGACATGAAAAAGCACGCTACCATAGCAACCTTACCTAACATATACCGCCGGAAATGACGTGGGCAGTACATGACATAACTCTAAGAGCTGCGATAGGAGTGGATAGTGTGCCACCTTAGCAACCTGATGAGCACGCGCCGCCGGAAGTGACGCGTGCGGTCCAGCACTAGCGTTCCAAAGGGGGCGCTTTGAACCTACGTCAAGAGATCCAGCCCAGAAGTCTTTGGGCGGCTTATTTAAACACGCGCAACACTGACTTACAGTGATTGCCGATATACCCCTATATTGCGGATCCCCCACGGAGTTGGCAGGGATCCCTTTCTAACTTTCCCCTGATGAGTTGATCATAACGAAACGCGTAGGGAAACATGCGGTGATTATTGGGGTCTATATTACTTGCTCGAACAGTGTGGACGGGTTGATGTGCGGCCAGAATCACAGGCCCCCCCCCCTCTGTATGCTGTTACTACGGGAACTCTCACCCACATCACAGGAAATTCCGTGGTGAGATCGTTCCAATTATTTTGGCATTTGATCGCATTTGACTTGCGATAGGTCACAGATATATGAACCTTGTGATTTATGTTTGTGTTCAAATACTCTCATACAGGAGTGTATTTCGTGCCCCATGTGTTGCTGACGCACTATTGTGTGTTTAGAGACCTTGGGGGTTGGATTCTGATACTATTCCCCTGGTTTGGGAATTTTTTTCTTTTTGTGGAGTCTTCTATGTTTTTACTTAGTTGGACATACCAACTTTTTAGTATATATTGATTAAAAGTTAATTTTTAATACTATTGGTGTGAGATTTTTCAGCATCATTTTTGAAAAATCCGCGGGTAAAAGGCACTGGGTTTTACCTGCGGATTTTCCGCGGATTTCCTGTGTTTTTTGTGCGGATTTCACATGCGGATTTCTATTGAGGAACAGGTGTAAAACGCTGCGGAATCCGCACAAAGAATTGACATGCTGCGGAAAATACAACGCAGCGTTTCCGCGCGGTATTTTCCGCACCATGGGCACAGCGGATTTGGTTTTCCATAGGTTTACATGGTACTGTAAACCTGATGGAACACTGCTGCGAAACCGCAGCGACCAATCCGCTGCGGATCCGCAGCCAAATCTGCACCGTGTGCACATGGCCTAATTCTAAAGGTATGTGCACACGCTGCGGAAAACGCTGCGGATCCGCAGCAGTTTCCCATGAGTTTACAGTTCAATGTAAACCTATGGGAAACAAAAATCGCTGTACACATGCTGCAGAAAAACTGCACGGAAACGCAGCGGTTTACATTCCGCAGCATGTCACTTCTTTGTGCGGATTCCGCAGCGGTTTTATAACTGCTCAAATAGAAAATCGCAGTTGTAAAACCGCAGTGAAATGCGCAGAAAAACCGCGGTAAATCCGCCATAAATCCGCAGCGGTTTAGCACTGAGGATTTATCAAATCCGCTGCGGAAAAATCCGCAGAGGACCAGAATACGTGTGCACATACCGAAACCCTAACCCTAGCCCTAACCCTACCCCTAACCCTACCCCTAACCCTACCCCTAACCCTACACCTACCCCTAACCCTACCCCTAACCCTAACCCTACCCCTAACCCTAGCCCTAACCCTACCCCTAACCCTAACCCTACCCCTAACCCTAACCCTATTCTAACATTAGTGGAATGAATCTGCCGGCCGGCAGATTCGGCGGGCGCACTGCGCATGCGCCCGCCATTTTGGAAGATGGCGGCGCCCAGGGAGAAGACGGACGGACCCCGGCAGGATCGGTGAGTATGATGGGGTGGGGGGGGAGCATGGAGGGGGGATCGGAGCATGGGGGGTGGATCGGAGCGCGGGAGGGGTGGAACGGAGCACGGGGGGGTGGAACGGAGCATGGGGGTGGTGGAACGGAGCACGGGGGGGTGGAACGGAGCACGGGGGGGTGGATCGGAGTGCAGGGGGGTGATTGGAGCACGGGGGGGTGATTGGAGCACGGGGGGAGCGGACAAGAGCACAGGGGGAGCGGAGCACAGGACGGAGGGGAGCCGGAGCAGTGTACCGGACAGATCGGTGGGGTGGGGGCACATTAGTGTTTCCAGCCATGGCCGATGATATTGCAGCATCGGCCATGGCTGGATTGTAATATTTCACCAGTTATAATAGGTGAAATATTACAAATCGCTCTGATTGGCAGTTTCACTTTCAACAGCCAATCAGAGCGATCGTAGCCACGAGGGGGTGAAGCCACCCCCCTGGGCTAAACTACCACTCCCCCTGTCCCTGCAGATCGGGTGAAATGGGAGTTAACCCTTTCACCCGATCTGCAGGGACGCGATCTTTCCATGACGCCACATAGGCGTCATGGGTCGGATTGGCACCGACTTTCATGACGCCTACGTGGCGTCATGGGTCGGGAAGGGGTTA
Organism: Ranitomeya imitator; assembly: GCF_032444005.1. NCBI lineage: Eukaryota > Metazoa > Chordata > Amphibia > Anura > Dendrobatidae > Ranitomeya > Ranitomeya imitator. The sequence continues at coordinate 314,921,680 of NC_091282.1, read as the reverse complement.
ATTTATCTTATAATAATAGTTAGGCATTGGAAATTGGGGGTCATTTGGCTAAAGTTGTGGGGGCTAGGGCTGGTTCAAGTTTTTAGTGGGCCCAGGAAACGTGGACTATGTCACGGCGGTGGAGCAGGGAGAGTTAAGTATTTCAACTTTGCAAGTGCTGTGATCCTGAGCAAGCAGGGGGGGCCCAATCGTTCGCATTGGCACTGGCACAGGGCCCCTCAAAGTACGGCGGTGTGTTTGCACGGCGGGGGCGCCTCCCACCGGCAGCGACACTTTTGCGTACTATGAGGGGCCCTGTGCCAGTGATGTCGCCAATGAGTATACCCCCCACCTGATGAAGGAACCTGCACTTTCATCTGCACCTTCCTCTTTGTCCCCTTGTAAGGTGGTATAGTATGCGGGAAGGGGAACCTGACTTTCAGCAGGGTCAGATTCTGGCTGTGTAGCGTGCAAGGGGAATGTAGTGGTCTGGGTCAATGTACCAGCAGACTCATCTAGCACTGGCTGGGCAATGGGCAGAATGAGGAGGAAACACAGATATAGGCCCAAATAATAAAGTGGGCTAAATGCAGTTCAAAATTGGTAACAGGACTGACCAGGCGGCATTGCTTTGTTCAGTGGAGGACAACTGTAATGAGAGGCTGACCCAGTAAGTAGGCCCAAATCTGTAAGTAGGCTAAATGCAGTTCAAAATTGGTAACAGTAGTAAACAGGCGGCACTGCTTTGTTCAGTGGAGGAGAACGGCAAGGAGTGGCAGACACAGTTAGTAGGCCCAACCAAACTAGTAGGCCAAATGCAGCTAACAATTTGTAAATATAGGCCGAAAGCCTGAAGATCGAAGCTCAGGAAAACAAACCAGGAGAACACCAAGGAGCGGCAGACACCGTTAGTAGGCCCCAACCAAACTAGTAGGCCAAATGCAGTTTAATATTAAAAATATAGGCCGAAAGCCTGAAGATTGAAGCTCAGGAATGTAAACCAGGAGAACACCTAGGAGCAGCAGACACCGTTAGTAGACCCCAACCAAACTAGTAGGCCAAATGCAGTTTAATATTAAAAATATAGGCCGAAAGCCTGAAGATAGAAGCTCAGGAAAGTAAACCAGGAGAACACCTAGGAGCGGCAGACACCGTTAGTAGGCCCCAACCAAACTAGTAGGCCAAATGCAGCTTAATATTAAAAATATAAGCCGAAAGCCTGAAGATAGAAGCTCAGGAAATTAAACCAGGAGAACACCTAGGAGCGGCAGACACCGTTAGTAGGCCCCAACCAAACTAGTATGCCAAATGCAGTTTAATATTAAAAATATAGGCCGAAAGCCTGAAGATAGAAGCTCAGGAAATTAAACCAGGAGAACACCTAGGAGCGGCAGACACCGTTAGTAGGCCCCAACCAAACTAGTAGCCCAAATGCAGTTTCAGATTAAAAATATCAGCTGTATTGAGTGGCGCAGACAGACACAGGTAGTAGGCCTTAAACTAAAAAGTTGGCTCAATGCAGTTTAAAAAAGGTTACAGGGGTACACGGGCAGCATTGGTGTGGTCACCGGAGGACAATTGCAAGGAGGGACCGCAGACAGACTTAGTAGGCCTAAAATAAAAAAAGTAGGCACGATGCAGATTTAAATAAGTTACAGGGGTACACAGGCAGCATTGGTGTGGTCAGCGGAGGACGATTACAAGGAGGGACCGCAGACAGACTTAGTAGGCCTAAAATAAAAAAAGTAGGCTCGATGCAGGTTTTAATAGGTTACAGGGGTACACAGGCAGCATTGGTGTGGTCAGCGGAGGACAATTGGAAGGAGTGTCTGAGTTAGTTAGTATGCCAAAATAATAAAGTGAGGTTAATGTCTGGCAAAAAAAAAAATTCACAAATAAACAGGTGGCATACCTAGGTACAAGGGTGGGCTCCTCTGCTGACTTGCAGACAGTGGTATTTGGCGCAAAGTATTAACTGGTGTAAATGTAGGACAGGGCCCCTGAATATTTTTACTAGCATCATACATGTCAACAAATTGGTATTGGCAGTGCCATTGAAGGATTTAACCGCACAGACTAAACAGTGGTGGAGCGGTGAGAGATAATTTTGCAAGTGGTAGAGCACTGTTTGAGCTGGGGGAGGAACACTCTCTCCTGGGCGGCGGTACTGGCCCAGGGCCCCTCATGTTACGACGGTGTGTCTGACGTTGGGTGCGCACCACCACCACCAGAAACACTTCATTGTACTATGAGGGACCCTGTGCCAGTGCCGTCGCCCAAAAGTGGGCACACCCACCTCTTCAGCCAAACGGCACTCGCACGGGTGCTTGCGCCAAGTGGTGACCACAGCCCCATGGGGGGAGTCAGCCCATTTAGAGAGGTGTAAAAATGGCGTATGCTGGACATACAGCAGCTGCAAATGGAGAAATTGGAGCCGTCAGTAAGACCAGTCCAAAAACAAGACCTTTTTACAGGAAAGCTACGTGTCAGCAGGGAAAGGTGGGGCAAAAAAAAATAGAAATCCATGATTGGTTCATTTTAATGAAGGTTAGATCATCAACATTTTGGGTAGCCAGACAGTTTGAGTGGCAGAAAGTGGTTGGCAGATATATCAAAAATACAAGGGATGTAGTAGAATTTCAATCTCCCTACAATGATCAAAGGACAAGTAAGGCAGCAATAAAAAGAAACAAGAGAACTGTGCAGAAAAGAAGGAGCAACAGGATTTTTGCTTTGAAAAAAGCAGTTGGTTTGCACAGCGGCGTACAAACAGCAATGCAGCTATCAGGGAGCCTTATAAGCTACAGAGCTGATGCACAGAAATCTAGCCTCCACTGTCCCTGCAAAGAAAAGGTGGTGTTGGACAGTGGAAATCGCTACAGCACAAGCGGTTTGGGGGTTAAGCTTTCCTCCCCAACAATATCCCTGCTTCAGACGAAGCTACAGCAACCTCTTCCTATGCTCAGATCGAAGAAATAAGATGGCGGCCGGCGTGCACGCCCTTTTATAGCCCCTGTGACGCCGTAGAAAGCAAGCCAATCACTGTAATGCCCTTCTCTAAGATGGTGGGGACTGAGCCCTATGTCATCACGCTGCCCACACTCTGCGTCCACCTTCATTGGCTGAGAAATGGTGCTGAATGCGTCATATGAAACGCAACTTTGGTGCGAAGATCGCGTACCACATGGCCGATCCCACAGTCGGATCGGGTCGGGTTTCATGAAACCCGACTTTGCCGAAAGTCGGCGACTCATGAAATTGACCAATTCGTTTCGCTCATCCCTAATTGTGAGTATTCAGATGCCTGCGATGTCAGGATTCAGCTCTGCAGGTTCCAGTAGTCATCACATGGACACTTCACTCATATGTGACTTTCATACTTGTGGTCCTGTGACAACGAGCTTCTCTTCCTGCTTCTCTCTGTTTTTCACTGAACATTGAGAGCATTAGGGAGAGGAGCTCGTGGGTACATGACTAAGTGTGCTGGGGGGGCGCCAAATTGAATTCTTGCCCCGGGTGCCAGAAAACCTAGATACACCTCTGCCGGTATGCTACTGCAAGCGGTGGTTACTGGGTCCGGTGGAGGGATGTCTGAATATTTTTACTAGCATCATACATGTCAACAAATTGGTATTGGCAGTGCCATTGAAGGATTTAACCGCACAGACAAAACAGTGGTGGAGCGGTGAGAGATAATTTTGCAAGTGGTTGAGCTGGGGGAGGAACACTCTCTCCTGGGCGGCGGTACTGGCCCAGGGCCCTTCATATTACGACAGTGTGTCTGACGTTGGGTGCGCACCACCACCACCAGAAACACTTCATTGTACTATGAGGGACCCTGTGCCAGTGCCGTCGCCCAAAAGTGGGCACACCCACCTCTTCAGCCAAACGGCACTCGCACGGGTGCTTGCGCCAAGTGGTGACCACAGCCCCATGGGGGGAGTCAGCCCATTTAGAGAGGTGTAAAAATGGCATATGCTGGACATACAGCAGCTGCAAATGGAGAAATTGGAGCCGTCAGTAAGACCAGTCCAAAAACAAGACCTTTTTACAGGAAAGCTACGTGTCAGCAGGGAAAGGTGGGGCAAAAAAAAATAGAAATCCATGATTGGTTCATTTTAATGAAGGTTAGATCATCTACATTTTGGGTAGCCAGACGACTCCTTTTTTCGGTCAGTATTGACCCAGCAGCACTGAATACTCTTTCTGATAGCACACTAGCTGCTGGGCAAGCAAGCTCCTGCAATGCATATTCTGCCAATTCAGGCCAGGTGTCTATTTTGGATGCCCAGTAATCAAATGGGAATGACTTGTGAGGGAGAACATCGATAAGGGAGGAAAAATAGTTAGTAACCATACTAGACAAATATTGTCTCCTGTCACTTTGCATTGATGCAGCAGTACCTGTCGTGTCTGCGGTCATTGCGAAATCACTCCACAACCTGGTCATAAAACCCCTCTGTCCAACGCCACTTCTGATTTGTGCACCTCTAACACCTCTGCCATGTTGCCCCCTGCAGCTCGTGTGAGAACCATCATCGCCGCTGTGTGCTGGGAATGCCTGAACCAAACGGTCTACAAGAGTTGCTTGTTTGGTAGCCAATATTTGCTCAAGGTTCTCATGTGGCATGATATTTTGCAATTTCCCTTTATAGCGTGGATCCAGGAGGCAGGCCAACCAGTAATCGTCATCGGTCATCATTTTGATAATGCGGGGGTCCCTTTTTAAGATATGCAAGGCATAATCCGCCATGTGGCCCAATGTTCCAGGTGTCAATTCACTGCTTCTGCTGGGTTGAGGAGCACTTTCTGGCAAATCAACATCACTTGTCTCCCTCAAAAACCCTTTACCTGACCTTGCAACGCCACCAGTTTCTATTGCCCCCTGAGAAGCTTCCTCCTCCCATAAATATTCATCCTCATCATCCTCGTCCTCCTCTTCATCCGCCACCTCGTTCAGGAGACTTCCCCGAGCAGACAGTGGCTGACTGTCATCAAGGCTACCCTCGTCCTCGGCTGCAGACGCCTGCTCCTTTATGTGCGTCAAACTTTGCGTCAGCAGATGCATTAGGGAGATCCTCATGCTTATGATGGCGTCGTCTGCACTAACCAGGTGTGTGCATTGCTCAAAACACTGAAGGACTTGACACAGATCTTGTAGCTTCAACCACTGCACACCTGACAACTCCATGCCTGCCATCCAACTGCCTGCCCATGTATGTGTATCCTCCCACAAATACATAACAGCATGCCTCTGTTCGCACAGCCTCTGAAGCATGTGCAGTGTGGAGTTCTACCTTGTTGCAACGTCGATTATTAGGCGGTGCTGGCGAAGATTCAAATATCACTGATGGTTCTGCATACAGCTGTAGTGTACGAGCGAATGGCGGATGTGCGAGCAAATTCTTCACACCTTCAGGAGCAGGGTGGGTAACCCTGGATAACTTTTCAAGAAGCACTGCACCACCAGGTTCAAGGTGTGAGCCAGGTGTTTCAGTTGTGAAAGGGCTATGGCAGCCATAAAATTCCTTCCGTTATCACTGACTACCTTGCCTGCCTCAAGATGTACACTGCCCAGCCATGACTTAGTTTCTTGCTGCAAGAAGTCGGACAGAACTTCCGTGGTGTGTCTGTTGTCGCCCAAACACTTCATTTCCAACACAGCCTGCTGACGCTTCCCACAAGCTGTTCCATAATGGGACACCACGGTTGCAACACTGGCAGCTGTGGATGGAGTGGTCGTGTGACTGCGCTCTGTGGATGAGCTTTCGCTTCTGGAGGAGGAGGAGGGGCAAATGCCTACAGCCAACTGTTTCCTAGACCGTGGGCTAGGCAGAACTGTGCCACTATGGCTGTCCCCTGTGTACCCTGCATCCACCACATTAACCCAGTGCGCCGTGATAGACATGTAATGTCCCTGGCTATGCCTACTGGTCCATGCATCTGTTGTGAGGTGCACATTTCTACTGACTGATTGCCTGAGTGCATGGACAATGCGGTCTTTGACATGCTTTTGGAGGGCAGGGATGGCTTTTCTCGCAAAGAAGTGTTGACTGGGTAGGTCATAGCGTGGTACTGCGTAGGCCATCAGGGCTTTGAAAGCTTCGCTTTCAACCAACCGGTAGGGCATCATCTCTAACGAGATTAGTCTAGCAATGTGGGCGTTCAAACCCTGTGTACGTGGATGAGAGGATGAGTACATCCTTTTCCTAAGGAGAGTCTCTTGTAGGGTGAGCTGGACTGGAGAGCTGCATATGGTGGAACTAGCGGGGGTGGTGGTGGACATGGCAGACTGAGAGAGGGTTGGTGATGGTATTCTTGCTGTTGGCCTACATACAGTGTTTCCTACCAAGAACCTGGTGATTCCCTGACTGCTTTGGCCTTGCGACGATACCTCCACATTTGCTGCAGGTGGTGTTGTAAACGGTGGGCTTACAGTGAGGGAAGGAATGTAGCATTGCTGACTAGCTTCATTGTGAGCGGGTGCAACAACTTTTCGGGATGTTTGGTAGTTAGTCCAGGCTTGCAAGTGCATGGTGGTTAAATGTCTACGCATGCAACTTGTATTTAAATTTTTGACATTCTGACCTCTGCTAAAGGTCCTTGAGCATTTCTTACAGATCACTTTGCTCCGATCATTCGGATCTTGGTTAAAAAATTGCCAGACTTCACTCTTCCTACTATCGAATACCTTTTCAGGCATTGCACACTGAGCTACTGTAACCGGATGGCCACGCTGTCCTACAACTGTTTTTGGTTTTGACACACGTTTTTGGCCATATACGGGCCTGGCAGATGAAAGGTGTTGCGATGTTGATGCCTGCTGCGGCTCCTCCTCCTCAGAGCTACTACCAGTGGCACCCTGTTCCCCCAATGGCTGCCAATCGGGGTCAACAACTGGGTCATCTATCACCTCCTATTCTATGTCCTGTGCACCTTCCTCTGTGTCACCATGTAAGCCGGTGCTATAGCGTTCGGGACGGGGCACCATAGTCTCATCAGGGTCAGATTCTGGCTCAGTACACTACGAGGGCAATGTTGTGATCTGAGTCAATGGAACAGCATAATAATCTAGCTGTGGCTGTGCATCTGTGCACTCCATGTCCGATTCATCTTATAATGGGCATGGCCTGTTAACAATTTCCCTTTCTAACCCAGGCATGGTATGTGTAAAGAACTCCATGGAGTAACCTGTTGTGTTGCCTGACGCATCCTTCTCTGTTGTTCTGGGTGAAGGACACAAGGAAGCGACTTGTTCCTGACCGTGAGCATCCACTGACGACGCACTGCTTTTAAATTTTGCACTTTCTGAAGAGGAGGCGAAAGAGCTAGAGGCAGAGTCAGCAAGGAAAGCCAAAACTTGTTCCTGCTGCTCCAGCTTTAAAAGCGGTTTTCCTACTCCCAGAAAAGGGAGCGTTCGAGGCCTTGTGTAGCCAGACGATGACGCTGTCTCAACAACTCGAGACTTAGGTGCTATATTGCTTTTCCCACGACCACCTGATGCTCCACCACCACTACCATCATTACCAGCCGGCAATGAGCGCCCACGGCCACGACCTCTTCCACCAGACTTCCTCATTCTTGGAAAAATGTAACCAAACTAACAAACATTATATGGTACTGTAAAACCAGTTAGAAGGTGTACATAAACTTGTTGTGAGTTTAAATCTCCCTTTATAGGTGTGTGAGACTGCTGGGAAAATCAGGCCCACTGTATTACACTACACAGTTTCTGTGTCAGAAAGTGGATGACAGATGCCACAAACAGGACTGACGCAGATGCACTCAGTGGCAATATAAATCTCCCTTTTTTATGTGTGGGAGACAGCAGGAAAAAATCAGGCCCACTGTATTACACTACACAGTTTGAGTGGCAGAAAGTGGATGACAGATATGCCACAAACAGGACTGACGCAGATGCACTCAGTGGCAATATAAATCTCCCTTTTTTATGTGTGGGAGACAGCAGGAAAAAATCAGGCCCACTGTATTACACTACACAGTTTGAGTGGCAGAAAGTGGATGACAGATATGCCACAAACAGGACTGACGCAGATGCACTCAGTGGCAATATAAATCTCCCTTTTTTATGTGTGGGAGAATGCAGGAAAAAATCAGGCCCACTGTATTACACTACACAGTTTGAGTGGCAGAAAGTGGTTGGCAGATATATCAAAAATACAAGGGATGTAGTAGAATTTCAATCTCCCTACAATGATCAAAGGACAAGTATGGCAGCAATAAAAAGGACTGCTGCACACAAGAGTGTGGACAAAGAAACAAGAGAACTGTGCAGAAAAGAAGGAGCAACAGGATTTTTGCTTTGAAAAAAGCAGTTGGTTTCCACAGCGGCGTACAAACAGCAATGCAGCTATCAGGGAGCCTTATAAGCTACAGAGCTGATGCACAGAAATCTAGCCTCCACTGTCCCTGCAAAGAAAAGGTGGTGTTGGACAGTGGAAATCGCTACAGCACAAGCGGTTTGGGGGTTAAGCTTTCCTCCCCAACAATATCCCTGCTTCAGACGAAGCTACAGCAACCTCTCCCTATGCTCAGATCGAAGAAATAAGATGGCGGTCGGCGTGCACGACCTTTCATAGCCCCTGTGACGCCGCAGAAAGCAAGCCAATCACTGTAATGCCCTTCTCTAAGATGGTGGGGACTGAGCCCTATGTCATCACGCTGCCCACACTCTGCGTCCACCTTCATAGGCTGAGAAATGGCGCTGAATGCGTCATATGAAACGCGACTTTGGCGTGAAGATCGCGTACCGCATGGCCGATCCCACAGTCGGATCGGGTCGGGTTTCATGAAACCCGACTTTGCCGAAAGTCGGCAACTTATGAAATTGACCAATCTGTTTCGCTCATCCCTAATTGTGAGTATTCAGAAGCCTGCGATGTCAGGATTCAGCTCTGCAGGTTCCAGTAGTCATCACATGGACACTTCACTCATATGTGACTTTCATACTTGTGGTCCTGTGACAACGAGCTTCTCTTCCTGCTTCTCTCTGTTTTTCACTGAACATTGAGAGCATTAGGGAGAGGAGCTCGTGGGTACATGACTAAGTGTGCTGGGGGGCGCCAAAATGAATTCTTGCCCCGGGTGCCAGAAAACCTAGATACACCTCTGCCGGTATGCTACTGCAAGCGGTGGTTACTGGGTCCGGTGGAGGGATGTCTGTGCACAGTGCAGCACTGGCAGTGAGGCAGGGACTGAGGGTGTACACACAGAGAGAATGGAGACCCAGAGACTGCACGTCCTAGTCTACGCCATAGCCTGGAGCCCTCATTATCAGAGGAATATGTCAGTTAATACATTGTTTTTCTAAAGCTGTATAGTGTAGTTTTAGGTCAGGGAGGGATGGCTAGGGATGAGCTAGCAAGGTGCAGGGACAGGTAGTGATGGCTGCTTGCGTACATGTGCGGCGCTTGCGGTTTTGCACTTGTGGTGAGACAAAAAAGCACTGCTAGCAGCGTTTTTTTTCCCATTGCTGCAAGTACCGCATTTGCCGGATCGCTGCAAAACTGCAAGTGCCGCTCATGTCCGCAAGTCCCGTAGGGAATGAATGAGGCCAAACGTAGTTGCCGTAAGTGATCCATTACACGGCAGATGCAGAAAAACTGCCGGATCTGCTGCAAAAGGCTACTTTCACATCAGCGATTATTGCCAAAGTCACTGCCAATAGTGTCATACTCACCAAAGGGGGAGGCAGCACTAAAAGTCAATATGGCAGCAGAAACTCTATATACGGCCCTCTCCGTCGTGGAACAAATGGATTAGCAGCATCTCTGTGGAAAGGTGAGGAATATTGTTGTTTGTTTTTTTCTCTTTTTCAGATGATGAGGGCACCGGGGGAATGGGCGAGGTCGTAAGTATGGTTTAATTAAAATTATTAAAGGAGTCTGTCATTCTTTTAATTAAAGGACTTTTTTCTAGGTGTCTGTGTTTTCTTACAATGTGACTATGGGGTTAGTAATGGGGGCGCCTTATTGACACCTCTCCATTACTAACCTCTGGGCTTGATGTCACCTGACAATTCAAAGGTGACATCAACCCCCCACACTATCATTCCACTTGCCACCAATAGGGTTGAGCGACCTTGACCTTTTTGGAGTCGAGCCGTGTTTCGCGAAACCCGACTATCTTAGAAGTCGAGTCGAGTGGAATCGGCCGATTATCGCGAACAGTCGGGTATCGCCCGAAACACGAAACCCAATGCAAGTCAATGGGGGAGCATAGTCGGCAGTGAGTGGAGGCCAGGAAAACATCTACACTGCCCATTTTAATGGCAAAAACATCCATTCTTGTTACTGAAGCTTGTCAATCGTAATTTAGCTTATAATAATTTGAAGGCATTTGAAATTGGGGGTCATTTGGCTAAAGTTGTGGGGGGTAGGGCTGGTTCAAGTAATTAGTGGGCCCAGGAAATCTGGAACACGTCACGGCAGTGGAGCAGGTAGAGGTAAGTATTTCAACTTTGCAAGTGCTGTGATCCTGAGCAAGCAGGGGGGGCCCACTAGTTGGCATTGGCACTGGCACAGGGCCCCTCAAAGTACAGCGGTGTGTTTGCACGGCGGGGGCGCCTCCCACCGGCAGCAACACTTTTGCGTACTTTGAGAGGCCCTGTGCCAGTGACGTCGCCAACTAGTATTCCTCCCCCCACCTGATGAAGGAACCTGCACTTTCATCTGCACCTTCCTCTTTGTCCCCGTGTAAGGTGGTATGGTATGCGGGAAGAGGAACGTGACTTTCAGCAGGGTCACAATCTTGCTGTGTAGCGTGCACAGGGAATTTTGCGTTATGGGTCAATGTACCAGCAGACTCATCTATCACTGGCTGGGCAATGGGCAGGATGAGGAGGAAACACAGATATAGGCCCAAAGAATAAAGTGGGCTAAATGCAGTTCAAAATTGGTAACACAGGACTAACCAGGGGGCATTGCAGTGGAGGACAACTGGAATGAGAGGCTGACACAGAGAGTAGGCCCAAATCAGTAAGTAGTCGAAATGCAGTTCAAAATTGGCAACCGTAGTAAACAGGCGGCACAGCTTTGTTCAGTGGAGGAGAACAGCAAGGAGCGGCAGACACTGTTAGTAGGCCCCAAACCAACTAGTACGCCAAATGCAGTTGTTCCATTTAACCACTATTTAACAAGAGCCTGAAGATAGAAGCTCAGGAAAGGCAACCTGGAGAACACCTTGGAGTGTAACACACCATCTCTCTACACCCCATACCCAATTTGTAGGCCTAATGCAGTGTAGTTTCCAACAACTACTAAACGAGAGCATGATGATCGAAGCAATGGCGAGGAAACCTGGGGAACACCTTGGAGTGGAACACACCATCTCTCTACACCCCATACCCAATTTGTAGGCCTAATGCAGCGTAGTTTCCAACAAGTACTAAACGAGAGCATGAAGATCGAAGCAATGGAGAGGAAACCTGGGGAACACCTTGGAGTGGAACACACCATCTCTCTACACCCCATACCCAATTTGTAGGCCTAATGCAGTGTAGTTTCGATCAACTACTAAACGAGAGCATGAAGATCAAAACATTGGCGAGGAAACCTGGGGAACACCTTGGAGTGTAACACACCATCTCTCTACACCCCATACCCAATTTGTAGGCCTAATGCAGTGTAGTTTCCAACAACTACTAAACGAGAGCATGAAGATCGAAGCATTGGCGAGGAAACCTGGGGAACACCTTGGAGTGGAACACACCATCTCTCTACACCCCATACCCAATTTGTAGGCCTAATGCAGTGTAGTTTCCAACAACTACTAAACGAGAGCATGAAGATCGAAGCAATGGAGAGGAAACCTGGGGAACACCTTGGAGTGGAACACACCATCTCTCTACATCCCATACCCAATTTGTAGGCCTAATGCAGTGTAGTTTCCAACAACTACTAAACGAGAGCATGAAGATCGAAGCATTGGCGAGGAAACCTGGGGAACACCTTGGAGTGTAACACACCATCTCTCTACACCCCATACCCAATTTGTAGGCCTAATGCAGTGTAGTTTCCAACAACTACTAAACGAGAGCATGAAGATCGAAGCATTGGCGAGGAAACCTGGGGAACACCTTGGAGTGGAACACACCATCTCTCTACACCCCATACCCAATTTGTAGGCCTAATGCAGTGTAGTTTCCAACAACTACTAAACGAGAGCATGAAGATCGAAGCATTGGCGAGGAAACCTGGGGAACACCTTGGAGTGGAACACACCATCTCTCTACACCCCATACCCAATTTGTAGGCCTAATGCAGCGTAGTTTCCAACAACTACTAAACGAGAGCATGAAGATCGAAGCAATGGAGAGGAAACCTGGGGAACACTTTGGAGTGTAACACACCATCTCTCTACACCCCATACCCAATTTGTAGGCCTAATGCAGTGTAGTTTCCAACAACTACTAAACGAGAGCATGAAGATCGAAGCAATGGAGAGGAAACCTGGGGAACACCTTGGAGTGTAACACACCATCTCTCTACACCCCATACCCAATTTGTAGGCCTAATGTAGTGTAGTTTCCAACAACTACTAAACGAGAGCATGAAGATCGAAGCATTGGCGAGGAAACCTGGGGAACACCTTGGAGTGGAACACACCATCTCTCTACACCCCATACCCAATTTGTAGGCCTAATGCAGTGTAGTTTCCAACAACTACTAAACGAGAGCATGAAGATCGAAGCAATGGAGAGTAAAAGTGGAGAACACCTTGGAGTGGAACACACCATCTCTCTACACCCCATACCCAATTTGTAGGCCTAATGCAGTGTAGTTATCTACAACTACTAAACGAGAGTCGGAAGACCGAAGCAATGTGGACGAAACCTGGGGCACACCTTGGGGAGGCAGACACCGTTAGTAGGCCCTACCAAAGTTGTACCACCAATGCAGTTTTAAAATTCCTAGAGGCTGAAAACAAGACTATTGACGCTCAGCTTTTTTCAAAGGAACACAGCTGAATTGAGTGGCGCAGACAGACACAGGTAGTAGGACTTAAACCAAAAATGTGGCTCACTGCAGCTTAAAAAAGTTACAGGGGTACACAGGCAGCATTGCTCTGGGCAGTGGAGGACAATTTCAATAGTGGACCGCAGACAGACTTTGTACGCCTACTATTAAAAAAAGGATGCTCTATGCAATTAAAAATAGGTTCCAGGGGTCCACGGGCAGCAGTGGTCTGGTCAGTGGACGAGTATTGGAAGGAGGGACCGCAGACAGGTGTAGTAGGCCTAACTACAAAATTAGGCTGTAGACACTGTAAAATTGGTTCCAGGGGTACACGGGCAGCAGTGGTGTGGTCAGTGGAGGAAAATTTGAATTAGGGACTGCAGACAGACTTTGTAGGCTGTCCCCTGTGGACCATGCATCCAACACATTAACCCAGTGCGCCGTAATGGACACGTAACTTTTTGTGGACATGCCTACTGGTCCAGGCGTCTCTTGTCAGGTGCACCTTTCTACTGTTTGATTGCCTGAGTGCTATGACAATGCAGACTTTTTCATGCCGCTGCAGGGCTGGGATGGCTTTCTCGCAAAAGAAATGTCGACTGGGTAGCTTGAACCGTGGTACAGCGTAGTTCATCTGGGCTTTCTAAATATAAAACAAAGAAAAAAAGGAGGCTCCATGCACTTTCAGCTGGGTTCCAGGGGTACACGGCCAGCATTGGTCTGGTCAGTGGAGAACTATTGGAAGGAAGGACCGCAGACAGGCTTCGAAGGCCTAACATAATAACAGATGGCTGTAGGCAATTTTAAATTGGTTCCAGGGGAACACGGGCAGCAGTGGCCTGGTCAGTGTAGTAGTAGTAGAAAGAACGGACCGCAGACAGGCTTCGAAGGCCTAACATAAAAAAATTGGGCTGGCTGTAGGCAATTTTAAATTGGTTCCAGGGGTACACGGGCAGCAGTGGTGTGGTCAGTGGAGGCCTAGTGGAAGGAGTGACCGCAGACAGGCATCGAAGGCCTAACATAATAACAGATGGCTGTAGGCAATTTTAAATTGGTTCCAGGGGAACACGGGCAGCATTGGCCAGGTCAGTGTAGTAGTAGTAGAAAGAACGGACCGCAGACAGGCTTCGAAGGCCTAACATAAAAAAATTGGGCTGGCTGTAGGCAATTTTAAATTGGTTCCAGGGGTACACGGGCAGCAGTGGTGTGGTCAGTGGAGGCCTAGTGGAAGGAGTGACCGCAGACAGGCATCGAAGGCCTAACATAATAACAGATGGCTGTAGGCAATTTTAAATTGGTTCCAGGGGAACACGGGCAGCAGTGGCCTGGTCAGTGTAGTAGTAGTAGAAAGAACGGACCGCAGACAGGCTTCGAAGGCCTAACATAAAAAAATTGGGCTGGCTGTAGGCAATTTTAAATTGGTTCCAGGGGTACACGGGCAGCAGTGGTGTGGTCAGTGGAGGCCTAGTGGAAGGAGTGACCGCAGACAGGCATCGAAGGCCTAACATAATAACAGATGGCTGTAGGCAATTTTAAATTGGTTCCAGGGGAACACGGGCAGCAGTGGCCTGGTCAGTGTAGTAGTAGTTGCAAGAACGGACCGCAGACAGGCTTCGAATGCCTAACATAAAAAAATTGGGCTGGCTGTAGGCAATTTTAAATTGGTTCCAGGGGTACACGGGCAGCAGTGGTGTGGTCAGTGGAGGCCTAGTGGAAGGAGTGACCGCAGACAGGCATCGCAGGCCTAACATAATAACAGATGGCTATAGGCAATTTTAAATTGGCTCCAGGGGAACACGGGCAGCAGTGGCCTGGTCAGTGTAGTAGTAGTTGAAAGAACGGACCGCAGACAGGCTTCAAAGGCCTAACATAAAAAAATTGGACTGGCTGTAGGCAATTTTAAATTGGTTCCAGGGGTACACGGGCAGCAGTGGTGTGGTCAGTGGAGGCCTAGTGGAAGGAGTGACCGCAAACAGGCATCGAAGGCCTAACATAATAACAGATGGCTGTAGGCAATTTTAAATTGGTTCCAGGGGAACACGCGCAGCAGTGGACTGGTCAGTGTAGTAGTAGTAGAAAGAACGGACCGCAGACAGGCTTCGAAGGCCTAACATAAAAAAATTGGGCTGGCTGTAGGCAATTTTAAATTGGTTCCAGGGGTACACGGGCAGCAGTGGTGTGGTCAGTGGAGGCCTAGTGGAAGGAGTGACCGCAGACAGGCATCGAAGGCCTAACATAATATCAGATGGCTGTAGGCAATTTTAAATTGGTTCCAGGGGAACACGGGCAGCAGTGGCCTGGTCAGTGTAGTAGTAGTAGAAAGAACGGACCGCAGACAGGCTTCGAAGGCCTAACATAAAAAAATTGGGCTGGCTGTAGGCAATTTTAAATTGGTTCCAGGGGTACACGGGCAGCAGTGGTGTGGTCAGTGGAGGCCTAGTGGAAGGAGTGACCGCAGACAGGCATCGAAGGCCTAACATAATAACAGATGGCTGTAGGCAATTTTAAATTGGTTCCAGGGGAACACGGGCAGCAGTGGCCTGGTCAGTGTAGTAGTAGTAGAAAGAACGGACCGCACACAGGCTTCGAAGGCCTAACATAAAAAAATTGGGCTGGCTGTAGGCAATTTTAAATTGGTTCCAGGGGTACACGGGCAGCAGTGGTGTGGTCAGTGGAGGCCTAGTGGAAGGAGTGACCGCAGACAGGCATCGAAGGCCTAACATAATAACAGATGCTGTAGGCAATTTTAAATTGGTTCCAGGGGAACACGGGCAGCAGTGGCCTGGTCAGTGTAGTAGTAGTTGCAAGAACGGACCGCAGACAGGCTTCGAATGCCTAACATAAAAAAATTGGGCTGGCTGTAGGCAATTTTATATTGGTTCCAAGGGTACACGGGCAGCAGTGGTGTGGTCAGTGGAGGCCTAGTGGAAGGAATGACCGCAAACAGGCATCGAAGGCCTAACATAATAACAGATGGCTGTAGGCAATTTTAAATTGGTTCCAGGGGAACACGGGCAGCAGTGGCCTGGTCAGTGTAGTAGTAGTAGAAAGAACAGACCGCAGACAGGCTTCGAAGGCCTAACATAAAAAAATTGGGCTGGCTGTAGGCAATTTTAAATTGGTTCCAGGGGTACACGGGCAGCAGTGGTGTGGTCAGTGGAGGCCTAGTGGAAGGAGTGACCGCAGACAGGCATCGAAGGCCTAACATAATAACAGATGGCTGTAGGCAATTTTAAATTGGTTCCAGGGGAACACGGGCAGCAGTGGCCTGGTCAGTGTAGTAGTAGTTGAAAGAACGGACCGCAGACAGGCTTCGAAGGCCTAACATAAAAAAATTGGGCTGGCTGTAGGCAATTTTAAATTGGTTCCAGGGGTACACGGGCAGCAGTGGTGTGGTCAGTGGAGGCCTAGTGGAAGGAGTGACCGCAAACAGGCATCGAAGGCCTAACATAATAACAGATGGCTGTAGGCAATTTTAAATTGGTTCCAGGGGAACACGCGCAGCAGTGGACTGGTCAGTGTAGTAGTAGTAGAAAGAACGGACCGCAGACAGGCTTCGAAGGCCTAACATAAAAAAATTGGGCTGGCTGTAGGCAATTTTAAATTGGTTCCAGGGGTACACGAGCAGCAGTGGTGTGGTCAGTGGAGGCCTAGTGGAAGGAGTGACCGCTGACAGGCATCGAAGGCCTAACATAATAACAGATGGCTGTAGGCAATTTTAAATTGGTTCCAGGGGAACACGGGCAGCAGTGGCCTGGTCAGTGTAGTAGTAGTAGAAAGAACGGACCGCAGACAGGCTTCGAAGGCCTAACATAAAAAAATTGGGCTGGCTGTAGGCAATGTTAAATTGGTTCCAGGGGTACACGGGCAGCAGTGGTGTGGTCAGTGGAGGCCTAGTGGAAGGAGTAACCGCAGACAGGCATCGAAGGCCTAACATAATATCAGATGGCTGTAGGCAATTTTAAATTGGTTCCAGGGGTACACGGGCAGCAGTGGTGTGGTCAGTGGAGGCCTAGTGGAAGGAGTGACCGCAGACAGGCATCGAAGGCCTAACATAATAACAGATGGCTGTAGGCAATTTTAAAATGGTTCCAGGGGAACACGGGCAGCAGTGGCCTGGTCAGTGTAGTAGTAGTTGAAAGAACTGACCGCAGACAGGCTTCGAAGGCCTAACATAAAAAAATTGGGCTGGCTGTAGGCAATGTTAAATTGGTTCCAGGGGTACACGGGCAGCAGTGGTGTGGTCAGTGGAGGCCTAGTGGAAGGAGTGACCGCAGACAGGCATCAAAGGCCAAACATAATAACATATGGCTGTAGGCAATTTTAAATTGGTTCCAGGTGAACACGGCCAACAGTGGCCTGGTCAGCGGAGGATGATTGTAATGAGTGTCTGCCAGTTAGTAGTCCAAAACAATACATAAATGTGAATGTCTCACATTAAAATCCAGTGAAAACACTAAAGGGTGCAATCTTTAGGTACAGGGGTGGGATCCTCTGCGTTGTTTCTGACCTACTAATTTGGCGCAAAGTTTTTACTTTGGTAAATAGAGGACACTGCCCCTGACTATGTTAAGTACCATTATACATGTCAACACAATGGTATTGTCAGTGGCAGGAATGGAAGGATGTCAGCGCATAGTCTAAACATTGGTGGAAGTGTGAGAGATAATTGTGGAAGTGGCAGAGCAATGTTTGACCTGGGGGTGGGTGAACTCTCTTGTGGACGGTGGTAGAGGCCCAGGGCCCCTCATGTTACAACAGTGTGTCTGACGTTGGGTGCGCACCACCACCGCCAGAGACAGTTTAGTGTACTATGAGGGACCCAGTGGCAGTGCTGTCGACCAAAAGCGGGCACACCCACCTCTTCAGACAAACAGCACTCTCACGGGTGCTTGCGCCAAGTCGTGATACCACGGCCCCGTGTGGGGAGTTTGGCCATTTAGGGAGGTGTAAACATGTCGTATGCTGGACAATCAGCTGCTGCAAATTAAGACATTTGAAAAGTCATTCACAGTAGTCCACAGGCAAGAGCTTTTCATAGGAAAGCTAGGTGTCGCCCGGGCAAGGTGGGGCAAAAGAATTTGAAATCCAGTTGTGGTTCATTTTAATGAATGTTAGACCATCAACATTTTGTGTAGCCAGACGAGTCCTTTTTTCGGTTAATATTGAACCTGCAGCACTGAATACTCTTTCTGATAGGACACTAGCTGCCGGGCAAGCAAGCTCCTGCAATGCATATTCAGCCAATTCTGGCCAGGTGTCTAATTTTGATGCCCAGTAATCAAATGGGAATGACGGTTGAGGGAGAACATCGATAAGGGATGAAAAATAGTTTGTTACCATACTGGACAAATGTTGTCTCCTGTCACTTTCAATTGATGCAGCAGTACCTGTCCTGTCTGTGGTCATAGCAAAATCACTCCACAACCTGGTCAGAAAACCCCTCTGTCCAACACCACTTCTGATGTGTGCACCCCTAACACTCCTGGTCTGCTGCCCCCTGGAGCTCGTGTGAGAACGATCACGGGCGCTGTGTGCTGGGAATGCCTGAAGCAAGTGGTCAACAAGAGTTGATTGTTTTGTTGCTAATATTAGTTCCAAGTTCTCATGTGGCATAATATTTTGCAATTTGCCTTTATAGCGAGGATCAAGGAGGCAGGCCAACCAGTAATCGTCATTGTTCATCATTTTAGTAATGCGTGTGTCCCTTTTGAGGATACGCAAGGCATAATCCGCCATGTGGGCCAATGTTCCAGTTGTCAAATCTGCGGTTGTGCTTGGTTGAGGTGCAGTTGCAGGCAAATCTACGTCACTTGTGTCCCTCAAAAAACCAGAACCCGGCCTTGCCACGCCACCAATTTCCAGTGCCCCCGGGAAAGCTTCCTCATTAAAAATATACTCATCCCCATCATCCTCCTCGTCCTCCACCTCCTCTTCGCCCGCTACCTCGCCCTGTACACTGCCCTGACCAGACAATGGCTGACTGTCATCAAGGCTTTCCTCTTCCTCTGGTGCAGACGCCTGATCCTTTATGTGCGTCAGACTTTGCATCAGCAGACGCATTAGGGGGATGCTCATGCTTATTATGGCGTTGTCTGCACTAACCAGCCGTGTGCATTCCTCAAAACACTGAAGGACTTGACACATGTCTTGTATCTTCGACCACTGCACACCCGACAACTCCATGTCTGCCATCCTACTGCCTGCCCGTGTATGTGTATCCTCCCACAAAAACATAACAGCCCGCCTCTGTTCGCACAGTCTCTGAAGCATGTGCAGTGTTGAGTTCCACCTTGTTGCAACGTCTATGATTAGGCGATGCTGGGGAAGGTTCAAAGACCGCTGATAGGTCTGCATACGGCTGGAGTGTACAGGCGAACGGCGGATATGTGAGCAAAGTCCACGCACTTTGAGGAGCAGGTCGGAGAAACCAGGATAAGTTTTCAATAAGCACTGCACCACCAGGTTTAAGGTGTGAGCCAGGCAAGGAATGTGTTTCAGTTGGGAAAGGGAGATGGCAGCCATGAAATTCCTTCCATTATCACTCACTACCTTGCCTGCCTCAAGATCTACTGTACCCAGCCACGACTGCATTTCTTCCTGCAAGAACTCAGACAGAACTTCCGCGGTGTGTCTGTTGTCGCCCAAACACTTCATAGCCAATACAGCCTGCTGACGCTTGCCAGTAGCTGCCCCATAATGGGACAACTGGTGTGCAACAGTGACAGCTGACGATGGAGTGGTTTGGCGACTACGGTCTGTGGAAGAGCTCTCGCTTCTGCAGGAGGACGAGGAGGAGGAGGAGGGGGTGCGAACGCCTACAGCCAACTGTTTCCTAGACCGTCGGCTAGGCACAACTATCCCGAAATTGCTGTCCCCTGTGGACCCTGCATCCACCACATTCACCCAGTGTGCCGTGATGGACACGTAACGTCCCTGGCCATGCCTACTGGTCCATGCATCTGTAGTCAGGTGCACCTTTGTACTCACAGATTACCTGAGTGCATGGACGATGCGCTGTTTAACATGCTGGTGGAGGGCTGGGATGGCTTTTCTGGAAAAAAAGTGTCGACTGGGTAGCTCGTAGCGTGGTTCAGCGTACTCCATCAGGGCTTTGAAAGCTTCACTTTCAACTAACCGGTAGGGCATCATCTCTAACGAGATTAGTCTAGCTATGTGGGCGTTCAAACCCTGTGTACGCGGATGCAAGGATAAGTACTTCCTTTTTCTAACCAGAGTCTCATGTAGGGTGAGCTGGACTGGAGAGCTGGAGATCGTGGCACTAGCGGGTGTGCCGGTGGCCATGGCAGACTGAGAGACTGTTGGAGACGGTATTGTTTCCGCCGGTGCCCTAGATGCAGTATTTCCTCCTACAAAACTGGTGATTCCCTGACCCTGACTGCTTTGGGCTGGCAAAGAAACCTGCACAGATACTGCCGGTGGTGCGGAAAATGGTGGCCTTACAGTGACGGAAGGGATGTTGCGTTGCTGACTAGCTTCATTGGCCGAGGGTGCTACAACCTTAAGGGATGTTTAGTAGTTAGTCCAGGCTTGCAAATGCATGGTGGTTAAATGTCTATGCATGCAACTTGTATTGAGACTTTTCAGATTCTGACCTCTGCTTAAGCTAGTTGAACATTTTTGACAGATGACTTTGCGCTGATCAGTTGGATGTTGTTTAAAAAAATGCCAGACTGCACTCTTCCTAGCATCGGATCCCTTTTCAGGAATTGCAGACTGAGCTTTAACCGGATGGACACGCTGTCCTCCAACAGTTTTTTGCTTTGCCACGCGTTTTGGGCCAGATACGGGCCCGGCAGATGGAACCTGTTGCGATGTTGATGCCTGCTGCAGCCCCTCCTCCTCCGCTTCAGAACCACTGCGGCCTGCACCCTGTTCCCCCAATGGCTGCCAATCGGGGTCAACAACAGGGTCATCTATTACCTCCTCTTCTACCTCGTGTGCAACTTCGTCTGTGTCACCGTGTCGGTCGGTGGTATAGCGTTCGTGATGGGGCAACATAGTCTCATCAGGGTCTGATTGTGGATCAGTACCCTGAGAGGGCAATGTTGTGGTCTGAGTCAAAGGACCAGCATAGTAGTCTGGCTGTGGCTGTGCATCAGTGCACTCCATGTCAGAATCTACTTGTAATGGGCATGGCCTGTTAACTGTTTTACTTTCTAAGCCAGGGACGGTATGTGTAAAGAGCTCCATGGAGTAACCCGTTGTGTCGCCTGCTGCATCCTTCTCTCTTGTTGTTGTTTTTGCTGAAGAGGACAAGGAAGCGACTTGTCCCTGACCGTGAACATCCACAAACGACGCGCTGCTTTTACATTTACCAGTTTCAGAAGAGGAGGCAAAAGAGCTAGAGGCTGAGTCTGCAAGGTAAGCCAAAACTTGCTGTTGCTGCTCTGGCTTTAAAAGCGGTTTTCCTACTCCCAGAAAAGAGAGCGTTCGAGGCCTTGTGTAGCCAGACGACGAACCTGGCTCCACAGCTCCAGACTTAGGTGGAATATTTTTTTTCCCACGACCACCTGATGCTCCACTACCACTACCATCATTACCAGCTGACAATGAACGCCCACGGCCACGACCTCTTGCACCAGACTTCCTCATTGTTTTATAAACTTAACCAAAGTAACTTTATTTGTTGCTGTCAAACAACTTACACGGTGAGCTATAACTTCTGTTTGATTTCAATATCCCTTTACAGGTTGGTGATACCACAAGGAAAATCAGGCACAATATTACACACTCTGTTTTCTGTGGCACCAAATCACAGAGATGCCACACACGCAGGACTGTCACTCAAGCACAAATGTCAATATAAATCTCCCAATTTTTTGTTTTTTTTTCAGGGAGACTTTATAAACAAAATAAAATAAAATGATCTTTTCAGGAATAATTTAGAAACCAAATAAAATAAAATTATTTTTTCAATGAATATTTAGAAACCAAATAATAAAAAAAAAAGGCTTTCTATGCCCCACTGAGTGACAGATGGCACACACAGGAGTCAGGCGTGGCCCACAAGCCCAGAGGGCAATATTTTTCTCCCACTGATTGATGTAGTGATTTTTTCAGGTATATTTTAGAACCCAAATCAAGCAAAAAAATTAATAGGCTTTCTATGGCCCACAATTTGAGAGAGAGAGAGAGAGAGATGGCACACCCAGGAGTCAAGACTGGCACACAAGCAGAAAGGGCAATATTAATCTCCCACCTATTTTTTTTTTTTTTTCAGGGAGACTTTATAAACAAAATAAAATAAAATGATTTTTTCAGGAATAATTTAGAAACCAAATAAAATAAAATGATTTTTTCAATGACAATTTAGAAACCAAATAAAAAAAATTAAAAAAAAGGCTTTCTATGGCCCACTGACTGAGAGATGGCACACACAGGAGTGAGGAGTGGCACACAAGCCCTGAGGCCAATATTTTTCTCCCACTGATTGATGTAGTGATTTTTTTCAGGTAGATTTTAGAACCCAAATCAAGCAAAAAAATTAATAGGCTTTCTATGGCCCACAATTTGAGAGAGAGAGAGAGAGAGAGATGGCACACCCAGGAGTCAAGACTGGCACACAAGCAGAAAGGGCAATATTAATCTCCCACCTATTTTTTTTTTTTTTCAGGGAGACTTTATAAACAAAATAAAATAAAATGATTTTTTCAGGAATAATTTAGAAACCAAATAAAATAAAATTATTTTTTCAATGACAATTTAGAAACCAAATTAAAAAAAAAGGCTTTTTATGCCCCACTGAGTGACAGATGGCACACACAGGAGTCAGGAGTGGCCCACAAGCCCAGAGGCCAATATTTTTCTCCCACTGATTGATGTAGTGATTTTTTCAGGTAGATTTTAGAACCCAAATCAAGCAAAAAAATTAATAGGCTTTCTATGGCCCACAATGTGAGAGAGAGAGAGATGGCACACCCAGGAGTCAAGACTGGCACACAAGCAGAAAGGGCAATATTAATCTCCGACCTATTTTTTTTTATTTTCAGGGAGACTTTATAAACAAAATAAAATAAAATGATTTTTTCAGGAATAATTTAGAAACCAAATAAAATAAAATGATTTTTTCAATGACAATTTAGAAACCAAATAAAAAAAAAAAAAAAAAAGGCTTTCTATGCCCCACTGAGTGACAGATGGCACACACAGGAGTCAGGAGTGGCACACAAGCCCTGAGGCCAATATTTTTCTCCCACTGATTGATGTAGTGATTTTTTCAGGTAGATTTTAGAACCCAAATCAAGCAAAAAAATTAATAGGCTTTCTATGGCCCACAATTTGAGAGAGAGAGAGAGAGAGAGAGAGAGAGAGAGAGAGAGATGGCACGCCCAGGAGTCAAGACTGGCACACAAGCAGAAAGGGCAATATTAATCTCCCACCTATTTTTTTTTTTTTTTTTTCAGGGAGACTTTATAAACAAAATAAAATAAAATGATTTTTTCAGGAATAATTTAGAAACCAAATAAAATAAAATGATTTTTTCAATGACAATTTAGAAACCAAAAAATTAATAGGCTTTCTATGGCCCACTGACTGAGAGATGGCACACACAGGAGTCAGGAGTGGCACACAAGCCCTGAGGCCAATATTTTTCTCCCACTGATTGATGTAGTGATTTTTTCAGGTAGATTTTATAACCCAAATCAAGCAAAAAAATAAATAGGCTTTCTATGGCCCACTGACTGAGAGATGGCACACACAGGAGTCAGGAGTGGCACACAAGCCCTGAGGCCAATATTTTTCTCCCACTGATTGATGTAGTGATTTTTTCAGGTAGATTTTAGAACCCAAATCAAGCAAAAAAATAAATAGGCTTTCTATGGCCCACTGACTGAGAGATGGCACACACAGGAGTCAGGAGTGGCACACAAGCCCTGAGGCCAATATTTTTCTCCCACTGATTGATGTAGTGATTTTTTCAGGTAGATTTTAGAACCCAAATCAAGCAAAAAAATTAATAGGCTTTCTATGGCCCACTGACTGAGAGATGGCACACACAGGGATGGCACTCTAGCAGAAATGCCAATCTTAATCTCCCACAAAAAAAAAAAAACAGGGACTGTCCTACAATTACTATCTCCCTGCTGTAATCTCAGCCAGGTATGGCAGGCAGCAATAAGGAGTGGACTGATGCACAAATTAAATAAAAAGTGTGGCCAAACAAAAAAGATAGCTGTGCAGAAAGGAAGGAACAAGAGGATTTGTGCTTTGAAAAAAGCAGTTGGTTTGCACAGCGGCGTACACACAGCAATGCAGCTATCAGGGAGCCTTCTAGGGCAGCCCAATGAGCTACAGCGCTGAGGGAAAAAAAAATGTAGCTTCCACTGTCCCTGCACACCGAAGGTGGTGTAGGGCAGTGGAAATCGCTACAGCACAAGCGGTTTGGTGGTTAATGGACCCTGCCTAACGCTATCCCTGCTTCTGATGAAGCGTCAGCAACCTCTCCCTAAGCTCAGATCAGCAGCAGTAAGATGGCGGTCGGCGGGAACGCCTCTTTATAGCCCCTGTGACGCCGCAGACAGCAAGCCAATCACTGCAATGCCCTTCTCTAAGATGGTGGGGACCAGGACTTATGTCATCACGCTGCCCACACTCTGCGTTCACCTTCATTGGCTGAGAAATGGCGCTTTTCGCATCATTGAAACGCGACTTTGGCGCGAAAGTCGCGTACCGCATGGCCGACAACGCACAGGGGTTGGATCGGGTTTCATGAAACTCGACTTCGCCAAAAGTCGGCGACTTTTGAAAATGTTCGTCCCGTTTCGCTCAACCCTAGCCACCACTACAGGGCAAGTGGGAAGAGTGAGGCTAATTGCTAGTATTGGTGCATCTTAGAGATGTGCCTTTTATGGGGCGGTTTAGAGCTGATGTTTTTAGCCTGGGGGGGCCAGTATCCATGGCCCCTTCCAAGGCTATTAATATCAACCTGCAGCTGTCTGCATTAATTTTTTTTAGGGTCCCTCATTTTAATAGCCAGTAAAGACTAAGTATACAGTTGTGAGCTGATATTAATAGCCTGGGAAGCTCTATGGGCATTGCCCCCTTTCCAAGCTATAAACATTGGACCCTAAGTGTCGGCTTTCCCTCTGCTGGTTTTTTAATACATTTTTAATAATTAAATACATGTACAGTAAGGTGCAAACAGACTGTACCAAATGCATTTGTCAAAAAAAGCATAAAAACCAAAAGGTGTATGTATGAACACAAGTACAAAATGATTATATAATATAAAGGTATAATTTTATTAATGACAAAAAAATAATAAATCACAAACAATGCATAAAATACCAAAATTGGCCATCAGATGGCACCACAGAATAAGAACTATATCAATATCACAAAGGTGATGAACAGTTAAATAAATATACCTTATGTGATGTTTAAAAAAGGTGAACAAAATGTGACAAATTGATAACATCAAAATTTGTGTAAAGGGTAACAAATAAATACCGTGAATCTGTAGGGCCGCCAACCTATCCCTATGCACGTTTAGGCTGTATGATGTTATGATCTGGTGGCCTAGGAGCAGCATGAGACGGACTCTGGAGAAGGTGGTCCCTGTACTGACCGCACAACTAGAAGTAGCCGTGGGGGGTACCTAACACTCCCTAGACCCCTCGGCACAGCCTAAGATCTAACTACCCCTAAAGACAGAAACAGGAAACCTATCTTGCCTCAGAGAAAATCCCCAAAGGATAGATAGCCCCCACAAATATTGACGGTGAGAGGAGAGGGAAATAACATACGCAGATATGAAATCAGATTTTAGCATAGGAGGCCATACTAGCTAAAAAGAAAGAATAGAACAGAGTACTATGCGGTCAGTAGGGTTGAGCGACCTTGACCTTTTTGGAGTCGAGCCGTGTTTCGCGAAACCCGACTATCTTAGAAGTCGAGTCGAGTGGAATCGGCCGATTATCGCGAAAAGTCGGGTATCGCCCGAGACACGAAACCCAATGCAAGTCAATGGGGGAGCATAGTCGGCAGTGAGTGGAGGCCAGGAAAACATCTACACTGCCCATTTTAATGGCAAAAACATCCATTCTTGTTACTGAAGCTTGTCAATCGTAATTTAGCTTATAATAATTTGAAGGCATTTGAAATTGGGGGTCATTTGGCTAAAGTTGTGGGGGGTAGGGCTGGTTCAAGTAATTAGTGGGCCCAGGAAATCTGGAACACGTCACGGCAGTGGAGCAGGGAGAGGTAAGTATTTCAACTTTGCAAGTGCTGTGATCCTGAGCAAGCAGGGGGGGCCCACTAGTTAGCATTGGCACTGGCACAAGGCCCCTCAAAGTACAGCGGTGTGTTTGCACGGCGGGGGCACCTCCCACCGGCAGCAACACTGTTGCGTACTATGAGAGGCCCTGTGCCAGTGACGTCGCCAACTAGTATTCCTCCCCCCACCTGATGAAGGAACCTGCACTTTCATCTGCACCTTCCTCTTTGTCCCCGTGTAAGGTGGTATGGTATGCGGGAAGAGGAACGTGACTTTCAGCAGGGTCACAATCTTGCTGTGTAGCGTGCACAGGGAATTTTGCGTTATGGGTCAATGTACCAGCAGACTCATCTATCACTGGCTGGGCAATGGGCAGGATGAGGAGGAAACACAGATATAGGCCCAAAGAATAAAGTGGGCTAAATGCAGTTCAAAATTGGTAACACAGGACTAACCAGGGGGCATTGCAGTGGAGGACAACTGGAATGAGAGGCTGACACAGAGAGTAGGCCCAAATCAGTAAGTAGTCGAAATGCAGTTCAAAATTGGCAACCGTAGTAAACAGGCGGCACAGCTTTGTTCAGTGGAGGAGAACAGCAAGGAGCGGCAGACACTGTTAGTAGGCCCCAAACCAACAAGTACGCCAAATGCAGTTGTTCCATTTAACCACTATTTAACAAGAGCCTGAAGATAGAAGCTCAGGAAAGGCAACCTGGAGAACACCTTGGAGTGTAACACACCATCTCTCTACACCCCATACCCAATTTGTAGGCCTAATGCAGTGTAGTTTCCAACAACTACTAAACGAGAGCATGAAGATCGAAGCATTGGCGAGGAAACCTGGGGAACACCTTGGAGTGGAACACACCATCTCTCTACACCCCATACCCAATTTGTAGGCCTAATGCAGTGTAGTTTCCAACAACTACTAAACGAGAGCATGAAGATCGAAGCAATGGAGAGGAAACCTGGGGAACACCTTGGAGTGGAACACACCATCTCTCTACACCCCATACCCAATTTGTAGGCCTAATGCAGTGTAGTTTCCAACAACTACTAAACGAGAGCATGAAGATCGAAGCATTGTCGAGGAAACCTGGGGAACACCTTGGAGTGGAACACACCATCTCTCTACACCCCATACCCAATTTGTAGGCCTAATGCAGTGTAGTTTCCAACAACTACTAAACGAGAGCATGAAGATCGAAGCATTGGCGAGGAAACCTGGGGAACACCTTGGAGTGGAACACACCATCTCTCTACACCCCATACCCAATTTGTAGGCCTAATGCAGTGTAGTTTCCAACAACTACTAAACGAGAGCATGAAGATCGAAGCAATGGAGAGGAAACCTGGGGAACACCTTGGAGTGGAACACACCATCTCTCTACACCCCATACCCAATTTGTAGGCCTAATGCAGTGTAGTTTTCTACAACTACTAAACAAGAGTCGGAAGACCGAAGCAATGTGGACGAAACCTGGGGCACACCTTGGGGAGGCAGACACCGTTAGTAGGCCCTACCAAAGTTGTACCCCCAATGCAGTTTTAAAATTCCTAGAGGCTGAAAACAAGACTATTGACGCTCAGCTTTTTTCAAAGGAACACAGCTGAATTGAGTGGCGCAGACAGACACAGGTAGTAGGACTTAAACCAAAAATGTGGCTCACTGCAGCTTAAAAAAGTTACAGGGGTACACAGGCAGCATTGCTCTGGGCAGTGGAGGACAATTTCAATAGTGGACCGCAGACAGACTTTGTACGCCTACTATTAAAAAAAGGATGCTCTATGCAATTAAAAATAGGTTCCAGGGGTCCACGGGCAGCAGTGGTCTGGTCAGTGGACGAGTATTGGAAGGAGGGACCGCAGACAGGCGTAGTAGGCCTAACATAACAAAATTAGGCTGTAGACACTGTAAAATTGGTTCCAGGGGTACACGGGCAGCAGTGGTGTGGTCAGCGGAGGAAAATTTGAATTAGGGACTGCAGACAGACTTTGTAGGCTGTCCCCTGTGGACCATGCATCCAACACATTAACCCAGTGTGCCGTAATGGACACGTAACTTTTTGTGGACATGCCTACTGGTCCATGCGTCTCTTGTCAGGTGCACCTTTCTACTGTTTGATTGCCTGAGTGCTATGACAATGCAGACTTTTTCATGCCGCTGGAGGGCTGGGATGGCTTTTCTCGCAAAAGAAATGTCGACTGGGTAGCTTGAACCGTGGTACAGCGTAGTTCATCTGGGCTTTCTAAATATAAAACAAAGAAAAAAAGGAGGCTCCATGCACTTTCAGCTGGGTTCCAGGGGTACACGGCCAGCAATGGTCTGGTCAGTGGAGAACTATTGGAAGGAAGGACCGCAGACAGGCTTCGAAGGCCTAACATAATAACAGATGGCTGTAGGCAATTTTAAATTGGTTCCAGGGGAACACGGGCAGCAGTGGTGTGGTCAGTGGAGGCCTAGTGGAAGGAGTGACCGCAGACAGGCATCGAAGGCCTAACATAATAACAGATGGCTGTAGGCAATTTTAAATTGGTTCCAGGGGAACACGGGCAGCAGTGGCCTGGTCAGTATAGTAGTAGTAGTAGTAGAAAGAACGGACCGCAGACAGGCTTCGAAGGCCTAACATAAAAAAATTGGGCTGGCTGTAAGCAATTTTAAATTGGTTCCAGGGGTACACGGGCAGCAGTGGTGTGGTCAGTGGAGGCCTAGTGGAAGGAGTGACCGCAAACAGGCATCGAAGGCCTAACATAATAACAGATGGCTGTAGGCAATTTTAAATTGGTTCCAGGGGAACACGGGCAGCAGTGGCCTAGTCAGTGTAGTAGTAGTAGAAAGAACGGTCCGCAGACAGGCTTCGAAGGCCTAACATAAAAAAATTGGGCTGGCTGTAGGCAATTTTAAATTGGTTCCAGGGGTACACGGGCAGCAGTGGTGTGGTCAGTGGAGGCCTAGTGGAAGGAGTGACCGCAGACAGGCATCGAAGGCCTAACATAATAACAGATGGCTGTAGGCAATTTTAAATTTGTTCTAGGGGAACACGGGCAGCAGTGGCCTGGTCAGTGTAGTAGTAGTAGAAAGAACGGACCGCAGACAGGCTTCGAAGGCCTAACATAAAAAAATTGGGCTGGCTGTAGGCAATTTTAAATTGGTTCCAGGGGTACACGGGCAGCAGTGGTGTGGTCAGTGGAGGCCTAGTGGAAGGAGTGACAGCAGACAGGCATCGAAGGCCTAACATAATAACAGATGGCTGTAGGCAATTTTAAATTGGTTCCAGGGGAACACGGGCAGCAGTGGCCTGGTCAGTGTAGTAGTAGTATAAAGAACGGACCGCAGACAGGCTTTGAAGGCCTAACATAAAAAAATTGGGCTGGCTGTAGGCAATTTTAAATTGGTTCCAGGGGTACACGGGCAGCAGTGGTGTGGTCAGTGGAGGCCTAGTGGAATGAGTGACCGCAGACAGGCATCGAAGGCCTAACATAATAACAGATGGCTGTAGGCAATTTTAAATTGGTTCCAGGGGAACACGGGCAGCAGTGGCCTGGTCAGTGTAGTAGTAGTTGAAAGAACGGACCGCAGACAGGCTTCGAAGGCCTAACATAAAAAAATTGGGTTGGCTGTAGGCAATGTTAAATTGGTTCCAGGGGTACACGGGCAGCAGTGGTGTGGTCAGTGGAGGCCTAGTGGAAGGAGTGACCGCAGACAGGCATCAAAGGCCAAACATAATAACATATGGCTGTAGGCAATTTTAAATTGGTTCCAGGTGAACACGGCCAGCAGTGGCCTGGTCAGCGGAGGATGATTGTAATGAGTGTCTGCCAGTTAGTAGTCCAAAACAATACATAAATGTGAATGTCTCACATTAAAATCCAGCGAAAACACTAAAGGGTGCAATCTTTAGGTACAGGGGTGGGATCCTCTGCGTTGTTTCTGACCTACTAATTTGGCACAAAGTTTTTACTTTGGTAAATAGAGGACACTGCCCCTGACTATGTTAAGTACCATTATACATGTCAACACAATGGTATTGTCAGTGGCAGGAATGGAAGGATGTCAGCGCATAGTCTAAACATTGGTGGAAGTGTGAGAGATAATTGTGGAAGTGGCAGAGCAATGTTTGACCTGGGGGTGGGTGAACTCTCTTGTGGACGGCGGTAGAGGCCCAGGGCCCCTCATGTTACAACAGTGTGTCTGACGTTGGGTGCGCACCACCACCGCCAGAGACAGTTTAGTGTACTATGAGGGACCCAGTGGCAGTGCTGTCGACCAAAAGCGGGCACACCCACCTCTTCAGACAAACAGCACTCTCACGGGTGCTTGCGCCAAGTCGCGATACCACGGCCCCGTGTGGGGAGTTTGGCCATTTAGGGAGGTGTAAACATGTCGTATGCTGGACAATCAGCTGCTGCAAATTAAGACATTTGAAAAGTCATTCACAGTAGTCCACAGGCAAGAGCTTTTCATAGGAAAGCTAGGTGTCGCCCGGGCAAGGTGGGGCGAAAGAATTCGAAATCCAGTTGTGGTTCATTTTAATGAATGTTAGACCATCAACATTTTGTGTAGCCAGACGAGTCCTTTTTTCGGTTAATATTGAACCTGCAGCACTGAATACTCTTTCTGATAGGACACTAGCTGCCAGACAAGCAAGCTCCTGCAATGCATATTCAGCCAATTCTGGCCAGGTGTCTAATTTTGATGCCCAGTAATCAAATGGGAATGACGGTTGAGGGAGAACATCGATAAGGGATGAAAAATAGTTTGTTACCATACTGGACAAATGTTGTCTCCTGTCACTTTCAATTGATGCAGCAGTACCTGTCCTGTCTGCGGTCATAGCAAAATCACTCCACAACCTGGTCAGAAAACCCCTCTGTCCAACGCCACTTCTGATGTGTGCACCCCTAACACTCCTGGTCTGCTGCCCCCTGGAGCTCGTGTGAGAACGATCACGGGCGCTGTGTGCTGGGAATGCCTGAAGCAAACGGTCAACAAGAGTTGATTGTTTTGTTGCTAATATTAGTTCCAAGTTCTCATGTGGCATAATATTTTGCAATTTGCCTTTATAGCGAGGATCAAGGAGGCAGGCCAACCAGTAATCGTCATCGTTCATCATTTTAGTAATGCGTGTGTCCCTTTTGAGGATACGCAAGGCATAATCCGCCATGTGGGCCAAAGTTCCAGTTGTCAAATCTGCGGTTGTGCTTGGTTGAGGTGCAGTTGCAGGCAAATCTACATCACTTGTGTCCCTCAAAAAACCAGAACCCGGCCTTGCCACGCCACCAATTTCCAGTGCCCCCGGGAAAGCTTCCTCATTAAAAATATACTCATCCCCATCATCCTCCTCGTCCTCCACCTCCTCTTCGCCTGCTACCTCGTCCTGTACACTGCCCTGACCAGACAATTGCTGACTGTCATCAAGGCTTTCCTCTTCCTCTGGTGCAGACGCCTGATCCTTTATGTGCGTCAAACTTTGCATCAGCAGACGCATTAGGGGGATGCTCATGCTTATTATGGCGTTGTCTGCACTAACCAGCCATGTGCATTCCTCAAAACACTGAAGGACTTGACACATGTCTTGTATCTTCGACCACTGCACACCCGACAACTCCATGTCTGCCATCCTACTGCCTGCCCGTGTATGTGTATCCTCCCACAAAAACATAACAGCCCGCCTCTGTTCGCACAGTCTCTGAAGCATGTGCAGTGTTGAGTTCCACCTTGTTGCAACGTCTATGATTAGGCGATGCTGGGGAAGGTTCAAAGACCGCTGATAGGTCTGCATACGGCTGGAGTGTACAGGTGAACGGCGGATATGTGAGCAAAGTCCACGCACTTTGAGGAGCAGGTCGGAGAAACCAGGATAAGTTTTCAATAAGCACTGCACCACCAGGTTTAAGGTGTGAGCCAGGCAAGGAATGTGTTTCAGTTGGGAAAGGGAGATGGCAGCCATGAAATTCCTTCCATTATCACTCACTACCTTGCCTGCCTCAGGATCTACTGTGCCCAGCCACGACTGCGTTTCTTCCTGCAAGAACTCGGACAGAACTTCCGTGGTGTGTCTGTTGTCGCCCAAACACTTCATAGCCAATACAGCCTGCTGACGCTTGCCAGTAGCTGCCCCATAATGGGACAACTGGTGTGCAACAGTGACAGCTGACGATGGAGTGGTTTGGTGACTGCGGTCTGTGGAAGAGCTCTCGCTTCTGCAGGAGGACGAGGAGGAGGAGGAGGGGGTGCAAACGCCTACAGCCAACTGTTTCCTAGACCGTGGGCTAGGCACAACTATCCCGAAATTGCTGTCCCCTGTGGACCCTGCATCCACCACATTCACCCAGTGTGCCGTGATGGACACGTAACGTCCCTGGCCATGCCTACTGGTCCATGCATCTGTAGTCAGGTGCACCTTTGTACTCACAGATTGCCTGAGTGCATGGACGATGCGCTGTTTAACATGCTGGTGCAGGGCTGGAATGGCTTTTCTGGAAAAAAAGTGTTGACTGGGTAGCTCGTAGCGTGGTTCAGCGTACTCCATCAGGGCTTTGAAAGCTTCGCTTTCAACTAACCGGTAGGGCATCATCTCTAACGAGATTAGTCTAGCTATGTGGGCGTTCAAACCCTGTGTACGCGGATGCGAGGATAAGTACTTCCTTTTTCTAACCAGAGTCTCATGTAGGGTGAGCTGGACTGGAGAGCTGGAGATCGTGGCACTAGCGGGTGTGCCGGTGGCCATGGCAGACTGAGAGACTGTTGGAGACGGTATTGTTTCCGCCGGTGCCCTAGATGCAGTATTTCCTCCTACAAAACTGGTGATTCCCTGACCCTGACTGCTTTGGGTGGCAAAGAAACCTGCACAGATACTGCCGGTGGTGCGGAAAATGGTGGCCTTACAGTGACGGAAGGGATGTTGCGTTGCTGACTAGCTTCATTGGCCGAGGGTGCTACAACCTTAAGGGATGTTTGGTAGTTAGTCCAGGCTTGCAAATGCATGGTGGTTAAATGTCTATGCATGCAACTTGTATTGAGACTTTTCAGATTCTGACCTCTGCTTAAGCTAGTTGAACATTTTTGACAGATGACTTTGCGCTGATCAATTGGATGTTGTTTAAAAAAATGCCAGACTGCACTCTTCCTAGCATCGGATCCCTTTTCAGGAATTGCAGACTGAGCTTTAACCGGATGGACACGCTGTCCTCCAACAGTTTTTTGCTTTGCCACGCGTTTTGGGCCAGATACGGGCCCGGCAGATGGAACCTGTTGCGATGTTGATGCCTGCTGCGGCCCCTCCTCCTCCGCTTCAGAACTACTGCGGCCTGCACCCTGTTCCCCCAATGGCTGCCAATCGGGGTCAACAACAGGGTCATCTATTACCTCCTCTTCTACCTCGTGTGCAACTTCGTCTGTGTCACCGTGTCGGTCGGTGGTATAGCGTTCGTGATGGGGCAACATAGTCTCATCAGGGTCTGATTGTGGATCAGTACCCTGAGAGGGCAATGTTGTGGTCTGAGTCAAAGGACCAGCATAGTAGTCTGGCTGTGGCTGTGCATCAGTGCACTCCATGTCAGAATCTACTTGTAATGGGCATGGCCTGTTAACTGTTTCAAT
Source organism: Ranitomeya imitator (assembly GCF_032444005.1). Classification (NCBI taxonomy): domain Eukaryota; kingdom Metazoa; phylum Chordata; class Amphibia; order Anura; family Dendrobatidae; genus Ranitomeya; species Ranitomeya imitator. The sequence goes on along the minus strand of NC_091282.1, from coordinate 314,887,881 downwards.
TTCTAAGCCAGGGACGGTATGTGTAAAGAGCTCCATGGAGTAACCCATTGTGTCGCCTGCTGCATCCTTCTCTCTTGTTGTTGCTTTTGCTGAAGAGGACAAGGAAGCAACTTGTCCCTGACCGTGAACATCCACAAACGACGCGCTGCTTTTACATTTACCAGTTTCAGAAGAGGAGGCAAAAGAGCTAGAGGCTGAGTCTGCAAGGTAAGCCAAAACTTGCTGTTGCTGCTCCGACTTTAAAAGCGGTTTTCCTACTCCCAGAAAAGAGAGCGTTCGAGGCCTTGTGTAGCCAGACGACGAACCTGGCTCCACAGCTCCAGACTTAGGTGGAATATTTTTTTCCCACGACCACCTGATGCTCCACTACCACTACCATCATTACCAGCTGACAATGAACGCCCACGGCCACGACCTCTTGCACCAGACTTCCTCATTGTTTTATAAACTTAACCAAAGTAACTTTATTTGTTGCTGTCAAACAACTTACACGGTGAGCTATAACTTCTGTTTGATTTCAATATCCCTTTACAGGTTGGTGATACCACAAGGAAAATCAGGCACAATATTACACACTCTGTTTTCTGTGGCACCAAATCACAGAGATGCCACACACGCAGGACTGTCACTCAAGCACAAATGTCAATATAAATCTCCCATTTTTTTTTTTTTTTTCAGGGAGACTTTATAAACAAAATAAAATAAAATGATTTTTTCAGGAATAATTTAGAAACCAAATAAAATAAAATTATTTTTTCAATGACAATTTAGAAACCCAAAAAAAAAAAAGGCTTTCTATGCCCCACTGAGTGACAGATGGCACACACAGGAGTCAGGAGTGGCCCACAAGCCCAGAGGGCAATATTTTTCTCCCACTGATTGATGTAGTGATTTTTTCAGGTAGATTTTAGAACCAAAATCAAGCAAAAAAATTAATAGGCTTTCTATGGCCCACAATTTGAGAGAGAGAGTGAGAGAGATGGCACACCCAGGAGTCAAGACTGGCACACAATCAGAAAGGGCAATATTAATCTCCCACCTATTTTTTTTTTTTTCAGGGAGACTTTATAAACAAAATAAAATAAAATGATTTTTTCAGGAATAATTTAGAAACCAAATAAAATAAAATGATTTTTTTAATGACAATTTAGAAAACAAATTAAAAAAAAAGGCTTTCTATGCCCCACTGAGTGACAGATGGCACACACAGGAGTCAGGAGTGGCCCACAAGCCCAGAGGGCAATATTTTTCTCCCACTGATTGATGTAGTGATTTTTTCAGGTAGATTTTAGAACCCAAATCAAGCAAAAAAATTAATAGGCTTTCTATGGCCCACAATTTGAGAGAGAGAGAGAGAGAGAGAGAGAGATGGCACACCCAGGAGTCAAGACTGGCACACAATCAGAAAGGGCAATATTAATCTCCCACCTATTTTTTTTTTTTTTCAGGGAGACTTTATAAACAAAATAAAATAAAATGATTTTTTCAGGAATAATTTAGAAACCAAATAAAATAAAATGATTTTTTCAATGACAATTTAGAAACCAAATAAAAAAAAGGCTTTCTATGGCCCACTGGCTGAGAAATGGCACACACAGGAGTCAGGAGTGGCCCACAAGCCCAGAGGGCAATATTTTTCTCCCACTGATTGATGTAGTGATTTTTTCAGGTAGATTTTAGAACCCAAATCAAGCAAAAAAATTAATAGGCTTTCTATGGCCCACAATTTGAGAGAGAGAGAGAGAGATGGCACACCCAGGAGTCAAGACTGGCACACAAGCAGAAAGGGCAATATTAATCTCCCACCTATTTTTTTTTTTTCAGGGAGACTTTATAAACAAAATAAAATAAAATGATTTTTTCAGGAATAATTTAGAAACCAAATAAAATAAAATGATTTTTTCAATGATAATTTAGAAACCAAATAAAAAAATTAAAAAAAAGGCTTTCTATGGCCCACTGACTGAGAGATGGCACACACAGGAGTCAGGAGTGGCACACAAGCCCTGAGGCCAATATTTTTCTCCCACTGATTGATGTAGTGATTTTTTCAGGTAGATTTTAGAACCCAAATCAAGCAAAAAAATTAATAGGCTTTCTATGGCCCACTGACTGATAGATGGCACACACAGGGATGGCACTCTAGCAGAAATGCCAATCTTAATCTCCCACAAAAAAAAAAAAACTGTCCTACAATTACTATCTCCCTGCAGTAATCTCAGCCAGGTATGGCAGGCAGCAATAAGGAGTGGACTGATGCACAAATTAAATAAAAAGTGTGGACAAACAAAAAAGATAGCTGTGCAGAAAGGAAGGAACAAGAGGATTTGTGCTTTGAAAAAAGCAGTTGGTTTGCACAGCGGCGTACACACAGCAATGCAGCTATCAGGGAGCCTTCTAGGGCAGCCCAATGAGCTACAGCGCTGAAGAAAAAAAAAAATGTAGCTTCCACTGTCCCTGCACACCGAAGGTGGTGTTGGGCAGTGGAAATCGCTACAGCACAAGCGGTTTGGTAGTTAATGGACCCTGCCTAACGCTATCCCTGCTTCTGACGAAGCGGCAGCAACCTCTCCCTAAGCTCAGATCAGCAGCAGTAAGATGGCGGTCGGCGGGAACGCCTCTTTATAGCCCCTGTGACGCCGCAGACAGCAAGCCAATCACTGCAATGCCCTTCTCTAAGATGGTGGGGACCAGGACCTATGTCATCACGCTGCCCACACTCTGCGTTCACCTTCATTGGCTGAGAAATGGCGCTTTTCACGTCATTGAAACGCGACTTTGGCGCGAAAGTCGCGTACCGCATGGCCGACAACGCACAGGGGTCGGATCGGGTTTCATGAAACTCGACTTCGCCAAAAGTCGGCGACTTTTGAAAATGTTCGACCCGTTTCGCTCAACCCTAGCGGTCAGTATAAAAACACTAGAAAATATCCACCGCAGAAAATACGGATCACCACATCTGACTAAAGACATGGGGGGTATATCTGCATCTCCAGAGAAATAGCTAGGCTGCAAAAAATCCTTCACAGACTAAGCTGGACAAGACAAAAACATGAAAATGCACAGAACTATAAGGTCCACAGCAGGTGGACAGCAAAAACAAAGCCAGGACTTATCTTTGTAGAAAAGCACAACAACCTGGAGAGACCAGCAGGGAAGTGAATCCTTCAAGAACAATGAACAACTGGCACTGACTAAAGGATCCTGCAAAGCTATATACCCCAGTCAGTTTTGCAATTAGTAGATACACCTGTCCACTCCTGCAGTCCAGGCACAACTGCATTACCCTCTACAACCACCGGAGGGAGCCCAAAAGCTGAATTCACAACAGTATGAGCTTTCTTCCGGGGGAGTGTTGTATTTGTCCCAGACATCTGTATATCTACCCATTCTATTTGTATTTACTGTAAGTAATCTATCTCTTCTATCTTTTCGGCTACGCGGCTGCTGAATTTGCAGCTTTTCTTCTATGTATGTAATATACAGTGGGGCAAAAAAGTATTTAGTCAGTCAGCAATAGTGCAAGTTCCACCACTTAAAAAGATGAGAGGCGTCTGTAATTTACATCATAGGTAGACCTCAACTATGGGAGACAAACTGAGAAAAAAAATCCAGAAAATCACATTGTCTGTTTTTTTAACATTTTATTTGCATATTATGGTGGAAAATAAGTATTTGGTCAGAAACAAAATTTCATCTCAATACTTTGTAATATATCCTTTGTTGGCAATGACAGAGGTCAAACGTTTTCTGTAAGTCTTCACAAGGTTGCCACACACTGTTGTTGGTATGTTGGCCCATTCCTCCATGCAGATCTCCTCTAGAGCAGTGATGTTTTTGGCTTTTCGCTTGGCAAAACGGACTTTCAACTCCCTCCAAAGGTTTTCTATAGGGTTGAGATCTGGAGACTGGCTAGGCCACTCCAGGACCTTGAAATGCTTCTTACGAAGCCACTCCTTCGTTGCCCTGGCGGTGTGCTTTGAATCATTGTCATGTTGAAAGACCCAGCCACGTTTCATCTTCAATGCCCTTGCTGATGGAAGGAGGTTTGCACTCAAAATCTCACGATACATGGCCCCATTCATTCTTTCATGTACCCGGATCAGTCGTCCTGCCCCTTTGCAGAGAAACAGCCCCAAAGCATGATGTTTCCACCACCATGCTTTACAGTAGGTATGGTGTTTGATGGATGCAACTCAGTATTCTTTTTCCTCCAAACACGACAAGTTGTGTTTCTACCAAACAGTTCTAGTTTGGTTTCATCAGACCATAGGACATTCTCCCAAAACTCCTCTGGATCATCCAAATGCTCTCTAGCAAACTTCAGACGGGCCCGGACATGTACTGGCTTAAGCAGTGGGACACGTCTGGCACTGCAGGATCTGAGTCCATGGTGGCATAGTGTGTTACTTATGGTAGGCCTTGTTACATTGGTCCCAGCTCTCTGCAGTTCATTCACTAGGTCCCCCCGCGTGGTTCTGGGATTTTTGCTCACCGTTCTTGTGATCATTCTGACCCCACGGGGTGGGATTTTGCGTGGAGCCCCAGATCGAGGGAGATTATCAGTGGTCTTGTAGTTTTCCATTTTCTAATTATTGCTCCCACTGTTGATTTCTTCACTCCAAGCTGGTTGGCTATTGCAGATTCAGTCTTCCCAGCCTGGTGCAGGGCTACAATTTTGTTTCTGGTGTCCTTTGACAGCTCTTTGGTCTTCACCATAGTGGAGTTTGGAGTCAGACTGTTTGAGGGTGTGCACAGGTGTCTTTTTATACTGATAACAAGTTTAAACAGGTGCCATTACTACAGGTAATGAGTGGAGGAAAGAGGAGACTCTTAAAGAAGAAGTTACAGGTCTGTGAGAGCCAGAAATCTTGATTGTTTGTTTCTGACCAAATACTTATTTTCCACCATAATATGCAAAAAAAATGATAAAAAAACAGACAATGTGATTTTCTGGATTTTTTTTTCTGTTTGTCTCCCATAGTTGAGGTCTACCTATGATGTAAATTACAGACGCCTCTCATCTTTTTAAGTGGTGGAACTTGCACTATTGCTGACTGACTAAATACTTTTTTGCCCCACTGTATGTACATACAGTATATATATATGTGTGTTTTTGTCACTGACATCTATATATTCTATGTCTATATATCTATTCTATCTTAACCTGTGAGTGTGATTTTACTGTATGCAGCACATGAATTGTCGGCTTTTCAAAGGACATTGGTGCGTAAAAATTGGACAGCACTCTCATGGTCCGAGGGCTGTGCAAATTTTTTTCTCGCACCCATGGGCTTGAATTTGTGAGTCTTGGACGAAATCGCAGCATACTGTGATTTTACATGCACGCTGAATACGCCCGAGAAAATAAATGCTGATGTGAGCTGCTCCATAGATTAACACTGAGCTGAGTGCTATGCGATGTTTTCTTGCATAGCACTCGCCCGTATTCTATGGTAGTGTGACGCCAGCCTTAAGGTACCTTCACACTGAATGATATCGCTAGCGATCCGTGACGTTGCAGCGTCCTGGCTAGCGATATCGTTGAGTTTGACACGCAGCAGCGATCAGGATCCTGCTGTGCCATCGTTGGTCGGCGCAGAAAGTCCAGAACTTTATTTCTTCGCTGGACTCCCGCAGACATCGCTGAATTGGCATGTGTGACGCCGATTCAGCGATGTCTTCACTGGTAACCAGGGTAAACATCGGGTTACTAAGCAAAGGGCTGCGCTTAGTAACCCGATGTTTACCCTGGTTACCAGTGTAAATGTAAAAAAAAAAAAACACTACATACTTACATTCCGGTGTCTGTCCCCCGGCGCTCTGCTTCTCTGCACTGTGTAAGTGCCGGCCAGAAAGCACAGCGGTGACGTCACCGCTGTGCTCTGCTTTCCGGCCGGCGCTTAGTGCAGAGAAGCACAGCGCCGGGGGACAGACCGGAATGTAAGTATGTAGTGTTTGTTTTTTTTTTACATTTACACTGGTAACCAGGGTAAACATCGGGTTACTAAGCGCGGCCCTGCGCTTAGTAACCCAATGTTTACCCTGGTTACCAGGGGACTTCGCATAGTTGGTCGCTGGAGAGCTGTCTGTGTGACAGCTCTCCAGCGACCACACAGCGACGCTGCAGCGATCTGGATCGTTGTCTAGATCGCTGCAGCGTCGCTAAATGTGACGGTACCATTAGACTGAAAGCTGGCAGCTCCTTGGAGGAATAAAATTCCTTTTATCTCCTTTTATCTAGGTAGCCACATTTTCAGTAAGACTGCCAAACAGCACTGTAACACAATTAACTTGTATAATAACTCCATATCTGCAGATTGTTATCATTTGGGAACCTAACAGGTTTAATTTACATTTATACACAGGTGCACCTACATTATGGCTGCAAAAAAATGTATATGCAACAGCACTCTGTAATTAATGATTACATTGCTCGACAGTACATCTGGTTAAGGGCATGAAAATAAAAAGTTTGTAAATGAGTAATTTTGGATATTTTCATAAATAAACAAAGTGCAATGGGTATGATCCATCAAGAGTGGCATAGGACACTCTTATGCTACAACAGACTTGATAGTGTACAAAATGCTGAATTCATTAAAGGGAACCTGTCACCCCCCCAGGCGGTTTTAACTAAAAGAGCCACCTTGTGCAGCACTAATGCTGCATTCTGTCAAGGTGGCTCTTTTGGTTGGGGTCCATGCCAATGCTGAACTATTCTTTTTTATAATTTGCCCCTCATACCTGTAGTTTGTCCGGGGGGGCATGTATTTTCCCCCGGACACAAACGCCTCCCAGCCATCCCTCAGCCCCTCCGCGTGCTGGGCGCCTCCTCTACTTCCTCCATTAACGTCCCCGGCGCCTGTGGTTGATAAGCCTTGAATTTATTTGTGAAAAAAATTGGAAGTTTAGCAAAAATTTGGAAAAGTTTACAATTTTCATTTTTTTTTTATGCCCTTAATATCAGTAAGTTATCTCAGCAAATAGTTAATAAATAACACTTCCCACATGTCTACTTTACATCAACACAATTTTTTTTATTAGGAATTTAGAAGGGTTTAAAATTGACCAGTAATTTCTCATTTTTCGAATAAATTGACAAAATCATTTTTTTTTAGGAATCACATCATATTGGGAAGGGTTTTTGAGTCATCTATATGACAGAAAATATCCAAAAGTGACACCATTCTAAAAACTGAACCCCTCAAAGTGTTCAAAACCACATTCAAGAAGTTTATTAACTTTTCAGGTGCTACACATGAACTGAAGCAATATGGGAGGAAAAAATGAACATTTCATTTTTTTTCACAAAAATTTTAACTTAGACTAAATTTTTTTCTATTTTCACAAGGGTAACAGGAAAATTGACCCTGTAATTGGTTATGTGATTTCTCCTGAGTATGCCAATACCCCATATGTGGGAGTAAGCTACTGTTTGGGAGTATGGCAGGGCTTTAACAGAAAGGAGCACCGTTTGACTTATTGAACACAAAATTTACTGGAATCAAGTAAAGGAAGGGAAGGAATGACGTTTTTGAAATGCAGACTTTGATGGAATGGTTTGTGGGCACCATGTTGTGTAACACCCCAGGAGTCCGGTTGCCACAGTGGCATTGCCTCCCTCACAGGGGGTGATGTCATGCCTGGAAGTAAGGAGGGATTCCCTTACCAGGTAACACAAGCATCCAACACTTTCCTACTCCAGGCCAGAAGGGGGAGCTCTAACACCTGATTTCAGGGGAGCTTACCTATAAGTTCTGGCCTAGAGGTGGAGTTAGTCAGTCAGAGTCTGATTGAGAGAACAAAAGTCAAGGAGAATCTGGGGAGTGGAGATGTACCCAGGCTCACCCCAGAAGAGAGCGCTGACAAAGAGGATGCCAGAGTCCTTGGCTGTGTGGGTGCTGAAAACCCAGACAGCCGAATCCGGAGGGCAGGGAACTGCAAGCTCCCTGGCCACACTGAACGCCTGGAGGCACCGTAGCAGACCAAGAGATGGGGCTGCCAGTAAAAAAGCATTGCCCGTGATAGGCTCACGCTGCCTGCCATAAGCAACACGCAGGAGAGGGACTGTGCAGAGCTTAAAGCAGCAAAGACCTAGAGTATAGTGCAGAAGGAAGGCCTCCAAACCCACCTGGATAGGTGGATCCCAAGTTGCTTCCAGTCTGCCCGGACCATATCATCATCTGTTATCTGTCCCCCGGACTGTACCTGCAACTGACAAGTTAAGGTAAAGGAAACTGCAATGCTTGTGTCCTTCAGTCATTTTCCGCACCCTCAGTCCTGCACCCCATCATCTACGATCCCTTACCAACCATACCGGTAGCCCTGGGGCCCCGCTCCACTTGTGGGGAGCAGAACCATCCCAGCTGCATCACTATTGGCCCCAGTGGTCCCCTTAAGCAGCGTCGGCCATCCATTGCCAAACACCACACGTGGCGTCACAAACTAACTCCCTATAGACTCTATTTTTCCCTTCATTTCATCAATTTTATTGGATGCCCAGGGCCATCACCCGGGTCACTGCTGCCGTAACCACCCCTTTAAGAACCATTGTACCAGGCCCGAGTACCCCATGGCCGTAGAGGGCGCTCCAGTTGCATTTGGAGAGCCCCTGATATGCCTAAAGAGTGGAAACCCCCACAAGTGACCCTATATATCTCCTGGTTCTCCTCCTATCTCTCTGACCGATCCTTCACTGTATCTTTTGCTGGTTCCTCCTCCTCTCACCTTCACCTTACTGTTGGGGTTCCTCAAGGATCAGTCCTAGGCCCCCTCCTCTTCTCTTTGTATACTGCCCCTATTGGACAAACAATCAGTAGATTTGGTTTCCAGTACCATCTCTATGCTGACGACACCCAATTATACACCTCTTCTCCTGTTATCACGCCGACCTTTTTAGAAAACACCAGTGATTGTCTTACCGCTATCTCTAACATCATGTCCTCCCTCTATCTGAAACTGAACCTGTCAAAAACTGAACTCCTTGTGTTCTCTCCCTCTACTAACCTACCTTTGCCTGACATTGCCATCTCTGTGTGCGGTTCCACCATTACTCCAAAGCAACATGCCTGCTGCCTTGGGATCATTCTTGATTCCGAGCTCTCATTCACCCCCCACATCCGATCACTGGCTCGCTCTTCTTATCTGCACCTCAAAAACATTTCTAGAATTCGCCCTTTTCTAACTTTCGACTCTGCAAAAACTCTCACTGTTTCACTTATTCATTCCCGTCTGGACTATTGTAACTCTCTACTAATCGGCCTCCCTCTTACCAAACTCTCCCCGCTCCAATCTGTGCTGAATTCTGCAGCGAGGATCATATTCCTCACCAACCATTACACTGATGCCTCTACGTTGTGCCAGTCATTACACTGGTTACCCATCCACTCCAGAATCCAGTACAAAACTACTACCCTCATCCACAAAGCACTCCATGGCTCAGCACCACCCTATATCTCCTCTCTGGTCTCAGTCTACCACCCTACCCGTGCCCTACGCTCCGCTAATGACCTCAAGTTAGCATCCTCAATAATCAGAACCTCCCACTCCCGTCTCCAAGACTTTACACGTGCTGCACCGATTCTTTGGAATGCACTATCTAGGTTAATATGATTAATCCCAAATCCCCACAGTTTTAAGCGTGCCCTAAAAACTCATTTGTTCAGATTGGCCTACCGCCTCAACGCATTAACCTAACGATCCCTGTGTGGCCTATCAAAAAAAAAAAAACATAATCAGGTTCCTCGTATCATGTTCTCATACACTTTATGCAGTTAATAGCCCTCTGTGTCTGTACTGCTACATACTTAGGCAGTTAACTGGTTCATGCAGCTTTACATGAACACCTGAGCCTTACACTATGGATGGTCCGAATAACTAAAGCAATTGTTACCATCCACCTCTCTGGTCTCCCCTTTTCCTCTTAGATTGTAAGCTTGCGAGCAGGGCCCTCACTCCTCTTGGTATCTATTTTGAACTGTGATTTCTGTTATGCTGTAATGTCTATTGTCTGTACAAGTCCCCTCTATAATTTGTAAAGCGCTGCGGAAAACGTTGGCGCTATATAAATAAAATTATTATTATTTTTATTATATGGGAATTTATCTATTGTTTTCCTGGTATGTAAATTTTAAAATGTGATAGCGTACGTAAATTGTGTGGAGTACATCAGGTTGGCATAAGTGAGTTGCATAGAGTGCATCAGGTTGCCTTACGTAAGTAATGAAGAGTGCATCTGGTTGGCTAACATGAGTTGTGTAGCGTGCATCAGGCTGGCTTACATAAGTAGAGTACAGTGCATCTGATTGACATACATGATTAGTGTAGAATGCATCAGGATGGCGTATGTGAGTAGTGTAGACTGCATCAGGTTAACTTATGTGAATTGTGAAGAGAGCATCAGGTTGGCTTAAGTGAGCAGTGTTGAGTGCATCAGGTTGGTTTGCATGAGTAGTGTAGAGTGCATCAGGATGGCATACGTGAGTAGTGTAGACTGCATCAGGTTGACTTACGTGAGTAGTGTAGAGTGCATCAGGTTGGCTTATGTGTGTAGCATAGAGTGCATTAAGTTGGCTTATGTATGTAGTGTAGAGTGCATTAGGTTGGCTTATGTGTGTATCGTAGAGTGCATCAGGTTGGTTTGTGTGTGTAGCGTAGAGTGCATCAGGTTGGTTTACGTGTGTAGTGTAGAGTGCATTAGGTTGGCTTATGTGTGTAGCGTAGAGTGCATCAGGTTGGTTTATGTGTGTAGCGTAGAGTGCATCAGGTTGGCATATTTGAGTAGCATAGAGTGCATCAGGTTGGCTTACGTGATTTGTGTAGAGTACATCAGGTTGGCTAACATCAGTTGTAGAGAGTGCATCAGGTTGGCTTATACCCCATATATGGAGGATAACCACTGTTTGGGCGCACGGCAGGGCTCGGAATTGAAGGAGTAATGTTTTTGAAATGCAGACTTTGATGGAAAGGTCTATGGGTGCCATGTTGCATTTGGAGAGCCCCTGATATGCCTAAAGAGTGGAGACCCCCCCACAAGTGACCCTATATTTGAATTGATCTAGTGTTTTCCTGGTATGTAAATTTTAAAATGTGATAGCATACGTAAATTGAAAAATGAAAAAATCTAAGTTCAATAGAGACTCTTTTGATTATAAAAATGACAAAGTGTATTCATGGAGGAAACGGATTGATAATACACCCAAGCCTATGCTCAGAAACCAACCTCATTGGCGTCAATGTGAATATGCACATAGAAAATCTGTGTCTTTTTCTTCATCGGAGTATAATCCATCAGATTGTGAAACAGATGCGTCTTTCTCCAGTGCAGATGCCAGACACGTTCACAGCACTGCTATGTCAAAAAACGCAGGAGGAGGAGGGGGGGCAGGAGAGCCCGCAAGAGACGAATGGAGAAGATATCCCATGAGGGAAAGGAAACGCAGACATCAGTATTGAGTCAGCATCTGGACAGTGTTATAATTCTGACTCCCACCATTCTATCCTCTACACAAATTGAAACATTGGCTAAAGGTTTAAACTTTGTTCCCACTGGCAATTTCAATCTATTCGAGACTATCAAAGATGTCAATAAATTTACTCGTCTTCTTACTGTTAAAAGACTTTTTTTTCAGACAATCAAAATGACCTCAATTCTGGCAGAAAAAAATCATATTGTACCAGGGAAAATAATGCGTCTCTTTCCTTTATGGAACAATGTACTTTACTCACTTTAACTTCTCTTCAGGAAGAAAATTTTGCCGAGAATAAAATAAAAGACGAGGATATGCAGGTGCTTTCATCTAATCCGGCATATTATCCCCTCCAATCAAGGGTTCCTGCCTTAGACCTTTTTCAGACTCTGGTCGAACAAGATTTGAAAAAATTACATGCTGAAACCCGGAGTACAAACCACCGAAGTAACCTGAGTAGAGACCAATCTCAGGCTGTTAGAGATTTACAACGTAATTACAACTTGACAGTCCGCCAGTCAGACAAAGGGGGCTGTATAGTAGTCATAGACACTGCTTTGTATTGTAAGTTGATAATGTCTATTATACAGGATACTAGCACATATACTTCTTTAAGATCTGACCCCACTTTATCCTTTAAATACGACATGACTGAAATACTCAATAAAGCACAGAGATTGGGGGTTATCAGCAATAAGATTTACAAATGGCTACTGCCTGAACATTCAATTACTCCCATTTTCCATGGGCTCCCAAAAACGCATAAAAACGTTTTTCCCCCACCGTTACGACCCATAATTTCTGGGATGGGTTCCCTTAATGAAAACCTCAGTCATTTGATTGACGAGTATCTCCAACCTTTGATCCCAAGAATTCCAGGGTACCTTAAAGACACCTCAACAGTTTTAAAGATTTTTGATACTTTTCAATGGTGTCATAATTATTCTTTTGTAACTTGCGATGTCACAAATTTATATTCATGCATTCCCCATTCTTTGGCTATGACAGCAATTGAACATCATCTAAGTAAGTACAGTAGCTATTCAGATTCATTGAAATGGTTCATTCTTGCGTCTCTACATTATTTACTTAAGCATAATTTTTTTATGTTTCAAAATGAGTACTTCATCCAGACCATGGGTGCTCCTATGGGGTCTAAATTCTCCCCATCTTTAGCCGTTTTATTTATGGCATGGTGGGAAGAAACCTACATATTCACAGATGATAATCCATTTCTCCCATACCTTAATTGGTATGGGAGATTTGTGGATGATATTCTGCTAATTTGGCAAGGGGGTGTGACTAAGTTTTCTGATTTCATGCTCTATTTGAATAATAACAAGTGTAACCTGCATTTCACCAGTGGCATTCCATCGGACGAGGTTTCATTTTTGGATGTGCTCCTTACAGGCAGCAATACAACACATAGGGTTAATACTTCTCTTTATAGAAAAGACAATTCTGGAAACACAATCCTGATGTCTTCAAGCGCACACCCTCGACATACCATTCATGCCATTCCTAGGGGTGAGCTCACGAGAGCGAGAAGAATTTGCTCTAGTGAGGAAAGTTTCCACAAGGAAAGTCATCTTATTTCTGATAGATTATTTGATAGGGGATATAAACAATCTAATATAAGACATGCATTCAGACATGTTTCCAAAATTCCACGTGCTGATTTATTGTATTCTGACAGTGAAAATGCAAGTGCCGCTCCTGAAACGCAGATTACTTTTTCTACCGCTTATAGCAGTCAGTACAATAAAATTAAACAGATCATTCTTAAATATCTCCCTGTAGTCAATCAGGATAAATCTTTATGCACAATTCTTCAGAATGGATGCAGAGTAGTGGCCAGGAGAGGTTGCACACTGGGGAATATTTTGTCTCCCAGTATGGTGCGCCAGAAAAAAACTCCCACATCATGGTTATCAATAAAAGGTTTTTTTAAATGTTCTGGCAACAGATGTAATGTCTGCCAATTTGCAGACAACAAAAGAACTACTTTTTCCTCGAATCACTATGTTACTTATAATATAAAATCATTTATTAATTGTGATTCTGACCACGTCATATACTGCATAAAATGTAAGGCTTGCAACATTTGCTATATAGGTTACACCACAAGGAAAATAAAAAAAAGAATTTCAGAACACATAGCAAATATAAATAACAATAATTCAGGCTATTCTGGGGCTACGAAACATTTTATTTCTGTACATAAAGGAGACCTATCAGATTTTTCATTTTTTGGCATAGAAAGGGTTAGTCAGTCACCTAGAGGTGGAGATTGGAAGAAACAATTAGCACTGCGGGAAGCCTTTTGGATTCTGACTTTAGACACTAAACATCCACATGGTATGAATTACAGGAATGACCTTTTTTACATATATTGAACTAACAGATAGATCTTGCGGCAATTTAAAGTATATATTTATGCAATTTCAGTGTATTTGAAATAGGAGAAAAAAGTCTTGTTATGTGTGTTTAGCTGCAGCCTTTTTCAATGCAATTGATTGCTATGTCTGTGATTGGTTCCTTGCTATATATAAACCTGTTCATCTATATGGTATTAGTTCCTATGACTAAGGGCGCCGTGGTGCGCCAGAAAAGTGTCAGGCAGAGAGAGTCTCCCTCTCTCTTTTTTAATATTGTTTTTTAAAATGCTTCAATAAATTTTGGATATTTTACTTACACTGGATGGACGTGCTGGATATTCCCTCTTCCTTTCTCATACGTAAATTGTGTGGCGTGCATCAGGTTGGCACAAGTGAGTTGCATAGAGTGCATCAGCTTGCCTTACGTAAATAGTGAAGAGTGCATTAGGTTGGCATACGTGAGTAGTCTAGAGTGCATCAGGTTGGCTTACATAATAGAGTGTAGAGTGCATCGGGTTGGCATACGTAAGTAGTATAGTCTGCATCAGGTTAGCCTACAGGAGTTGTGTAGAGTGCATCAGGTTGACTTACATGAGTAGTGAAGAGTGCATCAGGATGGCATACGTGAGTAGTGAAGAGTGCATAAGTTTGGCTTATGTGTGTAGCGTAGAATGCATTAGGTTGGCATTTGAGCAGCATAGAGTGCTTCAGGTTGGCTTACATGAGTTGTGTAGAGTGCATCAGGTTGACTAACATCAGTTGTATAGAGTGCATCAGGTTGGCTTACATAAGTAGTGTACAGTGCAGTTGCTTTGCATACATGAGTAATTTAGAGTTCATCAGGTTACATACGTGAATAGTGTAGAATGCACAAGGTTGGCTTGCGTGAGTAGTGTAGAGTGCAACAAGTTGACTTACGTAAGTAGTGAAGAGTGCATCATGTTGGCATACATGAGTTATGTAGAGCACATGAGGTTGGCATATGTTAGTAGCGTAGAGTGCATCTGGTTGGCTAACATGAGTTGTGTAGAGTGCATCAGGTTGGCTTGCATAAGTAGTGTACAGTGCATTAGGTCAGCATATGTGAGTAGGATAGACTGCATCAGATTGGCTTACATGAGTTGCGTAGAGTGCATCAGATTGGCTTACGTGAGTAGGATTGAGTGCATCAGGTTGACTTATATGAGCAGCATAGAGTGCATCAGATTGGCTTACGTGAGTAGGATAGAGTGCATCAGGTTGGCTAACATGAGTTGTGTAGAGTGCATCAGGTTGGATTACGTGAGTAGTGTAGAGTACAGTCATGGCCAAAATTTTTGAGAATGACACCAAAATTATATTTTCACATGATCTGCTGCCCTCTGGTTTTTATTAGTGTTTGTCTGATGTTTATATCACATACAGAAATATAATTGCAATCATATTTTGAGTACCAATAGGTTATATTGACAGTTAGAATGAGTTAATGCAGCAAGTCAATATTTGCAATGTTGACCCTTCTTCTTCAAGACCTCTGCAATTCTCACTGGCATGCTCTCAATCAACTCCTGGACCAAATCCTGACTGATAGCATTGATTATGCAAGAATGGACTGCTTGCATTTTGCCATAATTTGTTGGTTTTTGTTTGTCCACCCGTTTCTTGATGATTGACCACAAGTTCTCAATGGGATTAAGATCTGGGGAGTTTCCAGGCCATGGACCCAAAATCTCTGTTTTGTTCCATGAGCCATTTAGTTATCACCTTTGCTTTATGGCAAGGTGCTCCATCATGCTGGAAAAGGCATTGTTGGGTGCCAAACTGCTCTTGGATGGTTTGGAGAAGTTGCTCTTGGAGGACATTCTGGTACCATTCTTTATTCATGGTTGTGTTTTTAGGCAAGACTGTGAGTGAGCCGATTCCCTTGGCTGAGAAGCAACCCCACACATGAATGGTTTCAGGATGCTTTACAGTTGGCATGAGGCAAGATTGGTGGTAACGCTCACCTCTTCTCCGAATAAGCTGTTTTCCAGATGTCCCAAACAATCGAAAAGGGGATTCATCAGAGAAAATGACTTTGCCCCAGTCCTCAGCAGTCCACTCCTTGTACCTTTCGCAGAATATCAGTTGGTCCCTGATGTTTTTTCTGGAGAGAAGTGGCTTCTTTGCTGCCCTCCTTGAAACCAGGCCTTGCTTAAAGAGTCTCCGCATCACAGTGCGTGCAGAAGCACTCACACCAGCCTGCTGCCATTCCTGAGCAAGCTCGGCACTGCTGGTAGTCCGATCCCGCAGCTGAAACAGTTTTAAGATACGGTCCTGGTGCTTGCTGGTCTTTCTTGGGCGCCCTGGAGCCTTTTTGACAACAATGGAAGCTCTCTCCTTGAAGTTCTTGATGATGCGATAGATTGTTGACTGAGGTGCAATCTTTGTAGCTGCGATACTCTTCCCTGTTAGGCCATTTTTGTGCAGTGCAATGATGGCTGCACGTGTTTCTTTAGAGATAACCATGGTTAACTGAAGAGAAACAATGATACCAAGCACCAGCCTCCTTTTAAAGTGTCCAGTGATGTCATTCTTACTTAATCATGACTGATTGATCGCCAGCCCTGTCCTCATCAACATCCACACCTGTGTTAATGGATCAATCACTAAAACGATGTTAGCTGCTCCTTTTAAGGCAGGACTGCAATGATGTTGAAATGTGTTTTGGGGGTTAAAGTTCATTTTCTGGGCAAATATTGACTTTGCAAGTACAGTAATTGCTGTTAAGCTGATCACTCTGAAATTCATGAGTATATGCAAATTGCCATTAGAAAAAATGAAGCAGTAGACTTTGGAAAAATTAATATTTGTCTCATTCTCAAAATTTTTGTCCATGACTGTAGAGTTGAGCGACTTTTACTTTTTTAGGATCGAGTCGGGTTTAGCGAAACTTGACTTTCTCAAAAGTCGGGTTGGGTGAAATCGGCCGATTATTGCGAAAAGTCGGGGGCCGACCGAAACACGAAACCCAATGCAAGTCAATGGTGAATCAAAGTCGGCAGTGAGCGGAGGACAGGAAAACACCTACAGTGCCCATTTTAATGCCAAAAACATCAATTCTTATTTCCTAAGCTTGTCAATCTTAATTTACTTTATAATAATAGTTAGGCATTTGGGGCTCATTTGGCTAAAGTTGTGGGGGGGGGGGGTAAGGCTGGCTCAAGATTTTCGTGGGCCCAGGAAACACGGAATACGTCACGGTGGTGGAGCAGGGAGAGGTAAGAATTTCAACTTTGCAAGTGCTGTGATCCTGAGCAAGCAGGGTGGGCCCACTAGTTGGCACTGGCACAGGGCCCCTCATAGTACGGCGGTGTGTTTGACGGCGGGCGGCACCTCCCTCTGCCAGAGACACTTTTGCGTACTATGAGGGGCCCTGTGCCAGTGCCAACGAGTATGCCCCCCCACCTGATGAAGGAACCGGCACTTTCATCTGCACCTTCCTCTTTGTCCCCGTGTAAGGTGGTATAGTATGCGGGAAGGGGAACCTGACTTTCATCAGGGTCAGATTCTGGCTATGTAGAGTGCAAAGGGAATGTAGTGGTCTGGGTCAATGTACCAGCAGACTCATCTAGCACTGGCTGGGCAATGGGCAGGATGAGGAGGAAACACAGATATAGACCCAAAATGAAAAAGTAGGCGGGATTGCTTTGTTCAGCGGAGGAGGACAACTGTAATGAGAGGCTCACACAGACTTAGTAGGCCTAAAATAAAAAAGTAGGCTAAATGCAGTTCAAAATTGGTAAGAGGAGTACACAGGCGGCATAGTTTTGTTCAGCAGAGGTGGACAACTGTAATGAGAGGCCGACACAGTTACTAGGCCCAAATAAGTAAGTAGGCTAAATGCAGTTCAAAATTGGTAAGAGGAGTACACAGACGGCATAGCTTTGTTCAGCGGAGGAGGACAACTGTAATGAGAGGCTGACACAGTTACTAGGCCCAAATAAGTAAGTAGGCTAAATGCAGTTCAAAGTTGGTAAGAGGAGTACACAGGCGGCATAGCTTTGTTCAGCGGAGTAGGACAACTGTAATGAGAGGCTGACACAGTTACTAGGCCCAAATAAGTAAGTAGGCTAAATGCAGTTCAAAATTGGTAACAGGAGTACACAGGTGGCATTGCTTTGTTCAGTGGAGGACAACTGTAATAAGTGGCTGACACAGTTAGTAGGCCAAAATAATAAAGTGGGCTAAATGTCTGCCAAAAAATTGTTCATAAAAAAACTGGTGGCATAGCTAGGTACAGGGGTGGGCTCCTCTGCTGAGTAGCAGACAGTGGTAGTTGGTGCAAAGTATTAACTGGTCTAAATGGAGGCCAGGGCCCCTATATATTTTTACTATCATCTATCATTTCAACAAATTTGTATTGGCAGTGTCATTGAAGGATTTAACAGCACAGACTACACAGTGGTGGAGCAGGGAGAGGTAAGTTTTGCAAGTGGTAGAGCACTGTTCGAGCTGGGTGGGATCACTCTCTCGTGGGCGGTGGTACTGGCACAGGGCCCCTCATATTATGACGGTGTGTCTGACGTTGGTTATGCACCACCACCATCAGAGACACTTCATTGTACTATGAGGGACCCTGTGCCAGTGCCGTCGCCCAAGAGTGGGCACACCCACCTGTCCAGGCAAACGGCTCTCGCACGGGTGCTTGCGCCAAGTGGTGACCACTAGGGTTGAGCGACTTTTAGTTTTTTAGGGTTGAGTCGGGTTTCGCGAAACCCGACTATCTCAAAAGTTGAGTCGAGTGAAATCGGCTGATTATCGCGAAAAGTCGGGGATCAAAATTCTAAGGTATTGTAACTTACCCATGTATGAGACAAGAGAACTCTCCTTGCTCCACTGACAGCCCCCTAATAAGCCATTTTGGTGTGGTTAATGATAGTGGGGGAGCGACATTTGTGTACTCCCAGCCATTAATCTATGGTAAGCCTGGTGGTTTTTGTATAGATCCAAATCAGTAAGTAGTCTAAATGCAGTTAAAAGTTGGTAACAGTAGTAAACAGGTGGCACTGCTTTGGTCAGTGGAGGAGAACAGCAAGGAGCGGCAGACACCGTTAGTAGGCCCCAACCAAACTAACATGCAAAGAAAGGCATACACTGTCGGCTGGTACTTAGTTGTATATACATACTAGCATAGTTGTATCATAAAACCAGCCACTATATGGAACGGTGTGTAGGACACACTAAAGCTATACAAGCAAAACCACTAAAAAAATAGTGTATAAGTCCAAAAATGCATATAAAAAGATTATTTTTATTTGTTTAAACAAACATAACAATATGGACACATACAGCAAGGTAGGAGACGTAAAATACCTCATGAAACCTAAGAAGCTGGCAATGTTCACAAGATGATATTAGTATAAACACCCCACAAAAGATTGTGGGATGTTAAGGTAGGCACACATGAACACTAGTAACATACTGTCCAGGGGCATATAAAAGTGATAACAACATTATTGCACAATGATATAAGTAGAAATAGATGCCCAAGGACCAGTAGAATTGTGAATAGCAACAGTGTACATACCCAAATGAATGAAGGGAACACGCCAGCTCCAGCCCACCCCAACGCGCATTTCGGTACAATCCTTCCTCAGGGGGCGTGCCAGGTATAGAGGCCGGTGGAATATATAGTGATCTGTCCAGGAAACTGGGTAGACTTGAGACAAGATGGATATGGCAACTCAATACGGTCCACCCTTTTGGGTTGAATGAATGCATGTAATTTGTCCCATTCCTTCGTACTTCCGGCTGCTGAATATATTGAGTTTATTGGGTGTGTGATCTCCCTCATGTTTCCTTTTTATTTTTGATTTTAATACTTTGCTTTTATCTTTAGTGATCTTCGTCTGCCAGGAGTTTTTGGCTACGGTGGATTTTTCGTACCATAGGATGAACCATGGATTTCTATCTAGTTGTTCTATTATATGTTTCCAGTAATATAATAAAATTTATGTACAGTTAGGGCCAGAAATATTTGGACAGTGACACAAGTTTTGTTATTTTAGCTGTTTACAAAAACATGTTCAGAAATAAAATTATATATGTAATATGGGCTGAAAGTGCACACTCCCAGCTGCAATATGATAGTTTCCACATCCAAATCGGAGAAAGGGTTTAGTAATCATAGCTCTGTAATGCATAGCGTCCTCTTTTTCAAGGGACCAAAAGTAATTGGACAATGGACTCTAAGGGCTGCAATTAACTCTGAAGGCGTCTCCCTCGTTAACCTGTAATCAATGAAGTAGTTAAAAGGTCAGGGGTGGATTCCAGGTGTGTGGTTTTGCATTTGGAAGCTGTTGCTGTGAGCAGACAACATGCGGTCAAAGGAACTCTCAATTGAAGTGAAGCAGAACATCCTGAGGCTGAAAAAAAAGAAAAAATCCATCAGAGAGATAGCAGACATGCTTGGAGTAGCAAAATCAACAGTTGGGTACATTCTGAGAAAAAAGGAATTGACTGGTGAGCTTGGGAACTCAAAAAGGCCTGGGCGTCCACGGATGACAACAGTGGTGGATGATCGCCGCATACTTAATTTGGTGAAGAAGAACCCGTTCACAACATCAACTGAAGTCCAGAACACTCTCAGTGAAGTAGGTGTATCTGTCTCTAAGTCAACAGTAAAGAGAAAACTCCATGACAGTAAATACAAAGGGTTCACATCTAGATGCAAACCATTCATCAATACCAAAAATAGACAGGCCAGAGTTAAATTTGCAGAAAAACACCTCAAGAAGCCAGCTCAGTTCTGGAAAAGTATTCTATGGACAGATGAGACAAAGATCAACCTGTACCAGAATGATGGGAAGAAAAAAGTTTGGAGAAGAAAGGGAACGGCACATGATCCAAGGCACACCACATCCTCTGTAAAACATGGTGGAGGCAACGTGATGGCATGGGCATGCATGGCTTTCAATGGCACTGGGTCACTTGTGTTTATTGATGACATAAGAGCAGACAAGAGTAGCCGGATGAATTCTGAAGTGTACCGGGATATACTTTCAGCCCAGATTCAGCCAAATGCTGCAAAGTTGATTGGACGGCGCTTCATAGTACAGATGGACAATGACCCCAAGCATACAGCCAAAGCTACCCAGGAGTTCATGAGTGCCAAAAAGTGGAACATTCTGCAATGGACAAGTCAATCTCCAGATCTAAACCCAATTGAGCATGCATTTCACTTGCTCAAATCCAGACTTAAGACGCAAAGACCCACAAACAAGCAAGACCTGAAGGCTGCGGCTGTAAAGGCCTGGCAAAGCATTAAGAAGGAGGAAACCCAGCGTTTGGTGATGTCCATGGGTTCCAGACTTAAGGCAGTGATTGCCTCCAAAGGATTTGCAACAAAATATTGAAAATAAAAATATTTTGTTTGGGTTATGTTTATTTGTCCAATTACTTTTGACCTCCTAAAATGTGGAGTGTTTGTAAAGAAATGTGTACAATTCCTACATTTTCTATCAGATATTTTTGTTCAACCCTTCAAATTAAACGTTACAATCTGCACTTGAATTCTGTTGTAGAGGTTTCATTTCAAATCCAATGTGGTGGCATGCAGAGCCCAACTCGCGAAAATTGTGTCACTGTCCAAATATTTCTGGCCCTAACTGTATGTATTGTTATATGTAGTAGTGTTGTAAATGAGCTGTTTTGAACCATCTGGTAGTATTTGATGTTTCTAGTGGCCTGCATTTTTTGCTCCACCATAGTGTATAGGGTTACTTGGATACAATGTGCTTTGTTTACAGTGGCGTATATATTTTTGTATTTGCAGCGGATTTGTTAGATATAACGGGATTGTATGGATCTTTCATAGCTTTTCTAGTCTGTATTATATATATTCTTGTCATGTATTTGCATATACTATTCCCGATTGTCATATAACATCCACCGTATATGCATTTTTTACAATCTATGTATATCTTATACGTCGGGGATGTCTCTCTGTGCGGTTATACAGTTTTTTGTTTATGTATTTATCTCTGTGTGTTATTTCTGTTTCTACTCCTGTACAGTCTGATATATTCCCCGTTTATTTGTAACATTTTGTCCACATTGCATTGTGCATAGTTACCATGGGGTTTACCTATAGGAACGCATTGTTGGTACTATGCTCCTACGTATCCCTTACCTGTTTCTGTGGTGTCTCCATTTGCCCATCATAAAAATGGCCGCCGGTATACTTCCGGTTATGTGTGACATGCGTCATTCCACTTCCGGTCTATGATTCTGTGCTGACACACACGGGCCACCATTTATTTGTAATATTTCATCCACATTGCATTGTGTATAGTTACCATGGGGTCTATTAAGAGGAACGCATTGTTGGTACTATGCTTTCACATATCTTTTACCTGTTCCTGCGGTGTCTCCATCTGCCCTTCATAAAAATGGCCGCCGGTATACTTCCGGTTATGTGTGACACGCGTCATTCCACTTCCGGTCCGCGATTCTGTGCTGACACACACGGGCCCATGTGTGGTTGGCACAGACAGGTGCAGCCGGTTTGTGTTGATGCGTCCGTCTATTGGTGAGTGCATGTGGCTAGGCCACTATATATTCCACCGGCCTCTATACCTGGCACGCCCCCTGAGGAAGGATTGTACCGAAACGCGCGTTGGGGTGGGCTGGAGCTGGCGTGTTCCCTTCATTCATTTGGGTATGTACACTGTTGCTATTCACAATTCTACTGGTCCTTGGGCATCTATTTCTACTTATATCATTGTGCAATAATGTTGTTATCACTTTTATATACCCCTGGACAGTATGTTACTAGTGTTCATGTGTGCCTACCTTAACATCCCACAATCTTTTGTGGGGTGTTTATACTAATATCATCTTGTGAACATTGCCAGCTTCTTAGGTTTCATGAGGTATTTTACGTCTCCTACCTTGCTGTATGTGTCCATATTGTTATGTTTGTTTAAACAAATAAAAATAATCTTTTTATATGCATTTTTGGACTTATACACTATTTTTTTAGCGGTTTTCCCAACCAAACTAGTAGGCCAAATGCAGTGTAATATTAACAACTACTTAACGAGAGCCTGAAAATGGAAGTTCAGGACAGGAAACCAGGAGAACAGCAAGGAGCGGCATACACCGTTAGTAGGCCCCAACCAAACTAGTAGGCCAAATGCAGTGTAATATTAACAACTACTTAACGAGAGCCTGAAAATGGAAATTCAGGAAAAGATAGCAGGAGAATAGCAAGGAGCGGCAGACACCGTTAGTAGGCCCCAACCAAACTAGTAGGCCAAATGCAGTGTAATATTAACAACTACTTAACGAGAGCCTGAAGATCGAAGTTCAGGACAGTAAACCAGGAGAACACCTTGGAGCGGCAGACACTGTTAGTAGGCCCCAACCAAACTTGGAGCCCAACTGCATTTGTTCCATTTAACAACTATTTAACAAGAGCCTGGAGATAGAAGGTCAGGAAAGGCAACCTGGAGAACACTTTGGAGCGGCAGACACTGTTAGTAGGCCCCAACCAAACTAGTAGCCCCACTGCAGTTTTAAAATTCCGATAGGCTGAAAACCTGACAATTGCAGGTCATTTTTTTTTTAAGAGGACAGCTGTATTGAGTGGCACAGACAGACACTGCTAGTAGGCCTTACACCACAAAGTTGGCTCGATGCAGGTTTAAAAAAGGTTACATGGGTACACGGTCAGCATTGGTGTGGCCATTGGAGGACAATTGGAAGGAGGGACCGCAAACAGACTTAGTAGGCCTAAAATAAAAAAGTAGGCTTTATGCACTTTTAAATAGGTTCCAGGGGTACACAGGCAGCATTGGTGTGGTCAGTGGAGGACTATTGGAAGGAGGGACCGCAGACAGACTTAGTAGGCCTAAAATAAAAAAGTAGGCTCTATGCACTTTTAATTAGGTTCCAGGGGTACACAGGCAGCATTGATGTGGTCAGTGGAGGACTATTGGAAGGAGGGACCGCAGACAGACTTAGTAGGCCTAAAATAAAAAAAGTAGGCTCAATGCAGTTTAAATTATCTTGCAGGGGTACACAGGCAGCATTGATGTAGTCAGCGGAGGACTATTGGAAGGAGGGACCGCAGACAGACTTAGTAGGCCTAAAATAAAAAAATTAGGCTCAATGCAGTTAGAATTATGTTGCAGGGGTACACAGGCAGCATTGGTGTGGTCAGTGGAGGACTATTGGAAGGAGGGACCGCAGACAGACTTAGTAGGCCTAAAATAAAAAAATTAGGCCCAATGCAGTTTCAATTATCTTGCAGGGGTACACAGGCAGCATTGGTGTGGTCAGCGGAGGACTATTGGAAGGAGGGACCGCAGACTTAGTAGGCCTAAAATAAAAAAAGTAGGCTCAATGCAGTTTCAATTATCTTGCAGGGGTACACAGGCAGCATTGGTGTGGTCAGCGGAGGACTATTGGAAGGAGGGATCGCAGACAGACTTAGTAGGCCTAAAATAAAAAAGTAGGCTATATGCACTTTTAAATAGCTTCCAGGGGTACACAGGCAGCATTGTTGTGGTCAGTGGAGGACAATTGGAAGGAGGGACCGCAGACAGACTTAGTAGGCCTAAAATAAAAAAGTAGGCTCAATGCAGATTCAATTATCTTGCAGGGGTACACAGGCAGCATTGGTGTGGTCAGCGGAGGACTATTGGAAGGAGGGATCGCAGACAGAATTAGTAGGCCTAAAATAAAAAAGTAGGCTATATGCACTTTTAAATAGCTTCCAGGGGTACACAGGCAGCATTGTTGTGGTCAGTGGAGGACTATTGGAAGGAGGGACCACAGACAGACTTAGTAGGCCTAAAATAACAAAATAGTCTCAATGCAGGTTCGTTTATGTTGCAGGGGTACACAGGCAGCATTGGTGTGGTCAGCGGGGGACAATTGGAAGGAGTGTCTGACACAGTTCCTACTCCCAAAAAATAAATAGATGTTAATGTCTCGGAAAACAACAAAACAAAAAAAAAAGGGTGGCATACTTAGGTACAGGGGTGGGCTCCTCTGCTGTCTTTCAGACATTGTAATTTGGCACAAAGTATTTACTGGTGTAAATGTAGGACAAGGCCCCTGATAATTTTAACTAGCATCATACATGTCAACAAATTGGTATTGTCAGTGCCAGGCATTGAAGGATTTCAGCGCATAGACTAAACAGTGGTGGAGCTGTGAGAGATAATTTTGCAAGTGGTAGAGCACTGTTTGAGCTGGGGGGAGGGGACACTCTCTCGTGACCGGCGGTACAGGCCCAGGGCCCCTCATGTTACAACAGTGTGTCTGACGTTGGGTGCGCACCACCACCGCCAGAGACACTTCATTGTACTATGAGAGACCCAGTGGCTGTGCCGTCGACCAAAAGTGGGCACACCCACCTCTTCAGACAAACGGCACTCTCACGGGTGCTTGCACCAAGTGGTGAGACCACGGCCCCGTGGGGGGAGTTAGCCCATTTAGGGAGGTGTAGACATGTCATATGCTGGACAAACAGCAGCTGCAAATTAAGAGATTCGAACAGTCAGTAAGACCAGTCCAAAAGCAAGAACTTTTTACAGAAAAGCTAGGTGTCAGCCGGGAAAGGTGGGGCAAAATAATTAGAAATCCATGAGTGGTTCATTTTAATGAAGGTTAGATCATCAACATTTTGGGTACCCAGACGAGTCCTTTTTTCGGTCAGTATTGAACCAGCAGCACTGAATACTCTTTCTGATAGCACACTAGCTGCTGGGCAAGCAAGCTCCTGCAATGCATATTCTGCCAATTCAGGCCAGGTGTCTATTTTGGATGCCCAGTAATCAAATGGGAATGACGGTTGAGGGAGAACATCGATAAGGGATGAAAAATAGTTAGTAACCATACTGGATAAATGTTGTCTCCTGTCACTTTGAATTGATGCTGCAGTACCTGTCCTGTCTGCGGTCATTGCGAAATCACTCCACAACCTGGTCAGAAAACCCCTCTGTCCAACGCCACTTCTGATTTGTGCACCTCTAACACCTCTGCCCTGTTGCCCCCTGTAGCTTGTGTGAGAACCATCACCGGCGCTGTGTGCTGGGAATGCCTGAATCAAACGGTCTACAAGAGTTGCTTGTTTGCCAATATTTGTTCAAGGTTCTCATGTGGCATGATATTTTGCAATTTGCCTTTATAGCGAGGATCAAGGAGGCAGGCCAACCAGTAATCGTCATCGGTCATCATTTTTATAATGCGCAGGTCCCTTTTGAGGATACGCAAGGCATAATCCACCATGTGGGCCAATGTTCCAGTTGTCAAATCAGTGCTTGTGCTGGGTTGAGGAGCACTTTCGGGCAAATCAACGTCACTTGTCTTCCTCAAAAACCCTGAACCCGGCCTTGCAATGCCACCAGTTTCTATTGCCCCCTAAGTAGCTTCCTCATCCAAAAAATACTCATCCCCATCATCCTCCTCGTCCTCCTCCTCTTCGCCCGCCACCTCGTCCTGTAGACTTCCCTGACCAGACAATGGCTGACTGTCATCAAGGCTTCCCTCGTCCTCGGCTGCAGACGCCTGCTCCTTTATGTGCGTCAAACTTTGCATCAGCAGACGCATTAGGGGGATGCTCATACTTATTATGGCGTTGTCTGCACTAACCAGCCATGTGCATTCCTCAAAACACTGAAGGACTTGACACAGGTCTTGTAGCTTTGACCACTGCACACCTGACAACTCCATGTCTGCCATCCAACTGCCTGCCCGTGTATGTGTATCCTACCACAAATACATAACAGCACGCCGCTGTTCGCACAGTCTCTGAAGCATGTGCAGTGTGGAGTTCCACCTTGTTGCAACGTCGGTGATTAGGCGATGCTGGGGAAGGTTCAAAGACCGCTGATGGTTCTGCATACGGCTGGAGTGTACGGGCGAACGGTGGATGTGCGAGCAAAGTCTGCGCACCTTGAGGAGCAGGTCGGGTAACCCCGGATAACTTTTCAGGAAGAACTGCACCACCAGGTTTAAGGTGTGAGCCAGGCAAGGAATGTGTTTCAGTTGTGAAAGGGCTATGGCAGCCATAAAATTCCTTCCGTTATCACTCACTACCTTGCCTGTCTCAAGATGTACAGTGCCCAGCCATGACTGAGTTTCTTGCTGCAAGAACTCGGACAGAACTTCCGCGGTGTTTCTGTTGTCGCCCAAACACTTCATTGCCAATACAGCCTGCTGACGCTTGCCAATAGCTGTTCCATAATGGGACACCTCGTGTGCAACAGTGGCAGCTGCGGATGGAGTGGTAGTGCGACTGTGGTCTGTGGACGAGCTCTCGCTTCTGCTGGAGGACGAGGAGGAGGGGGGGGCGAACGCCTACAGCCAACTGTTTCCTAGACCGTGGGCTAGGCAGAACTGTCCCAATATTGCTGTCCCCTGTGGACCCTGCATCCACCACATTAACCCAGTGTGCCATGATGGAGACGTAACGCCCCTCGCCATGCCTACTGGTCCATGCATCTTTTGTCAGGTGCACCTTTCTACTCACAGGTTGCCTGAGTGCATGGACAATGCGGTCTTTTACATTCTGGTGGAGGGCTGGGATGGCTTTTCTCGAAAAGAAGTGTCGACTGGGTAGCTCGTAGCGTGGTACAGCGTAGTCCATCAGGGCTTTGAAAGCTTCACTTTCAACTAACTGGTAGGGCATCATCTCTAACGAGATTAGTCTAGCAATGTGGGCGTTCAAACCCTGTGTACGCGGATGCGAGGATGAGTACTTCCTTTTCCTAACGAGAGTCTCATGTAGGGTGAGCTGGACTGGAGAGCTGCATATGGTGGAACTAGCGGGGGTGCCGATGGACATGGCAGAGAGGGTTGGTGATGGTATTCTTGCTGTTGCCCTACATAAAGTCTTTCCTACCACGAACCTGGTAATTCCCTGACTGCTTTGGCCTTGCGACGAAACCTCCACATTTACTGCAGGTGGTGTGGTAAACGGTGGGCTTACAGTGAGGGAAGGAATGTAGCGTTGCTGACTAGCTTCATTGTGAGAGGGTGCTACAACGTTAAGGGACGTTAGGTAGTTAGTCCAGGCTTGCAAGTGCATGGTGGTTAAATGTCTATGCATGCAACTGGTATTTAGATTTTTAACATTCTGACCTCTGCTGAAGGTCCTTGGGCATTTTTTACAGATGACTTTGCACTGATCATTTGGATCTTGTTTAAAAAAAAATGCCAGGCTGCCCTCTTCCTACTATCGGATACCTTTTCAGGCATTGCACAGTGAGCTACTTTAACCAGATGGCCACGCTGTCCTAAAACTGGTTTTGGTTTTGCCACACGTTTTTGGCCAGATATGGGCCTGCCAGATGGAACCTGTTGCAATGTTGATGCCTGCTGCGGCTCCTCCTCCGTTTCAGAGCTACTGCCGCCTGCACCCTGTTCCCCCAATGGCTACCAATCGGGGTCAACAACTGGGTCATCTATGACCTCCTCTTCTATGTCCTGTGCACCTTCCTCTGTGTCACCGTGTTAGCTGGTGCTATAGCGTTCGTGACGGGGCTCCATAGTCTCATCATGGTCAGATTCTGGATCAGTACACTGTGAGGGCAATGTTCTGATCTGAGTCAAAGGAACAGCATAATAATCTAGCTGTGGCTGTGCATCTGTGCACTCCATGTCCGATTCATCTTGTAATGGGCATGGCCTGTTAACTGTTTCACTTTCTAACCCAGGAACGGTATGTGTAAAGAGCTCCATGGAGTAACCCATTGTGTCACCTGATGCATCCTTCTCTGTTTTTCTGGGTGAAGAAGACAAGGAAGCAACTTGTCCCTGACCGGGAACATCCACTGACGAAGCGCTGCTTTTACATTTTGCACTTTCCGAAGAGGAGGCAAAAGAGCTAGAGGCAGAGTCAGCAAGGAAAGCCAAAACTTGTTCCCGCTGCTCCAGCTTTAAAAGCGGTTTTCCTACTCCCAGAAAAGGGAGCGTTTGAAGCCTTGTGTAGCCAGACGATGACGCTGGCTCAACAACTCGAGACTTAGGTGCTATATTGCTTTTCCCACGACCACCTGATGCTCCACCACCACTACCATCAATACCAGCTGGCAATGACCGCCCACGGCCACGACCTCTTCCACCAGACTTCCTCATTCTTAGAAAAATGTAACCAAACGGTATTTGGTACTGTAAAAACAATTACAAGGTGTACGTAAACTGGTGGTGAATTTAAATCTCCCTTTATAGGTGGGTGAGACTGCAGGGAAAATCAGGCCCACTGTATAACAGTACACAGCTTAAGTGGCAGACAGATATGCCACTAACAGGACTGACGCAGATGCACACACTGCCAATAAAAATCTCCCCCTTTTTATTTTTTCTGGGAGAATAGTGAATAAATCAGGCCCGCTGTAATACAGTATATTTTCTGCGGCAGAAAATGACAGACAGATGCCACAGACAGGAGTGGCACAGATGCAGATTTGCCAATATTAATCTCCCCCTTTTTTATTTATTCTGGGAGACTAGTGAATAAATCTGGCCCACTGTATAACAGTATAGGTTCTGTGGCAGAAAATGACTGACAGATACCACAGACAGGACTGGCGCAGATGCACTGATTGGCAATATAAATCTCCTTTCTTAGGTGTGGGACAGTGCAGAAAAATACAGGCCCACTGTTTTACACTACTGTTATGATCTGGTGGTTTAGGAGCAACATGGGACGAGCTCTGAAGGAAGTGGTACCTGTACTGACCGCAGTCCCTAAGCTCAACACAACACTAGAAGTAGCCGTGGGATGCTCCTGACACTCCCTAGGCACCTCGTCACAGCCGGAGAACTAACTACCCCTAAAGATAGAAACAGGAAAACTATCTTGCCTCAGAGAAAACCCCCAAAGGATAGATAGCCCCCCACAAGTAATGACTGTGAGTGGAGATGGAAAAGACATACACAAAATGAAACCAGGACGAGCACAGGAGGCCAGTCTAGCTAGATAGATAGGACAGGATGGAATACTGTGCGGTCAGTATAAAACACTACAAAAGAATCCACAGAGAGTTTACAAAAATCTCCACACCTGACTAAAGGTGTGGAGGGTAAATCTGCTTCCCAGAGATTCCAGCTACACAGAATTACTTCATACTGACAAGCTGGACAAAACATAGAAAGCACAGAACGGACAAGTCCACAACCTGTGGACAGAAAAGAGCAAGCAAGGACTTAACTTTGCTGAACTGGTCAGGATAACAGGGAAATCCAAAGAGATGTGAATCCAACCAGGAACCATTGAAAAGTGGCACAAGCTGAAGGAAAGAGCCAGGCTAAATAGCCGAGCAGAAAAGACAATCAGTGGAAGCAGCTGCTAACTGCTAAATCCAAGGAGCAGCCATTCCACTTAAAACCACCGGAGGGAGCCCAAGAGCAGAACTCACAAAAGTGCCACTTAGAACCACCGGAGGGAGCCCAAGAGCAGAATTCACAACACTACACAGTTTCAGGGGCAGAAAGTGGCTTGAAGATATATATATATATATATATAAAAAAGGGACTGTACTACAATTACTATCTCCCTACAATAATCTCAGAAAACTATGGCAGGCAGCTATAAAAAGGACTGCTGCACACAAAAGTGTGGACAAACAAAGAAGATAGCTGTGCATAAAGGAAGGAGCAACAGGATTTGTGCTTTGAAAAAAGCAGTTGGTTTGCACAGCGGCGTACAAACAGCAATGCAGCTATCAGGGAGCCTTCTAGGGCAGCCCAATAAGCTACAGAGCTGATGAAGAAAAATCTAGCCTCCACTGTCCCTGCAAAGAAAAGGTGGTGTTGGACAGTGGAAATAGCTACAGCACAAGCGGTTTGCGGGTTAATGTACCCTGCCTAACGCTATCCCTGCTTCTGACGAAGCGGCAGCAACCTCTCCCTATGCTCAGATCAGCAGCAGTAAGATGGCGGTCGGCGTGCATGCCCCTTTATAGCCCCTGTGATGCCGCAGAAAGCAAGCCAATCACTGCCATGCCCTTCTCTAAGATGGTGACCACGGCCCTGTGGGGGAACTCAGCCCATTTAGGGAGATATAAAAATGGCCTATGGTGGACATTCAGCAGCTGCAAATAGAAGAATTGGAGCAGTCAGTAAGAGGAGGCCGAAAGCAAGACTTTTTTTTAGGCAAGCTACATCTCAGCAGGGGAAGGTGGGGCAAAATAATTTGAAATCCATGATTGGTTCACTTTAATGAAGGTTAGATCATCAACATTTCTGGTAGCCAGACGTGTCCTTTTTTCGGTCAGTATTGAACGAGCAGCACTGAAGACTCTTTCTGAGAGCACGCTAGCAGCTGGGCAAGCGAGCTAGTGTAATGCATATTCTGCCAATTCAGGCCAGGTGTCTATTTTAGATGCCCAGTAATCAAAGGGGAATGACCTGTGAGGGAGAACATCGATAAGGGAGGAAAAATAGTTCATAACCATACTGGACAAATGTGGTCTCCTGTCACTTTGAATCGATGCAGCAGTACACCCACGAGTACTAAGAGAACTAAATAATGTAATAGATAAACCATTATTTCTTATTTTTAGGGACTCTATAGCGACGGGGTCTGTTCCGCAGGACTGGCGCATAGTAAATGTGGTGCCAATATTCAAAAAGGGCTCTATAAGTGAACCTGGAAATTATAGGCCAGTAAGTCTAACCTCTATTGTTGGTAAAATATTTGAAGGGTTTCTGAGGGATGTTATTCTGGATTATCTCAATGAGAATAACTGTTTAACTCCATATCAGCATGGGTTTATGAGAAATCGCTCCTGTCAAACCAATCTAATCAGTTTTTATGAAGAGGTAAGCTATAGGCTGGACCACGGTGAGTCATTGGACGTGGTATATCTCGATTTTTCCAAAGCGTTTGATACCGTGCCGCACAAGAGGTTGGTACACAAAATGAGAATGCTTGGTCTGGGGGAAAATGTGTGTAAATGGGTTAGTAACTTGCTTAGTGATAGAAAGCAGAGGGTGGTTATAAATGGTATAGTCTCTAACTGGGTCGCTGTGACCAGTGGGGTACCGCAGGGGTCGGTATTGGGACCTGTTCTCTTCAACATATTCATTAATGATCTGGTAGAAGGTTTACACAGTAAAATATCGATATTTGCAGATGATACAAAACTATGTAAAGCAGTTAATACAAGAGAAGATAGTATTCTGCTACAGATGGATCTGGATAAGTTGGAAACTTGGGCTGAAAGGTGGCAGATGAGGTTTAACAATGATAAATGTAAGGTTATACAAATGGGAAGAAGGAATCAATATCACCATTACACACTGAACGGGAAACCACTGGGTAAATCTGACAGGGAGAAGGACTTGGGGATCCTAGTTAATGATAAACTTACCTGGAGCAGCCAGTGCCAGGCAGCAGCTACCAAGGCAAACAGGATCATGGGGTGCTTTAAAAGAGGTCTGGATACACATGATGAGAGCATTATACTGCCTCTGTACAAATCCCTAGTTAGACCGCACATGGAGTACTGTGTCCAGTTTTGGGCACCGGTGCTCAGGAAGGATATAATGGAACTAGAGAGAGTACAAAGGAGGGCAACAAAATTAATAAAGGGGATGGGAGAACTACAATACCCAGATAGATTAGCGAAATTAGGATTATTTAGTCTAGAAAAAAGACCACTGAGGGGCGATCTAATAACCATGTATAAGTATATAAGGGGACAATACAAATATCTCGCTGAGGATCTGTTTATACCAAGGAAGGCGACGGGCACAAGGGGGAATTCTTTGCGTCTGAAGGAGAGAAGGTTTTTCCACTAACATAGAAGAGGATTCTTTACTGTTAGGGCAGTGAGAATCTGGAATTGCTTGCCTGAGGAGGTGGTGATGGCGAACTCAGTCGAGGGGTTCAAGAGAGGCCTGGATGTCTTCCTGGAGCAGAACAATATTGTATCATACAATTATTAGGTTCTGTAGAAGGACGTAGATCTGGGGATTTATTATGATGGAATATAGGCTGAACTGGATGGACAAATGTCTTTTTTTCGGCCTTACTAACTATGTTACCTGTCGTGTCTGTGGTCATTGCGAAATCACTCCACAACCTGGTTATAAAACCCCTCTGTCCAACGCCACTTCGGATTTGTACACCTCTGCCATGTTGCCCCCTACAGCTCGTGTGAGAACCATCACCGCCGCTGTGTGCTGGGAATGCCTGAACCAAATGGTCTACAAGAGTTGCTTGTTTTGTAGCCAATATTTGCTCAAGGTTCTCATGTGGCATATTTTGTAATTTTCCTTTGTATCGTGGATCCAGGAGGCAGGCCAACCAGTAATCATCATCGGTCATCATTTTGATAATGCAGGGGTCCCTTTTTAGGATACGCAAGGCATGCTCAGCCATGTGGGCCAATGTTCCAGGTGTCAATTCACTGCTTGTGCAGAGTTGAGGAGCACTTTCTTGCAAATCAACATCACTTGTGGCCCGTAGGGTTGAGCGAAACGGATTGGTCAATTTCAGAAATCGACGACTTTTGGAAAAGTCGGGTTTCGTGAAACCCGACCCGATCCCACTGTGGGATCGGCCAAGAGGTCGGCGATCTGCGCGCCAAAGTCGCGTTTCATATGACGCTTTAAGCTCCATTTCTCAGCCAATGAAAGTGCACGCAGAGTGTGGGCAACGTGATGACATAGGTCTCGGTCCCCATCTTAGAGAAGGGCATTACAGTGATTGGCTTGCTTTCTGCGGCGTCACAGGGGCTATAAAGGGGCATGCACGCCGACTGCCATCTTACTTCTGCCGATCTGAGCATAGGGAGAGGTTGCTGCAGCTTCGTCAGAAGCAGAAATATAGTTAGGGAGGGAAGATTAACCCCCAAAATGCTTGTGTTGTAGCGATTTCCACTGTCCAACACCACTTTTTCTTTGCAGGGACAGTGTTTTTTTTTTTTTGGGTGCATCAGCTCTGTAGCTTCTTAGGCTGCATTCTAAGGATCCCTGATAGCTGCATTAAAGTGTGTACGCCGCTGTGCAAACCAACTGCTTTTTTCAAAGCAAAAATCCTGTTGCTTCTTTCTGCACAGTTCTCTTGTTTCTTTGTCCACAGTCTTTTGTGTGCACTGTGCAGCAGTCCTTTTTATTGCTGCCATACTAGTCCTTTGATCATTGTAGGGAGATTGAAATTCTACTACAGCCCTTGTATTTTTTGATATATCTGCCAGCCACGTTCTGCCTTGTCCATTATGTGCTGTAATATACAGGGCCTGTTTTTTCCTGCAGTCTCCCGTTCCCCCCAAAAAAGGGAGCTTTACATTGCCACTTAGTGGATCTACGTGAGTTCTATTTGGCATATATCTGCCAGCCACGTTCTGCCTTGTACATTGTGTTGTGTAATACACAGGGCCTGTTTTTTCCTGCTGTCTTCCCACCAAAAAAAGGGAGATATAAATTCTCCAATAGTTAATATACACCTTCTACCTTGTTTAACAGTAGCATATAACGGTTGTTATTTTGGTAACATTTCCGCAAAAATGAGGAAGACTGGTGGAAGAGTCCGTGGGCGGTCGTTGCCAGCTGGTACTGATGGTGGTGGTGGTAGTGAAGCATCTGGTGGTACTGGGAAAAGCAAGATAGCACCAAATGCTCGAGGTGTTGAGGCAGCGTCATCGTCTGGCTACACAAGGCCTCGAAGGCTCCCTTATCTGGGAGTAGGAAAACAGCTTTTAAAGCCGGAGCAGCAGGAACAAGTTTTGGCTTTCCTTGCTGACTCAGCCTCCAGCTCTTTCACCTCCTCTTCAGAAGCTTCGAAATCTAAAACCAGCGAGTCGTCAGTGGATGCTCCAGGTCCGGAAAAAGTTGCTTCCTTGTGTCCTTCACCCAAAACAAAAGTGAAGGATGCGGCAGGCAACACTACACTTTACTCCATGGAGCTCTTTACACATACCGTGCCTGGGTTAGAGAGGGAAATTGTTAAAAGCCCATTACAGGAAGAATCGGACATGGAGTGCACAGATGCACAGCCACAGCTTGATTATTATGCTGTTCCATTGACTTAGATCACTACTTTGCCCTCGAAGTGTACTGAGCCTGAATCTGACCCTGATGAGACTATGGTGCCCAGTCCCAAATGCTATAGCACCTTACACAGTGACACAGAGGATGGTGCACATGACACTGAAGAGGAGGTGATAGATGACCCAGTTGTTGACCCAGATTGGCAGCCATTGGGGGAAGAGGGTGCCGCAGCCTGGAGCTCAGAAGCGGAGGAGGATGATCTGTAGCAGCCATCTACATCGCAAAAGTTGTCATCTGGCAGGCCCGCATCAGGGCCAAAACATGTGTCAAAAACCACAACAGGTGTAGGACAGCATTGCAATTCGGTGACAGTAGCACGGCGTGCAAAGCCTGAAAAGGTATTCCATAGTAGGACGAGTGCAGTTTGGCAATTTTTTAACCAAGATCCGAATGATCAGTCCAAAGTTATATGTAAGATATGCTCCAAGACCTTTAGCAGAGGGAAGAATGTTCAAAATTTAAATACAACGTGCATGCGTAGACATCTAACCAGCAGGCACTTGGAAGCATGGACTAACTACCAAACATCCTGTACCGTTGGTGCACCTGCTCATATTGAAGCTAGTCAGCAACGCAACATTGCTTCCCTAACTGGAAGCCCACCGGTTATGACACCACCAGTTATGACACCACCAGTAGCAAATGTGGAGGTATTGTCGCAAGGCCAAAGCAGTCAGGGAATCGCAAGGTTCTTGGTTGGAAACACTATAGGTAGGCCCACATCAAGAATACCATCGCCAAGCCTCTCGCAATCTGCCATGTCCACCACCACCCCCTTTAGTTCCACTATATGCAGCTCTCCAGTCCACCTCAGCCTAAAAGACTCTCGACAGAAAAAGAAAGTACTTTTCCTCTCATCCGCGTACACAGGGTTTGAACGGCTACATTGCTCGACTAATCTCGTTAGAGATGATGCCCTACCGGTTGGTTGAAAGCGAAGCTTTCAAAGCCCTGATGGCCTACGCAGTACCACGCTATGACCTACCCAGTCGACACTTCTTTGGGAGAAAAGCCATCCCAGCCCTCCACCAGCATGTCAAAGACGGCATTGTCCATGCACTCAGGCAATCAGTCAGTAGAAAGGTGCACCTCACAACAGATGCATGGACCAGTATGCATGGCCAGGGACGTTACGTGTCCATCACGGAGCACTGGGTTAATGTGGTGGATGCAGGGTCCACAGGGGACAGCCATAGTGGCACAGTTCTGCCTAGCCGACTGTCTAGGAAAAAGTTGGCTGTAGGCGTTTGCTCCTCCTCCAGAAGCGAAAGCTCGTCCACAGAGCGCAGTCGCACAACCACTCCATCCGCAGCTGTCAGTGTTCCACCCGTGATGTACCATTATGGAACAGCTAGTGGGAAGCATCAGCAGGCTGTGCTGCAAATGAAGGGTTTGGGCGACAACAGACACACCGCGGAAGTACTGGCCGAGTACTTGCAGCAAGAAACTCAGTCATGGCTGGGCAGTGTACATCTTGAGGCAGGCAAGGTAGTCAGTGATAACTGAAGGAATTTTATGGCTGCCATAGCCCTTTCAGAACTGAAACACATACCTTGCCTGGCTCACACATTGAACCTGGTGGTGCAGTGCTTCCTCAAGAATTGCACTGATTTACAAGCCCTGCTCCTGAAGGTGCGCAGACTTTGCTTGCATATCCGCCGGTCACCCGTACACTCCAGCCGTATGCTTAAACATCAGCGATCGCTGAATCTTCCCCAGCACCGCCTAATAATCGACGTGGCAACAAGGTGGAACTCCACACTGCACATGCTTCTGAGGCTGTGCGAACAGAGGCATGCTGTCATGTATTTGTGGGAGGATACACATACACGGGCAGGCAGTTGGATGGCAGACATGGAGTTGTCTGGTGTGCAGTGGTCGAAGCTCCAAGACCTCTGTCAAGTCCTTCAGTGTTTTGAGGAATGCACACGGCTGGTCAGTGCGGACGACGCCATCATAAGCATGAGCATCCCACTAATGCGTCTGCTGATGCAAAGTTTGACACACATCAAGAAGCAGGCGTCTGCGGCCGAGGAGGAGGGAAGCCTTGATGACAGCCAGCCATTGTCTGCTCAGGGAACTTTCGTGGCCGAGGTGGCGGATGAAGAGGAGGAGGATGGGGCTGAATATTTATGGGAGGATGCTTCACAGGGGGCAATAGAAACTGGTGGCATTGCAAGGTCAGGTATAGGGTTTTTGCGGGCCACAAGTGATGTAGATTTTCAAGAAAGTGCTCCTCAACCCAGCACAAGCAGTGAATTGACACCTGGAACTTTAGCCCACATGGCAGAGTATGCCTTGCGTATCCTAAAACGGGACCCCCGCATTATCAAAATGATGACCGATGACGATTACTGGTTAGCATGCCTCCTGGATCCACGATACAAAGGCAAATTACAAAAGTATCATGCCACATGAGAACCTTGAGCAAATATTGGCTACCAAACAAGCAACTCTTGTAGACCGTTTGGTTCTGGCATTCCCAGCACACAGCAGCACTGATGGTTCTCACACGAGCTGTAGGGGGCAATATGGCAGAGGTGTTAGAGGTGCACAAAGCCGAAGTGGCGTTGGACAGAGGGGATTTATGACCAGGTTGTGGAGTGATTTCGCAATGACCGCAGACATGACAGGTACTGCTGCATCGATTCAAAGTGACAGGAGACAGCATTTGTCCAGTATGGTTACCAACTATTTTTCCGCCATTATCGATGTTCTCCCTCACAGGTCATTCCCCTTTGATTACTGGGCATCTAAACTACACACCTGGCCCGAATTGGCAGAATATGCATTACAGGAGCTCACTTGCCTAGCTGCTAGTGTGCTCTCAGAAAGAGTCTTCAGTGCTGCTGGTTCAATACTGACCAAAAAAAGGACACGTTTGGCTCCCCGAAATGTTGATGATCTAACCTTCATTAAAATGAACCAATTATGGATTTCGAATTATTTTTCCCCACCTTCCCCTGCTGACATGTAGCTTGCTAGAAAAATTGCTAGTATTTGGCCTCCTCTTACTGACTGCTCCAATTCAGCCATTTGCAGGTGCCGAATGTCCACCATAGGCCATTTTTATACCTCCCTAAATGGGCTGACTCCCCCCACAGGTCGGTGGTCACAACTTGGCGCAAGCACCCGTGCGAGTGCCGTTTGCCTGGACAGGTGTGTGTGCCCACTCTTGCGCGACGGCACTGGAACATAGTAACATAGTTAGTAAGGCCGAAAAAAGACATTTGTCCATCCAGTTCAGCCTATATTCCATCATAATAAATCCCCAGATGTACGTCCTTCTTCAGAACCTAATAATTGTATGATACAATATTGTTCTGCTCCAGGAAGACATCCAAGCGTCTTTTGAACCCCTCGACTGAGTTCGCCATCTCCACCTCCTCAGGCAAGCAATTCCAGATTCTCACCGCCCTAACAGTAAAGAATCCTCTTCTGTTGGTGGAAAAACCTTCTATCCTCCAGACGCAAAGAATGCCCCCTTGTGCCCATCACCTTCCTTGGTATAAACAGATCCTCAGCAAGATATTTGTATTGTCCCCTTATATACTTATACATGGTTATTAGATCGCCCCTCAGTCGTCTTTTTTCTAGACTAAATAATCCTAATTTTGCTAATCTATCTGGGTATTGTAGTTCTCCCATCCCCTTTATTAATTTTGTTGCCCTCCTTTGTACTCTCTCTAGTTCCATTGTATCCTTCCTGAGTACCGGTGCCCAAAACTGGACACAGTACTCCATGTGCGGTCTAACTAGGGATTTGTACAGAGGCAGTATAATGCTCTCATCATGTGTATCCAGACCTCTTTTAATGCACCCCATGATCCTGTTTGCCTTGGCAGCTGCTGCCTGGCACTGGCTGCTCCAGGTAAGTTTATCATTAACTAGGATCCCCAAGTCCTTCTCCCTGTCACATTTACCCAGTGGTGTCAGATTTACCCAGTGGTTGTCAGCATCCATCAGGGTCACACATAGTACAATGAAGTGTCTCCGACGGTGGTGGTGCACAACCAACGTCAGACACACCGTCTTAATATGAGGGGCCCTGTGCCAGTACCGCCGCCCATGAGTGTCCCCCCCCAGCTCGAACAGTGCTCTACCACTTGCTATACTTACCTCTCCCTGCTCCACCACTGTGTAGTCTGTGCTGTTAAATACTTAAATGGCACTGCCATTACAAATTTGTTGCAATGATAGATGATAGTAAAAATATACAGGGGCCCTGGCCTCCATTTAGACCCCTTAATACTTTTCGCCAAATACCACTGTCTGCAACTCTGCAGAGGAGCCCACCCCTGTACCTCGCTATGCCACCAGTTTATTTATGAACAATTCCTTGGCAGACATTTAGCCCAATTTAGTTTTTTGGCCTACTAACTGTGTCAGCCACTTATAACTGTTGTCCTCCGCTGAACAAAGCTATGCCACCTGTGTACTCATGTTACCAATTGTGAACTGCATGTAGCCTACTTACTTATTTGTGCCTAGTTAATGTATCAGCCTCTCATAACAGTTGTCCTCCCACGCAGAACCAAGCTAGGCCACATGGTTAGTCCTGGTAGCAGTTTTGAACTGCATTTAGCCACCTTTTTTATTTTAGGCCTCTGTGTGTATGGTGTCTTATTGGGGTCTGCCAGGTCAGGACAATGCACTTCCAAAAGGCAAAACAGGGGAAGACCTTCTAACATGGTATTTCTAGAAGTTTTCCCGCTTAACTGATCCTCCAGTTGTTCGATCCATAAGTGCATGGATCTGGCCACTGACGTGGTGGCAATATTGGTTTTCATGATTGCTGCTGATGCCTCCCAAGCCCTCTTAGGGAGTTCATCAGCTTTCTTGTCCACGGGCTCTCTGAGGCTAGATGAATCTTCAAATGGAATTGAAGTTTTTCTTGACACTCCGGCTATCGGAACATCAATTTTTGGATTCTCATCCCAGAAAGGAAGGCTGCTCATCCTTGATGACTTTAAGGATGCATACTTCACAAAGCTATTTAGCCCATGCGTCTGGTAGCTTGCCACTACAGATAGCGCATCTCCTGGATTTCCTCGAGGACTTGCCAGCCCTCCTGGGTGCATGTGATGTCATCGGAAAACGCCCAGTCGCACTCCGCGTTCGAGCCTGGAACGCATCCGGAAGTTCTTCTGCCACACCTAGAAGTGGCATATGCAACTGCGATCTGTTGGCGATGGATGCTAAGAACCCTTGCCGGAGGAAAGCGGCTCCAAGCACCGAAGCTCCCGCTCAACAGGGCACCTGGCTGAGGAACCCCCCTTCAGGGGGTGTCAGCCCCAGACATCTTGACAGGGGGAAAAAGGGGAAGGAGTGGATGGATCCCCGATCCCCCTGAACTCGCAAGGTAAACTGGGAGGAGCCGGAGCTCTAACCCCGACCTTCCCCTCTTCTCTTGTGTCTGTCCTTCCAGTGACAGGAGAAAACACTGGGGAGTGTGGGTGGGAAGGGTATTTTAACCTCTCGTGTGTTTCCTGTCCCTATAAGGAAGGAAGGACAACCTCCATGATGCTGTCAGGAGGGACATCCTGGAAACATGGATTACTCTGGAATATCACTTCAGATCACATATCAATATATCATTTTTATTGAACTTTTTATTACCTACATGCCCATATAGACTGCTTAGGAGGGTTGATCCTACTGACAAATTTCCTTTAAAAGTGCATATTTGACAACAAACATGATGGGCTTGCTGAAATCTTGAAAGCAAATATAGATTAAACAGTTGAGCAACTCCCGATAGACTGTTCAAGATGGGTTTGAGGTCTGATTCCGAGTGTCCACGATGTTCGCAGGAACAGGCAGACATGTTACACATGCTGTGGCACTGCCCTAGATTGTCCGCCTTCTGGACAGTTGTATTGAATTGGATTGAATTGGTATATAGGTGTGTCATTCCCAGAGACCCTTTGGTCTGTATATTAGGCTATGTGGAAGAAATAGCAGTGGTATCTATGGTTAAACTGGCGATTGCTAGACTGTTATTCATAGCAAGGAAATTGATAACTCGGTTCTGGATCAGGGAGGAGCCTCCGACTAGACGAGACTTTCTTACGCAGGCGGACCATATAATTTTATTGGAAAAAAGTATCTATACTAAGAGAAATAAACTAGATGTATTTCAAATGATTTGGCAGCCATGGATAGAATGGGATTAGAATTGTGGGGAGGATGCATAATGTTATAAATGATGTTCATACTATACAATTGTATTTGAATTGGGGAAGGAATATCGGATGGGAATTTGGGAAAGCATCAAAGGGGTCTCGAAGGGGGGGGATAGGGAGGGAAAAGGAAGGGGGAGTTATGTTCATAAAATATATGATTATCTGTGAATAACAGCTTGATGTTATTTGTTATCATTGATTTTCCTTAATAAAAATTTATGTGATAAAAAAAAAACAGTTAAGCAAAATGTAGAGTAAATTGTTATTTAATAGATTGTAAGCATGTGCAAACAATATACAAATTTCTATTTTTTTTAAATTTACAACATTTATATTAAACTGAAGCCAAAAAGAGAAAACTGTATCATAAAAGTGTAATAAAATAAAAATTGAATGCTGTTACCCATCACAGCAAACATGCCAGCATGTCAAAGGCAGTACACAAACAAGCCTAAAATCACTATGGCATGTGACTCCACTTTAAATTTGGACTACCGATTTTAGTATTACTTTACAGTTAACACATAGTCAAACTACCGGTAAATTTAATTCTAAATCCCCATTTGTTTAGTGATGGAATCTAAGATATTTTTGAATATCCTTGTATTAAAAATTCTCTACCATTACCGAACTACACCAACTGCTATTCTATTTATTATATTTTTTTTCCTATTTCCTGTGTAATCACAATTCGGTTGAGAATCCATCCCAATGCATGCAGGGATACTCAAAGAGTCATTAGAGCAGGGAGCAGAGGCTGTAGTCACTGCCACAGCCCCTTCCTCCTCCTTGAAATGAAAGGTGATGCTTGTTTCAGGGGCTGTGCTCATCCCTGCTGTGTCCCGCTCGGTGAGATGTGTACTATGCAATCTGCACAATGACAGCATCCGCTCTTTTATTGGCTCAGATCAGTAATAATCAGCCGGCAACAGAGCGGTGTCAGAACACGCGGCATGCAGAGACCAGTGACGCCGCCATTCTCCTGCAATTTGGGTACTCTGACACTGCTCTGTTGCTGGCTTACTATTACTGATCTGAGCAGACAATAGAGCGGACACAGTCACTCTGCCAATCGCACAGTGCATAGGTCGCAAAAAGGGAAACAGCAGAGAGGGGAACAGGGGTTGTGACAGTGATCGCAGCCTTTGCCCCTGATGATGCTTTGAGTATCCCAGCATGCACTGGGATTCTTAAACAAATCGTCATTACACAGGGAAAAAAAATAGAATAGCAGTTAGTGTTTTTTCAGAATGGAAGGGAATTTTTAATACAAGTATATTAGAAAATAGCTTAGATTACAGCACTAAATAGATAGGGATTTAGATTGAAGTTTAGTATGACTTTGGACCACTCCTTGAATGTTTGATGCGAGAAAGTTCTAATTTGGGAAAAACAGCTTTATTTTGTACAGGTTCTGAGTAAATGTTAATGCACACAATGCCACATGCTCAGACCCCCAAGATTCCATTCTACACCTTAATGGGTCCTCCTACTCTCCCCCCACCAAAAGAAAAACAAAAAAAACACAAGCTATTCCATAGAGAGATGGCTTGCTGATCAGAGTTTTAGGACTCCAAGAACAATGCTCTGCAACCCCGTCATGACATGAACAGAGGTGCAACATGATGTATTACTTACTGGGCTCCTTGACGTAGCTTTGAATAAAAAATACAGTTTTATCAGTGAGGGATTATCAGGAGAGGAATAGTAAATATGCTGCCATGTAATCATCCATACTCCTGAACTCTGGCAGCTGTCTGCCTATGCACAGTGTACACATAAAGCTGTCAATCAGTGGTGTGTTCAAGGTTATACAATGATCAGCATACAGAGAACAGAAAATAAAACACTGAATTTATCAAAACTGTATAGGTTGTACTGTACGGGCTTCTCAACTTAAGGTACCGTCACATTAAGCGACGCTGCAGCGATCCAGACAACGATCCCGATCGCTGCAGTGTCGCTGTTTGGTCGCTGGAGAGCTGTCACACAGACAGCTCTCCAGCGACCAACGATGCCGGTCCCCTGGTAACCAGGGTAAACACCGGGTTACTAAGTGCAGGGCCACGCTTAGTAACCCGATGTTTACCCTGGTTACCAGCGTAAACGTAAAAAAACAAACACTACATACTTACCTTCCGCTGTCTGTCCTCCTGCGCTCTGCTTCTCTGCACTGACTGTGAGCGCCAGCCGCAAAGCACAGCGGTGACGTCACCGCTGTGCTCTGCTTTCCGGCCGGCTGGCACTCACAGTGCAGAGAAGCAGATCGCCGAGGGACAGACAGCGGAAGGTAAGTATGTAGTGTTTTTTTTTTTTTTACGTTTACGCTGGTAACCAGGGTAAACATCGGGTTACTAAGCGCGGCCCTGCGCTTAGTAACCCGATGTTTACCCTGGTTACCAGTGAAGACAATCGCTGAATTGGCGTCACACACGCCGATTCAGCGATGTCTGCAGGGAGTCCAGCAACAAAATAAAGTTCTGGACTTTCTGCAACGACCAACGATGTCACAGCAGGATCCTAATCGCTGCTGCGTGTCAAACTGAACGATATCGCTAGCCAGGACGCTGCAACGTCACGGATCGCTAGCGATATCGTTGAGTGTGAAGGTACCTTTAGACGAATAGAGGAGGAGATCAAATGCTTGACGTGTGTGTTTGGCTCTCTCAATTAAAGATTAGGGTATAGTAACAGTAAATTTGCTGTAGAAATTCACATTGCACCAATCACCTGAATGAGACCTCTAGAAAATCATGTGGTTATTGCAAAGACCTTATTCAAATCAATATTTTAAATCAACAGATTTGGCAAATATTTTATTGCTACATGTGGATTAAAAAAAAAAGTGATGATATAGAAACTATATATCTATCTC
This sequence comes from Ranitomeya imitator, assembly GCF_032444005.1. Taxonomy (NCBI): domain Eukaryota; kingdom Metazoa; phylum Chordata; class Amphibia; order Anura; family Dendrobatidae; genus Ranitomeya; species Ranitomeya imitator. The sequence goes on along the minus strand of NC_091282.1, from coordinate 314,843,939 downwards.
CCAAAAAACAAAAACTCTCTAAAATGTAACCGCCTCCCATATCTCTTAATTCTGTGAGGAAGATGATGTCTACAGACTAAAGAATCAAAATTTACACAACTCAAAATCAGTGGCAAAATCAATGCAATAAATGCAAAATTTTGCAAAGCAATTCATCGCAAAGGATGAATACAGTGCAAAAATCCAGCACAAATATATGTCAGGTACACAGCGTTACATGTATGGGATTCCATGTCAAAAATCTGAAAAAATTACAGAACATGTGAATCCAATAAAGAATGACAGCCATGTGCTAAAGTCAGTGGCACAGAATATGGTTATTACTGCTGCTGAGTGAGGGTGGCAAAATTCCAATTCAGCAATAAGTTTGAATTGATGCCGCTCACTTATTCCAGTCCTCTGCCCTCTTGCTTCCTTCAGCACTGCACACTTGACATCCTCTTCCTGCAGCTTCACTAAACTAGGGCTTCCAGCACGCCTCCGATGTCACGACTTGTGTGAATCCCAAGTCCTAGTCAGGCTTCATACTTTGTGACATCAAAGGCCTACTTAGCCCTAAAGGTCCCGGAGTAGTGTGAAGATGCAAGAAGAGGACTTTGCGTGGGTGATGCCAAAGCAAAGAGATCACAGGGAGCTGCGTGGAAGACTGGAAGGGAGGTATCAGTGGTGGTTCAGTAAGAATTTTGTTTTTTTAAACCCAGCTCTCTACAAACATGGAAAATGGTGGCTGGCATTTTGCTGAACATTCAGAACTATGTAAAAAAAAATTTTTAAACACTTGGTTAATTAAATTAGCCTTGAACTGATTTGATCATCTCTATTTATCTCCTCTGTTAAAGTGCCTAGAACATTTCTACACAAATCTGAATGGCAGATTTCCAAAAGTGATCATTAATTTCAAACTAAGCATTTTGAAAAGATTCAGCAGCTCTATATACAGACGTGATGCAATGAATTCCACGGTCTTTGATTTTGGTTTTTACAAAAAAAAACCCCCTAAAATATGTTCAACCGTTACCTGGATCTACAGTGTGAGTTCAAATTATTCTTAGAGTTCTGGGTATAAGCAGCCAACAAAATACTTCTGACCATCATAAGATGGTGTAACATTCTTCTGGGTTCTTAATTATATTTCACAGAAGAAAAAAAAAAACACAATGAAGAGCGCTAAAAAAATCCAAAACACTGTGCTTCAATACTCTGACATATTGATCGCTATTTGCTGTCAGTGAAGAAGAATATGGTTTACTTTTTAAAAAAAGGCAATCTGCATATGAGGTCAATGGGAGTTCAATACTTGGCATCCTCAACAAACAAACGTCATCAGTGGCGTAGCTCAGCTCTGCATAGGATTTATTGGCCTCTCTAAGGTACTTCATATCAACCACTCTTTAAATGAAGATGAGCCGAGCTGTAGTACCTGGCGCGGCCACTACACAGCAACAGAGCTATAGTGTTCTGCTACATACACCGCTTACATTCAGGATGCTGATGGAACTGATAATTGGTTAGTAGGGTGCTTAATATGTCTCACAGTTGGGAGTTAGCTACAATGGAATCCAAACTTGACCTCCGACATTAACACCTTGGACTCAAATGTCCAAATACCGTAATAGATGCTTAAGATAAAGAACAGACACACACACATTACCTAGCCTGGATGCAATTGTAGCACTCTCAGCTATAAGAAGCATTTGTATTTTCTTTTATACTTATATATTTAGTTATACATTTTAGCTTTAAAATGTAAATACGTTTTCCATTCATTGACAGCAAACCTATATAGGTTTAAAGAAAGTTGCTTACAAAATAATGCCAGAAAATCCCTATCCCCCACCTCCATCTGATTTTACAAAGACTAATTACACAAAGCACAATCTCCCTGCATCACAAAATAATAGAGGTGTCAGCAGAAACATTATGCAGAAAATGTAAAAAATTACAAAAAAAATAAAAAATAGAACGTGATTACTGTACAAAGAATACAAATATAAATAAAGCAACAGCAATTGTCAAAATCGCATCACTTCTTCGCTCGCTTTTCATACTGGACTGTTGAGGTTTGTGAACTTGTAGAAGTACTGGCATCGGAGCCCATTTCATGCCCACGCTTACGACTTGTGAAATGCTGTGAACAAAAAAAAAAAAATAATAGCATTAAAAGGGATTGTGTATACATGAGACTTTATTTAAAACATTATCAGAATGTTGGATAAAAACATGCCAAATTATTGCATAATAAATACAATATTGACAATGTGACAACATAGCATTTCTTCTTAATTAGGCCAGATGTAAATTCAGTAGGCCCAGAATTAAACTGTTGTCTGAAGTATTGACTCTTCTTGTAGGACAAATATTTACCTCTAACATTAGCTTTTACAGTTTATTTTCTGTTGTCTTTGTAAAACAGTAATGCATGGCCACTGAACAATGATGTTTTCTAATATGTTGATTACATACATTGTCCATGCCAGCCAGTTTGTTGACATTCAAAACAGAGAAGGAAAAACCATGCAAATAGAGTACATAATCAAACAATGCAGGTTGGCCTCATTCACATCTCTCTTTAACCTCTAGATGCTGGTTGAAGGCCAGCAGTAAACTATATAAAGAGATTTTCGTCTTGTCCAAATAACTCTACAGGATGTCAGATTAGGTGTCCACCTAAGTTGGTGAAGTGATGTGAGAAAAATATAGGCAGAAATTTAATTTATAGGATTAAATAATTAAAAATTGGAATGTGCATATGCATTCACCCCCTTGGCTACAAAGTCCCCAAAAATTTCTGGTGCAAGCAAGTATCTTCATAAGTCACATGCACAGTGAAAGGAAGTCCACCTGTGTGCAAACTAAGTGTCACATGGTCTGTCAGTATATACACACACCTTTACTGAAAGACCATGAAGACCAAGGAGGGACAGCGTTGTTGAGAAGTACAAATCAGGGTTGAGTTATAAAAAAAAAAAATATCCCAATCCCTGATGATCCCCCATTGCACCATCAAATCCATCATCACCAAATGGAAAGAACATGGTATCACAACAAACATGCCAAGAGAGGGCCGGCCACCAAAACGCTCAGCCCGGGCAAGGAGGGCATTAATCAGAGAGGAAACACAAAGACCAAAGATGCCCCTGGAGGATTATTAGAGGGTCCAAGCAGAGACTGGAGTATCTGTCCATATGACCACAATAAGCCATACACTCCATAAACGTGGCCTTTATCAAAGAATTGGCAGAAAAAAACCTTTACTTTCAAACAAAAATTCTATGACTCTTTTTGAATTTGCGAAAAGGCATGTGGGAGACTCCCTAAATGTATGGAGCAAGGTGCTGTGGTCAGAGGAGACAAAACTTTTAGTCTATTAAGTTAAACGCTATGTCTGGCGTCAAACACAACATAACTCACCACCCCAAAAACACCAGCAGCAGGAACAGGGAAAAAGGTCCGAGTTGAGGAGAAGATGGATGGTGCGAAATATAGGAATATTTTTGAGCAAAACTCTGCCAGTGATGGGAGACTGGGATGGTGGTTCACCTCCCAACAAGACAAAGACCCAAAGCATACTGCTAAAGCAACACTCCAGTGGTTTAAAGGGAAACATGTAAATGTTTTGGAGGAGCCTAGTCTAAGGGTACCTTCACACTGAACGATATCGCTAGCGATCCGTGACGTTGCAGCGTCCTGGCTAGCGATATCGTTCAGTTTTACATGCAGCAGCGATCAGAATCCTGCTGTGATGTCGTTGGTCGGGGCTAGAAGGCCAGAACTTTATTTGGTCGCTGGCTCTCCCGCTGACATCGCTGAATCGGCGTGTGTGACGCCGATTCAGCGATGTCTTCGCTGGTAACCAGGGTAAACATCGGGTTACTAAGCGCAGGGCCGCGCTTAGTATCCCGATGTTTAACCTGGTTACCATCCTAAAAGTAAAAAAAAACAAACACTTCATACTTACCTTCTGCTGTCTGTCCCTGGCGCTGTGCTTTCCTGCACTCACTGTGAACACAGCGACCGGAAAGCAGAGCGGTGACGTCACCGCTCTGCTTTCCGGCCGCTGTGCTCACAGCCAGTACAGAGAAGCAGAGCGCCAGGGACAGACAGCGGAAGGTAAGTATGAAGTGTTTGTTTTTTTTACTTTTTAGGATGGTAACCAGGGTAAACATCGGGTTACTAAGCGCGACCCCGCGCTTAGTAACCCGATGTTTAACCTGGTTACCGGCATCGTTGGTCGCTGGAGAGCGGTCTGTGTGACAGCTCTCCAGCGACCAAACAGTGACGCTGCAGCGATCCGGATCGTTGTCTGGATCGCTGCAGCGTCGTTTAGTGTGAAGGTACCTTAATCCTAGACCTTAATCCAATTGAGAATCTGTGGCCAGACTTGAAGATTGCAGTTCACCAGGGTAAATCCTCTAACTTGAAGATGCTGGAGCAGTTTTGCCTTGAGTGGGCAAAAATTCCAGGGTCGAGATGTCGAGAGCTCATATACACTTTTCCAAAGGGACTTGCAGTTGTAATTGCCACAAAAGGAGGCTCTACAAAAGTACTGACTTTAGGGGAGTGAATAGCTATGCACATTGACATTTTCAGTTATTTTGTCTTATTTGTAATAAAAAGCAAATCAAATGCGCTCAGTTGTAGGCATGTAGCCCCACAACTAAGCTGCCCCATTAAAAATAACCTCTTTGTGTATCTTCCAGCAAAGGCACAGAGTGCCTAAACATCTGAAAAATCAGCCAAGCATGCCAATGACCAAAAACGATAGCATCTCTGTGGAGCGATTATACTGCTCGTTAGTAGAGTTTAAAGTGCAAATAAACTTCTGGGAGTAGGGCTAATGAATGTCTGAGTGTAATCTGAATGTGATTATACCAGGAATGGGGGTGGAAGGCTCTGGTGTGTGCCTTTTCTTGAGGCCGGTTTCACACGTCAGTGGCTCCAGTACGTGAGGTGACAGTTTCCTCACGTACCGGAGCCACTGACACACGTAGACACATTAAAAATCAATGCATCTGTTCAGAGGTCATTGATTTTTTGCGGACCGTGTCTCCGTGTGCCAAACACGGAGACATGTCAGTGTTCGTGGGAGCGCACGTATTACACAGACCCATTAAAGTCAATGGGTCCGTGTAAAACACGTACCGCACACGGAAGTTGTCCGTGTGCCGTGCAGGAGACAGTGCTACGTTAAGCGCTGTCCCCCCCACTGGTGCTGAAGCCGCGATTCATATCTTCCCTGCAGCAGCGTTTGCTGTAGAGAAGATATGAATAATTGTGTTTAAAATAAAGATCTATGTGCCCATCGCCCTCCCACCCCCTGTGCGCCCCCCCGCTGTTCTGAAAATACTCACCCGACTCCCTCGCCGGCGCCGCTTCCTGTTCTGGCCGCATCTTCTACTGTATCAGCGGTCACGTGGTGCCGCCGATTACAGTCATGAATATGCGGCTCCACCTCCCATAGGGGTGGAGCCGCATATTCATTACTGTAAATGAGCGGCCCCACGTGACCACATACAGGAGAAGATGCGGCCAGAACAGGAAGCAGCGCCGGCGAGGGAGCGAGCCGGGTGAGTATTTTCAGAACAGCGGGGGGGCGCACAGGGGGTGGGAGGGCGGGGGGCACATAGATCTTTATTTTAAACACAATTATTCATATCTTCTCTACAGCAAACGCTGCTGCAGGGAAGATATGAATGGGGCTTCGGCACCAGATGCTGGTACGTGTGGTACCCAGCACGGTGCGTGTGGTACCCAGTGGGCACACGGGCGGCACACGTGTGCCGCCCGTGTGCCACACTGATGTGCCACAGAAACGCACCGGCACACGGACACAGATAATTCTGGTACGGATTTTTCCGCTACCGGAATTATCTGGACGTGTGAGACTGCCCTGATATGGTTTGGGTCAGGAGACATCGTGGTCTGTACTTGAAATTGATTTTTGCTTGACTTGCTACTTTGTAGAGCAATACATACATACATACAGTGTGAATTAAAGAGCTCTACAAAGTGTCAAATCAAGCAATAGACAAAGCCATAGTACCTGGGAGGGAGGTGGCATTGGATGAGCATCTTCATACATTAGCCGGTTAGCACTGTGCTTCATGTCGTCATCCTAAGAGAAATACAGCAGCGTTCATGCATGAAGAATACATTTTAGAAAGCAGAAGCCATCAAAATGAAGAATGGATTGAAACAAAAAGACTATGGTGCCAATGCCATGTGCCACATTTTCTAAGGGTTTCTGGAACTTGTTACACCCCAATCGCCACTTTTAAAAAGCATCTAGAAAAGTAGGTGTGTGTGCGTGCGTGCATGCATGTGTGTCTGTGCCTGTAAAATGCAATATATGGCATTAACTGTGCTGGGTTTATCTGCAGATTATGATTGGAGAAACAACCATAAACAATGCCATGGCCTAAAAGTGATTAGGTCATATTCACAGAGATGTGCTGCCATGCTTTTGAGTAATGTTCCTCAATTACCAAATGTTGCACTGTAGCAAATAGAAGTTATATGAAGTCCTATACAGATTGAGTGGTCTAAATAGCCACCCTTGGACACGCATGATTCTTTACAGAGTCTGCATTAATACCTGCAGCCAGGGATGCTCCAGGGCTTCAAGTGTTGTGAGTCTCTTCTCTGGATCGACAACCAGCAGCTTCTTAACAAGATCTAGCGCTGAAAAACATACAATTGTGACAGATTCTTAGAAATATTCAAGTGAATGTTGCTTCTTCAATAATGGACATCAGATTGGGTAATACATACTTGCAATGGAGGTCCTACCTGGCTCTGATACAGCACTCCAAGCAGTTGGAATAAAGTTGTAAAATCCTCCTGTGATCTGATCTTTTAGAGACATATTGCTATTGTTTTCCGAAAATGGTTGGTACCCACTAAGGCTGTAAAAATGTAACAGTTTCAGGAAACATTGTGCAGAATGCATAAAATATATTTTATAGTGGAAAATATTGCTCCCAACAACCTCGCCTCATTGCAGGGCCTGTTTGTGGTAATTGCATGCAAAACGTGGCTCCTTGATTTATGGGGAAGCTGTCCCACTATACATATCTTTAATTCAACCTTCCTTTAAGTTATTTAGGAAATCGTGTACCAAAATCCTTAACTCACAAGAGCCTCTATGACTCAGCCCCTCTCTCTATGCTCCTTGTGACACAATCGAATACAAAATGATTTCTTACACCTCTTCTGCAACCTGTGAAGACAGTCATACCCTGACACTACAAATCCACAAGGCCCTCGACTCCGGGTGCATAGTATGGGAGAGGTGGTTGAATACAATTCCATCCCTGGCATGCCCCTTTTTCTCTACCACTTCTTTCTTTTTCATATAAAAGGGAACCTGCCATCAGAAAGAAAACCATTTACCTGCAGCCATAGTGCAGATAAATGTAGTTTCAAACATATTTGGCTGTCTGATGTGATGTAATGTAATTTATTTCTTGCAGTCAAATATCACAAATTGAATAGCTGAATATGTTTGAAACTGTATTTATATGCAGATTAGCACTATGGCTACAAATAAACAATTTTTCTCAGTCGCTTAACTGGGGGGACCAAAGCTGTGGAGTTGGTGTTCATTTTTGTGGAGTTGAAGTTGGTATAAAATGGACCAACTCCGAAAATATATAATTTATAGGGGACAATAGTTCGGTGCAGGATGTGCTGTAAATGTTTTCATAATAATTTGGGAAAGTTATGAAATGTCCTAGAAATGTCTGTTCTGTTCCGGATCTAAGGATCTAGGCTTTTAGTTGAGAGGAATCTGTGCTGCACTTTATGTCCATGCTCAGTAGGGAGGCTCTGCTGCGGTGGAGTCGTAAGTCAGGGAAATTGAGGAGTCTGGTTTGGCTTACCGATTCCACAGCCCTGTCGGGGACACAGGAAACCATGGCTGTATGCCGATATACACTTCGCTCCCTGAATTTGCCCAGCTCACCCGCCTCCTCTAGCTCAGTCGACCCCTCTGACCTGTGACGAGAGTGCCCTTTCTGCGCATGGGTCGTTACTCTGTCCCTATTGGTGTCCAATTCAAGCAATGTGTCCAGACCTTGGCCACAGTTATGGAGTGTTTACCTATGCCAACAATCACCCAGTACTCTGCCCACTATCTAGAGGGAGACAGACCCAGCAGCTATTCTGCACCAACATGGATGATTGTGGCCGAGGCCATAGTGGCATAGAGCAATTTCATTGTCTCGGTTTCCATCTCTGTCTGTTCATTGGCACTCACCATCTCGATTCCCCTTTCCTAAACTCAGTCACTACAATAATCATACCACCATTAAGACTCCAAATAGGACCTAGACATCGACCAGGCACTCAAACTGGAGACCTGGTACGACAGCCTTGTCAGTGCAGTGAACCAGTCCCTGGACATCATTCAAGAGGGTCAGTCTTTTCCAACAGACAGTGTGCTCAGAATGGTCTGGGGCTCAAATGCTTTCAGTTTGAAAAATTTGCTTCTAAACTCTCTCCACACCCACCCTTCGGTTGGACCCATAGTCTTTTGGTTATGCAAGACCTTGACCCAAGCCAAAATATAGCTCCGCTCCCTCCTGGTAGGATGCTTCCCTTGTAACAATTACTTCCATTAGAAAGTCTCAAGCTGGCAGCTTTCTCCTGTCGCTCTCTGCTTGTTTTTCTCCACGATAAGGGTGTTCTTTGTCCATTACCTTTCTCCTTATGGTAACTTTTAGCCTTAATGAGTAGATTTGCTCTTCTGTCTGAACAGAGACTGACAGACGGAAGGTAGAACAATCTTTACACAAGTTGGACATGGTCAGAGTGGTGAGTCACTGCCTGTCAGTGCCTGTCTCATTCAGAGGTCATCGTTTGCCCTGCCAGAAAGAACTCTTTGCGGTCTCCCTGTCTCCAAGCCATGGGGAAGCATATCAGGCTGAGGACAGATTGCCCCTGCTGTGAGTTAAAGCTCACTCCATCTGTGTGGAGGTGGCTTCTGGTCCATTCATCAAGATTCAGTTCTACAGCTCTGTAAGGCTGGGACTTAAGGTACCGTCACATTAAGCGACGCTGCAGCGATATAGACAACGAGCTGATCGCTGCAGCGTCACTGTTTAGGTCGCTAGGAGACGTCAAACACCGGCAACAGCAGAACGATGCAGGAGCGATCCAGTGATGTACTTATCGCTCTCGCTGGTAGTTGCTCCATGAAAAAACATTACAGGCATCGTTGCTTTTGCTGTCAAACAGGACGAATCACGCCGACCTGACGACCAAATAAACTTCCGGACTTTCAGTGACGACCAGCGATGTCACAGCAGGATCCTGATCGCCGCTGCCTGTCAAACACAACGAGATCGCTATCCAGGACGCTGCAACGTCACGGATCGCTGTCGTTCTCGTTGGAAAGTTGTTCAGTGTGAAGGTACCTTAAGTCCTCAGTCCACACGTTCTTAACATCTTACAGAGTTCATACATTCACTTTGGCTGAAGAGAGTCTGGGTAGAAGGGTTTCACCCGGGTTATAGCCCGAGTGGTCTGTGTTGCTATCCCCTTACCTTTGTTGTTCTGGCACTTTTCTGTTGCCTACTTTTTGGTCTGTTTAGGACGTCCCATAGTTTTCTGTGTTCCCCAATGAAGAAGCTGGGAATAAGGATTTCCGGTACTTACAGGGGTTGCCCCATGAACAACATTCATTTTAATCACTAGCACTTAGAATAATAATACCTTCTACAATTGAATGTGTTTAAATAAAATGTCCCTGTGCGGATATAATCTTATAACTGTGCCCCTGTCTGACCATACAGTACATGGTCTGCTCATACCACAGCTCCTGGGAGTGGAGGAAGCAAAACAGTGTATAGACATTAGAGCACAAATAATTCTTTCTTTGAGATAAAATATTTTATAAGACAGGCAGGAAAATTCTTTATCTTAAATTATTTTTCTTACTGCTTTCTCACTGTATTAGTCTGATGTCTATAGGTTTGTGTAGTCTGCTTGGGAGCCAACTATTTCTTTAAGTGTAATTCTGACTGTCAACCTTCTGGTGGCAGCAGTAAACACCTATGGTTTTGTGTGTCCCCCTTCAATGATGGCTATGAGAAAGGAATTTTTGTTAAGTGTCAAAAATCCTAATTTTTCTGATGACAGGTTCTCTTTAAGGACATCTCTTCCTAAGCGAGAGATTTATAATTCGCTCTAGCCATTCGCGATAACCTGGAGGCATGGTTCCTCCATAGCGGTGTACCCGTTTGGAGATATGGATGGCAAACCAATCATACACACCAAATCACATATTAGTCTATGAATTTCTAGACTAGGGGATCGACTTATAAATCCCACTGGTGCATGCCCACCACTCCACAGCCACTAAATGCTGGCAGGACCATCAGTAAGGGACCACGATTTACCTGCTCTACAGGTTTTATTTTGACATATGCAGTCTACCTCTGTTCAAATGCTAAAATCCATATACCCCGAATTGGAAAATCTTAAGTCATGAAGAATTATTCATAATCTCTTGATTTACAAGAAATGCTAAGCAGCGTAGTCTTCCATGAACCTTAAATAGTCACAATTTCGTACGTGTATATGTTCCAGCAGTCACACAGTAACGCTTCAATTAACATGGTAAATCCATACAGTATTTCTACATTGTAAGAAAGCACTCGCAGGAAATGTCCAGAGGACTATTTATCTGACTACACAGAGGGCGTAGATTATCTAATATTCTGGAACTACATTTTTTTATATTAAAATCATAAGCTATGAATCAAGATTCTTGTATGAATTGGTCCTACAGTCCAGTTATTTCTCACAGTATGCACCATTGTTCTCTGTAGTGGGTGTCTCATGATATTAGTTACCAAACAAAGAGCATGACTCCCAAACTCCAGTAATCCACCGCTCTGCTATATCCGCCTGTGCCAGCGTTGTTCAACACCTCAGGAGCCAAGTAGCTGGGTGTCCCACACAAAGTCGTCATTAATGAGGTTTCGCCAAGAATTTTGGACTGCCCAAAATCCGTGATCTGCAGAATGAATTGGTGATTAAAAGAGACTGCGTGCCAGAAAACTAAAATATCAAGAGTAAAACTGTGTTTTGTGCAGGACCATGAAAACACTCCTGTTCTCAATGTAGAAAGCTTCTCTCTCTCAAACTGTAGGATAAATTATTAATGAGTCTGTTATAGCACACCAACCCCATGGTGTCAAACTAGCACACCTACGCTGCCATTGTCAGAAGAGGTTTTTTAGGTCACAGTGTTTCCCGTCATTTAACATTGCAACATTAGAAAGATTTTAGTATTATGCCAATCACCCTACAAAGTACATTCCAACAATGAAGGCAGATCAACTCTCTGTTTTAAATAAGTGGGAGACTTTTTTGTTTTTTTAAAATACAAATTCTTAGATGAAAAGGCCTGAACAAGGTTGTGGAGCAAGTCTGAATACTATTTTTTAGTTTTGTTTAAATTTCTTTAGGCCGATTTGATTATTTCATTTTTATACTATGTTTATTACCAATGTGAAATGGGTTTTAGGTTTTCAGTCAACCACCTTCATTCCAGAATCTGATCCTATTTGGGCGTGTTCCCTGATACCACTAATTGTATATGTTTTTATGCTTATCTGTTTCAGCCCTCCCATGAAGCACTCCTCTTATTGGGGTGCTTGTGGATGTCCAGTTGGGTGGATATCATCGACTATATAATTGTCTAAGGGTCACTTCCGTCTGTCTGTCTGTTTTTCTGTCACGGATATTCATTGGTCGTGGCCTCAGTCTGTCATGGAAATCCAAGTCGCTGATTTGTCGTGGCAAAACGCCCACGACCATTGCCACGACCAATCAGCGACGGCCATAGTCTGGCAGCGAAATGGCTGCTGCTTTCCTGCCCTGCAGTCAGCGCTGAGCGCTCACACAGGGTTAATGCCAGAGTTAACAGACCGCGGTGTAATGCACTCCATTTATGCAGCTATTAACCCTGTGTGACCAACTTTTTACTATTGATGCTGCGTATGCAGCATCAATAGTAAAGCGATCTAATGTTACAAATAATAATAATAATAAAAAAAAAGGTTATTTTCACCCTCCGACGTCGCCTGCTGTCCTCGGCAGTGCAAGCGGCAGGTTCCGGTGCCAAGGATGCTATGCGAGAAGGACCTGCCATGACATCATGGTCATGTGACCGTGACGTCATCACAGGTCCTGCGCTCATACCAACCCTGGGACCGGAAGCTGCCGCGTGCACCGCACACAGGCGCCAGGACTTCAAGGGGCCTTCGGAAGGTGAGTATATGTTTATTTTTTATTTTAAGTCTTTTTAACCACGCATATAGTGCCCACATTGCTATATACTACGTGGGCTGTGTTACATACTGTGTGGGCTCTGTTATATACTACATCTCTGCGCTATATACTATGTAGCTGGACAATATACAACGTGACAGTCCAATATACAACGTGACTGTCCAATATACTACGTGGCTGTGCAATATACTACGTGCTCTGTGCTATATACTACTTTGCTGTGCAATATACTATGTGGCTGTGTCGGTTCTGTTATATACTACGTTGACTGTGCAATATACTACGATATACGACGTGGCTATGTTATATACTACGTGGCTCTGCTATATACTACGTGGCTGACCAATATACTACGTGCCTGTGCAATACACTACGTAGCTCTGCTATATACTACGTACGCTGTGTTACATACTACGTAGCTCTGCTATATACTACGTCGGTTGTGTTATATACTACGTCACTGTGCAATATAGTACGTAGCCTGTGCTATATACAACCTACATATTCTAGAATACCCGATACGTTAGAATCGGGCCACCATTTAGTTTGTAGCATAAAATTCTATGGTCCATTTTTTATACCTATGAACCTGAGGAAGGAGAAGAATCTCTACTGAAATGCATAGTTTATATTTTATGTTTAAAAAAGTTTTTATTTGCCAAAAGGATATCACAACAATTTCCCATGGCAGCGCCTGACCTTTGACTCTTGGCTTCCATAATTCCCAAGACTCTCAAATTCTGACAGCAGCAGATGGAGGTTTATGGAGGAGTAGCCTGCACCTGCTGGAAGGTGTCTTTATCCCAGCCATGTTTTCCTCTAGCGTTGGGCCTAATCTTGCACAACCGTCTCAAGTCAGTACCCCGATTTTTCTTATACTTTCACTGCCCATATGATCTTGCATGGGGAAATGTCTCTTTTTTTCTGATTTTATTCCATAAAGTTATAGTATCAGGTTATAATATTTTGAACATACCGTATTCACCAATCTCCAGATGACAACAGTTAGTCAAGGGACCACTATTGTTAGCATTGCTATTCACTAAATGTTATCAATGCTCTCTTCCGAATCGGACGGGACGTCAGCACTGCAGCTGATCAGTAGCCGTTGATTGGTGGTAGTGCTCACATGACATCACCAACCAAAAGAGAAAGCAAAGAGACCAGTGTTGGTCCAATAAGGGAGTACTTTACTTTTTTTTTTTTAACAACTCACTTAAAAGGAACCTGTCAAGTCCCACTTCGTGCCCCCAAAACCACCAGCGGTTGTGTCTAAATACCCTGCCTAACAGTTCCTTTATTACATTACACACAAATAGATCTTTAGAAAAAGTATTTCTAAAGTCCATTTATGATATGTAGATGAGGCATTTGATGATGCCTCATCGTGTCCTAAAACTATTTGGCCCACTTAGCATGTTATCACGCCCCCGTGGGCGTGATAACTTACAAGAGCCAGTGTCATCGCCAGCACTATACATGCCTCGAGTCGAGCATACGAATGGCTTCTGTACATGTGCCAGCTTCGGAGAGGCACAACGTGCAAGATCGGGAGTCTTCCTCACTGATGAATATGTGGGTGAAGGGAAAGGTGTCGCTAATGCTGTTCATTACATGAAATCTATGATAAATATACTTCGGCATGCCATATCTATTTACTCTTTTTTTTTTAGCTCAGCCATTAAATTTACATCAGACAAGCATCATAAAAAAAAAATAATTCTTATAGTACGCACCTTTACACAACATTCTTCATTAGTGGAAGATAGCAGCACGTTTTCAAGTTTTAGATCGCGATGTATGATCCCATTATCATGGAGGTACTAAATGGAGACATATATTTAATATTTACGATAAACAGAGTATAAAATGGAAAATACTCCAAAAGGCTGTCTTATTAATGAATTAATAAAGTTTACCAAATTAGCCCTATATTAGCAGGTAAGGTAAAACAAATGTTTATAAGACAGATGTGAGCTCACAATTACAATGTGTTGTTGATCCCTATGCACTTCACCTCTGACTAGTAGCTGGCAGTAATCCTAGAGTAGTCCAGCATCAGGATCAAGGTTACATTATACAGTGGGTACGGAAAGTAGTCAGACCTCTTTTTTTTTTTTTAAAATAGATTTTTATTGAAAGCGAATATGAACAATACAATTTATGCATTTTCCAGTATATTACAAAATTTTACATTTTCCAAACCCCCAACAATCCCAACAAAACCCAAACCTCCCCCTCCCCTGACAGCTCATACCCAGTTATACTTTGTTACCAGTATTGATGGCTCTTTGAGCCATTTGAATCACTTATGTCCGCTTGTTCTTTAGCACTCTCTTCCTTTCAGAGGCCCTCATCCTCCCATTACCCATACCTACTATCCCAGCTCGAGCCACGGAGACCACATTTTATCAAACGTTTCTATTTTCCCACGTCTTTTGTATACCCCCTTTTCCAAATTGAGACCATGTTTAACATATTTCAGGAATTCACCCCTTGTAGGCGGCTCATCCTTGATCCAGTTCCTTGCTATTACCTTCCTTGCCATATATAATAGCCTAGCTATTGCTATCTTCCAGGTGTTATCCACTCTAATTTCCTCTACATGTCCCAGTATACACACTATCGGATCTCTCGGCACTCTGCATTTATACGCCCCTTCCACACGGCTCATTACCACCAACCAGAAAGCAACCAGTCTTGGACATGTCCACATCATGTGATATATTCCTGCATTCTCAGTCCTACATCTCGGGCATTCAGAGTCAGCACGCAACCCCGCTCTGTGCAACACTTCCGGTGATTTATAGACTCTGTGCAAGATGTACAGCTGCGATAGTCTATACGGCTCGCTCAGTGACACTCGTGGAACCCACTCCAACACCGACTCCCAGGTTTCATCCTCCATTGGGCCTAAATCTCTTTCCCATTTCGCTCTCGCTTTTAGAGGGAAGTCTAGTAAATATGCATGTAGAAGGTCCTTATAAAGGGTGGTAATGACTCCCCTTGTGGACCCTTCCCCACATACGTATTCCAGAACTATGTCCTCCTGGATCTCAATACCACCGCCCTTGTTTTGCGCTTTAAAGGCATGTTTCATCTGAGCATATTGATACTCCCCAGTCGGTCTCAATCCAAACTCCCCCTGCAGCTGCGAAAAGGACTTTAATCCTTGTTGTTGAATTATCTGAGCCACCAAGTGGATTCCTTTGGCCTGCCACTCCGCCAGCACTCCAAGAGCCGCAAACTCAACCAAATTATTATTAAGCCATATCGGTGTAAATTTAGTCAGCCCCGTAACCCCCCGAATATGTCGCAGTCTGGTCCATAATTTATGTATCAAAAACATAGTTGGGTATAATTTCCCCAATACTCCCAAGGAGCCATCCTCCAGACACTGCGCCACCGGTCTTCGGTTTGTCACCCTCTCCATCAAGTGTTGTACCGCACTGGTAGACGCTCCCCGCGCCCAGCCCTTCAAATGCTGGCTCTGGGCTGCAAGAAAATATAACTCAGGATTGGGTAAAGCCAATCCTCCATCTTCCTTGGGTCGCTGAAGCGTCTCCAGGCGAATACGTGGGTACCGCCTCCCCCATATCAGGCTTCTAAAAAGAGCATTAATCTGCCGGAATTTCCCACGTGGAATCCAAACTGGCGCATTATGTAGGACGTAAAGTAATTTGGGCATCAGAACCATTTTAATGAGATTAACCCTACCCACCACCGATAGGTGTAATTTATTCCACGCATCCACTTTTGCTTTAAGGGCGCCCATGAGAGGAGTCAAATTCCTATACAAAAACTCTGTAACTGGGATCGAGATCCATATTCCCAGGTATTTGAAAAGGGATGCCACCTTAAGCCGCCCCTCTCCCAATGGCTCACTTCTGCTCTCCTCCACCCCATCCACCTCGAAGAGGACCGATTTATCCCAATTTATCCTCAATCCCGACAAGGCTCCAAATTTCCCAATGATCTCGATAGCCCCATTCAAGGCTTCATCCGGGTCCGCCAGGAACAGTAAGATGTCATCTGCATATAACGCGATCTTCTCCTCAACACTCCCATATCTGAACCCAGGAACCTCATCCGATTGTCGGATCTTAGCGGCCAGTGGCTCCACAGCTAAGGCAAACAGAAGGGGCGACAGTGGGCAACCCTGCCTCGTACCTCTGGCCAACTTTATAGGCTGAGAAAGTTCCCCATTCACTCTAATTCTAGCTGTTGGTAATAATAATAATAATAATAATCTTTTTTTATATAGCGCTAACATATTCCGCAGCGCTTTACAGTTTGCACACATTATCATCACTGTCCCCGTTGGGGCTCACAATCTAGAATCCCTATCAGTATGTCTTTGGAATGTGGGAGGAAACCGGAGTGCCCGGAGGAAACCCACGCAAACACGGAGAGAACATACAAACTCTTTGCAGATGTTGTCCTGGGTGGGATTAGAACCCAGGACTCCAGCGCTGCAAGGCTGCAGTGCTAACCACTGCGCCACCGTGCTGCCCACCACACCGTGGTAGTGAATATAACAGTTGAGTCCATGCCACAAATTGCGGACCAATACCCATACACTTCAACACCCGCCAGAGATATCCCCACTCCACACTGTCAAACGCCTTATGGGCATCCAAGGATGCAATAACCCTTCGGCCACAGTTGTCAGACTTCAGCTGTAGGTTCATATGCAGCCTCCGCAGATTAACCGCTGTAGACCTGTCAGGCATAAAACCAGACTGATCCGGATGTACAAGGCTAGCAATGACGCTGGACAAACGGGTAGCTAACACCTTGGCCAAGAGTTTGACATCGATGGTTAACAGAGAGATTGGTCGATATGACTCAGGCTTCCCCAGATCCTTATCCTCCTTCGGAATAACCACTATAATAGCCTCCCTCATAGATGCTGGGAGATACCCTTGGCATCCAGCCTCCTCCAGTACTAACTTTAATCTGGGAATCAGCACTTCCTCCAAACTTTTATAGATTTCGGCTGGTAACCCATCAACCCCAGGTGCCTTCCCATTAGCCATAGACTTCAGCGCCCGACTCAGTTCCTCCTCGGTGATAGGGGCATCGAGGCTCACCCCATCCTCCTCACTCAATTTCGGAAGACCCAGACTCTCAAGGAAAGTCTCCGTATCTCCGGCTGACTCATTGACCCTGGAGGAATATAAGTCCGCGTAAAAGTCCGCAAAGACCTTTATAATTTCAGGTGTTTCAGATACCCTGCTCCCCCCATCTGAAACCAACGAATGTACATACGAGGTACCACGCTGAGCCGCGGCTACCACCGATAGCATGTGTCCCACTGTTTCTCCCTCCTGAAAATAAGCCACCCTCTGAAACTCCCGCTTCCTTTCAGCTTTTCCCAGCAGAATCTATTCCATACAATTTTGCGCTGTTCTCAACCTTTTCTCTGCCTCAGAAGTCCCCAGCACTACCATCTCGTCCTCTGCGGCTTTCAGCTCCTCCATCGCCACTCTCTCCGCCTCCCTTGTCCTCCTCTTACACCTACTAATGTCTCTAAATAGTAACCCTCTCAGGTACGCTTTCATTGCATCCCAAACAGTTAGAGCATCTGTACTCCCATCATTTAAAGCAAAGAATTCCGTCACCTCCTTCCCTATACCGTCCAAATCAATACTCTGTAACCAGTTAGGATGGATCTTCCATTCTCTCCCACTTGCGGTCCGTGTCCCCAACAACCTAACCTCCACCTCAATTGGACTGTGATCCGAAAAGGCCCTCGGCAGATAACGCACCTCTCCCACCATTGTGTCCAACAGGCGGTTACCCAACGCCATATCAATTCTGGATAGCGTAGCATGAGCCGGCGAGTAGCACGAGTACCCTCTCTCCCCAACATGTCTAACTCTCCATAGATCAATCATGCCTATTTCACGCACATAGGTACCAAATGTTGTAGTGTGCCCCTCCGACCTGTTCTGGGTGTTCTTATTTTTATCCCAAAAGTCATCACAGATATTGTTCAAATCCCCAATAATTAAGAGTGGTAGTGGTTCCCATCGTTGCACCCTCTCCAACACCTCCCTGATCTTCTTACTTGAATATGGAGGTGGAATATACATTGCCGCCACACACAATCTCACTCCATACAATATACATTGTATCACCACATACTGACCCTCAGCATCCACGCATACTTTCACCTCTTCATACTGCACTCCCACCGGCACCAACACTGACACACCTCTTGAGTACGTCGAAAAGGTAGAATGATACCCTTTCTGTATCCAACGTCTATTCAGTACGTCCACTTTCTCCTGTATCAAGTGCGTCTCTAGCAAGCATATCATAGAAGCCCGCTGATCCTTCGCATACTGCAAGCTCGCAGCTCTCCTAGATTTATCCGCCAGACCTCTCACATTCCAACTCAAAATCTTAAAGCGGTCCCCTATTATGTGACTCATCATCCTTAGTTATGTCAATACTCCCGGTTCTGAGCTGTCTAACTTCCCTCCCCACCCTCACCCCTACACCCCCTCCCCCACACCCCCCAATACTATACATTCTGCCTCTTATCAAGAGTGGGGCACCATCACCCATTGCGAACACTCTTGTTAACGTAACCTTCTCCTTCCGCCTCCCGCTACCGTTTATAACAGAATTCGGCGCAATTCTTAGAAGAACAATATAATTCAACCTGTATTAAATTACAACTGCAAGAAACTAAATAAACTTTTAGTACGCTGCACACCCTTCCTCCCTCGTACTTCTCCGCCGCATCAGCACACCCAGTACATTCCCTGAATAATACCCAGCTCCACCCTCCAACCTTCACATTTCAATTACCAATGTACTGTCAGTCCATCTCTTTTTCCCCTTTTTGAAAGAATTAAAATACCTCCCGACTAACCCACCCCACATTTTCAATCTCCTTTCCCTTTAAGCTTTTTAGCGTTAAGATCTATCCACTGGGTAGCGTCCTCCGGCGTCTGGAAAAAATGAATCTTATCCAGCGCTACCACTCTCAGTCGTGCCGGAAACATCATGGAGTATTGCACTCCCAGTTCTCTCAGCCGTCTCTTGATACCCGTGAACATCATCCGTTGTTTCTGTACCAGGGCGGAATAGTCAGGGTAAATAGCAACTCTTTGACCTCCAATTGTCAGATCCGTCATGTCTCTAGCTTTCCTCAGGATAATGTCTCTGTCTCTGTAGTTTAGGATTTTGGCAAGCATGGTACGGGGATTTGCTCCAGGGACAGGTGGTTTCGGTGGGACCCTGTGGGCTCTTTCTACCGCAAATACTTTTGTCAGTGCTGCATCACCAAAGGTCTCAAGGAGCCAGCTTTCAATATACTCCGTGGGATTCCTCCCCTCAATTTTTTCAGGGACACCCACTATACGAATGTTATTTCTTCTGGACCTATTCTCCAGATCCTCATTTTTTGCAGCCAGCTCCGATATTGCCTGAGTAAACTTCCTCTCCGCTTTCTGCAGCTGCACTATATGGTCTTCTGCCGTGCTCACTCTTTCCTCCACAGCCCCCACACGTTTGTCAATCTTCTGCAGGGCTGCATTTATCTGGGCTGTATCCCCCTTGACCTCCTGTAGCTGCTGGGTGAGGGATTGTTTGCATGCTGATACCAGTGCAAAAACATCTCTAAGAGTGGGCTCTGCTCCTGACTCCTTATCTTCAGATCCCCCTACTACCACTGCCATGTCACCATCCCTGCTCCCCTGTTGTACCTCCTGCTCCTCTGCTGGGCTTTCCTCCTCTCCTTCTGTGTCTGTGTCTGCTCCGGCATCCTCCTCTGCTTTTCCTGTGTTCCCTGCGGCCTCCACTCTAGCAAACTGCTGGAGCTTTGCCGCCGCCGCCATTCTCTTCTGGCATGCCGCGTTGTCCTTCTCCGCCTTCTCTCTGGCGTCGGCGCCATCTTGGCTGATCCCAGCCTCGCCGGCTCCTGCATCTCTTTGCCTCCTCCTGGTCATATTTGTTGACCTCGAGGCCGCCTCTATTCACCGCCGCACTCCCGGGACTTTCCTGCAGCCGGTAAGCGCCTTGAATCGCCGCTCAGCTGCGGCTTATAAGGATAAATTGAGCGTTAGCAGCGGGAGCGCTCTGTCACACGTCCGCTCACATGGACGTTCAGGCCACGCCCCTAGTCAGACCTCTTTACATTTTTCACTGTTTCATTGCAGCCATTTGGTAATTTCAAAAAAGATTCACACAAAACACTTCATTTTTTCTCATTAATGTACACTCCGCGCCCCATCTTGACTGAAAAAGAAAACAGAAATGTGGAAATGCTTGCAAAATTAAAAAAGAAAACTGAAATATCACATGGTCATAAGTATTCAGACCCTTTGCTCAGACACTCATATTTAAGTCACATGCTGTCCCTTTCCTTGTGATCCTCCTTGAGATGGCTCTACTCCTTCATTGGAGTCCAGCTGTGTTTAATTAAACTGATAGGACTTGATTTGGAAAGGCACACACCTGTCTATATAAGACCTCACAGCTCACAGTGCATGTCAGACCAAATGAGAATCATGAGGTCAAAGGAACTGGCCAAGGAGCTCAGAAACAGAATTGTGGCAAGGCACAGATCTGGCCAATGTTACAACAGAATTTCTGCAGTACTCAAGGTTCCTAAGAGCACAGTGGCCTCCATAATCTTTAAATGGAAGAAGTTTGGGACCACAAGAAGTCTTCCTAGACTTGGCTATCCAGCCAAACTGAGCAATCATGGGAGAAGAGCCTTTGTGAGAGAGGTAAAGAAGAACCCCAAGATCACGGTGGCTGAGCTCCAGAGATGCAGTAGGGAGATGGGAGAAAGTTCCACAGAGTCAACTATCACTGCAGCCCTCCAGCAGTCGGGCCTTTATGGCACAGAGGAGAGGCTTCCGTCGGGCCACTGTGCAAGACATGAAAGCCCGCATAGAGTTTGCTAAAAAACACATGAAGGATTCCCAGACTATGAGAAATAAGATTCTCTGGTCTGATGAGATGAAGATAGAACTTTTTGGTGATAATTCTAAGCAGTATGTGTGGAGAAAACCAGGTAAAGCTCATCATCTGCCCAATACAATCCCAACAATGAAACATGGTGGTGGCAGCATCATGCTATGCGGGTGTTTTTCAGCTGCAGGGACAGGAAGACTGGTTGTCATTTAAAGGGAACCTGTCACCCCCAAAATCGAAGGTGAGCTAAGCCCACCAGCATCAGGGGCTTATCTACAGCATTCTGTAATGCTGTAGATAAGCTCCCGATGTATCCTGAAAGATGAGAAAAAGAGGTTAAATTATACCTCACCCAGGGGCGGTCCCGATACAATGGGCGTCGCGGTCTGGGGCCTCCCATCTTCTTACGATGACGTCCTCTTCTTGTATTCACACTGCGGCTCCGGCACAGGCGTACTTTGTCAGCCCTGTTAAGGGCAGGGCAAAGTACTGCAGTGTGCAGGCGCTGGGCCTCTCTGACCTTTCCCGGCGCCCGCACACTGCAGTACTTGCGCCGGAACCACAGCCTGAAGACAAGAAGAGGACATTATCGTAAGAAGATGGGAGGCCCCGGACCGCGACGCCCATCGGACCGGACTGCAGCGGGATCGCTCCTGGAGGAGTATAATCTAACGTCTTTTTCTCATCATTCAGGATACATCGGGGGCTTATCTACAGCATTACGGAATGCTGTAGATAAGCCCCTGATGCTAGTGGGCTTAGCTCACCTTCGATTTTGGGAGTGACAGGTTCCCTTTAAGGAAACATGAATGCGGCCAGGTACAAAGATATACCGGATGAAAACCTCTTCTAGAGTGCTTTGGACCTCAGACTTTGCCGAAGGTTCACCCTCCAACAAGACAACGACCCTTAGCACACAGCTAAAATAACAAAGGAGTGGCTCAGAACAACTCTGTGACCATTCTTGACTGGCCCAGCCAGAGCCCTGACCTAAACCCAATTGAGCATCTCTGGAGAGACCTGAAAACGGCTGTCCACCAACGTTCATCATCCAACCTTACGGAACTGGAGAGGATCTGCAAGGAAGAATGTCAGAGGATGCCCCAAATCCATTTGTGAAAAACTTTTTGCATCATTCCCAAGAAGACTCATGGCTGTATTAGCTCAAAAGGTGCTTCTACTCAATACTGAGCAAATTGTCTGAATACTTATGACCATTTGATATTTCAGTTTTTCTTTTCTATTAAATTTGCAAAAATGTCCATATTTGTTTTGTTTTTTTCAGTCTACATGGGGCGGAGAGTGAACATTAATGAGAAAAAAAAAGACCTTTTTTTAATTTATCAAATGGATGCAATGAAACAAAGAGTGAAAAATTTAAAGGGGTCTGAATACTTTCCGTACCCACAGTAATTCCTTACAATTTCCATATGTACATACAGAGGGCGACAATTCTAAAGGTAATCTAATATATACAGTGGGGCAAAAAAGTATTTAGTCAGTCAGCAATAGTGCAAGTTCCACCACTTAAAAAGATGAGAGGCGTCTGTAATTTACATCATAGGTAGACCTCAACTATGGGAGACAAACTGAGAAAAAAAAATCCAGAAAATCACATTGTCTGTTTTTTTAACATTTTTTTTGCATTTTATGGTGGAAAATAAGTATTTGGTCAGAAACAAACAATCAAGATTTCTGGCTCTCACAGACCTGTAACTTCTTCTTTAAGAGTCTCCTCTTTCATCCACTCATTACCTGTAGTAATGGCACCTGTTTAAACTTGTTATCAGTATAAAAAGACACCTGTGCACACCCTCAAAGAGTCTGACTCCAAACTCCACTATGGTGAAGACCAAAGAGCTGTCAAAGGACACCAGAAACAAAATTGTAGCCCTGCACCAGGCTGGGAAGACTGAATCTGCAATAGCCAACCAGCTTGGAGTGAGGAAATCAACAGTGGGAGCAATAATTAGAAAATGGAAGACATACAAGACCACTGATAATCTCCCTCGATCTGGGGCTCCACGCAATATCCCACCCCGTGGGGTCAGAATGATCACAAGAACGGTGAGCAAAAATCCCAGAACCACACGGGGGGACCTAGTGAATGAACTGCAGAGAGCTGGGACCAATGTAACAAGGCCTACCATAAGTAACACACTATGCCACCATGGACTCAGATCCTGCAGTGCCAGACGTGTCCCACTGCTTAAGCCAGTACATGTCCGGGCTCGTCTGAAGTTTGCTAGAGAGCATTTGGATGATCCAGAGGAGTTTTGGGAGAATGTCCTATGGTCTGATGAAACCAAACTGGAACTGTTTGGTAGAAAAACAACTTGTCGTGTTTGGAGGAAAAAGAATACTGAGTTGCATCCATCAAACACCATACCTACTGTAAAGCACGGTGGTGGAAACATCATGCTTTGGGGCTGTTTCTCTGCAAAGGGGCCAGGACGACTCATCCGGGTACATGAAAGAATGAATGGGGCCATGTATCGTGAGATTTTGAGTACAAACCTCCTTCCATCAGCAAGGGCATTGAAGATGAAACGTGGCTGGGTCTTTCAACATGACAATGATCCAAAGCACACCGCCAGGGCAACGAAGGAGTGGCTTCGTAAGAAGCATTTCAAGGTCTTGGAGTGGCCTAGCTAGTCTCCAGATCTCAACCCTATAGAAAACCTATGGAGGGAGTTGAAAGTCCGTGTTGCCAAGCGAAAAGCCAAAAACATCACTGCTCTAGAGGAGATCTGCATGGAGGAATGGGCCAACATACCAACAACAGTGTGTGGCAACCTTGTGAAGACTTACAGAAAACGTTTGACCTCTGTCATTGCCAACAAAGGATATATTACAAAGTATTGAGATGAAATTTTGTTTCTGACCAAATACTTATTTTCCACCATAATATGCAAATAAAATGTTAAAAAAACAGACAATGTGATTTTCTGGATTTTTTTTTCTCAGTTTGTCTCCCATAGTTGAGGTCTACCTATGATGTAAATTACAGACGCCTCTCATCTTTTTAAGTGGTGGAACTTGCACTATTGCTGACTGACTAAATACTTTTTTGCCCCACTGTATATACACACACACACACACACACACATATGTGTAGATACATATACATACACCAGTAAATATAATCTCCATGCTCCCTTATCTTATTTATATCTAATTATATCTTGTTCCAGCGCTTATATATTTAATATAGGGGTTTTATATCCAATATATCCATATTTACAAAATATCCACCTATACCTATGTACTAAACACTATGCTCTGACATTCCTGCATATTAGTATATTTGGTTGTCTCCATATTTGTTACATTTTTTTGTGTCTAATTTGCATTGTCTCTTCTACTCTTTTTTTTTTTTTTTTTTTGGTACGCAGCTTAATCTCTATATACGGTAATTATTTTCTGCAGGCTCATGTATCTGAATTTTATGTACCATATACTGGTCTGGCAATTAATTTATATACCTTATAGGCAGCGATTAAGGTCCGTTGTGTACTGAAACATTAGCCATTCACATGTGGTACTGTACATGCTAATGATTCATTCAAAATAAAGTCTACTCATTAATTATCATCTAGTTTTTAAAGTGCTTTGGTTTCTTCTCCTAACATTGTATGGGACCCTACCTACCATAGAGCACCCGGCTTGAAAGCTATGAGTGTCAATATTGTATCATGTCACCCTCTAAACTTGTCACATCCCATGAAGGCATTATATAGTGTATAAATGTGAGGTGGAAGGGAATCTGTCAGCAGGTTTTTGCTATGTAATCTGAGGATAGCATGTTGTAGGGGCTAAAACACTGAAATCAACAATGTGCACATGTCAGGCTGTGTTTTATTTATTTGCACTGAAGGTTTCATCACCCCGTGATTATCACTGCTGTGACTAGCAGCACACTGTCTATAGTCAATGTACATACAGAGCCTGGGGTGAGCGGTTGAAGCCTTCTCAGCTCTGCTGCATTGCTTAATCTAAAAACTCGGTGTCAGAACCACTGCATCTAGCAACGTAAGTGATACATCATTGGAATAAGGGTCTCTTTCCCTACTATTTGCCATACAAAGGAAATCCTGAAAGCATGATCCGTTGGGGGCCATGAGGACTGAAGTTTGGGAAACACTGCTCTACATCATGGTGATATCAGATGAGGTAGCAAACACCTGCTGACAGACTCACTTGAAGGGGGCTGAACAGTTATACAATTACATTATTCGACACAGGAATACACCGATAAAGTTTTGGGTTTAGTTTTATTCTGGATACTTAAATACTGGAAGAAGCCAGCAGGTCACAGACTGCCTGAGACCACGGGGAGTAGTGGTGATAGAAGGTGAAAATGGCAGCAGGTGAGTATAATGATTTGGTCAGGGACCTTATATTAGAAGCACCACTCCAGCACGGCAATAAAGAAAACTAAAAATACTGGAGTGGTATGTGTGTGGTGACGGAACTACAAGGGGAGTTATTTCCACTCTGTATAAGGACCTTATGCACATGTTCCTGCTAGATTTCCCTATAAAGGCGAGAGCTAAGTGGGAGAGAGAAGTGGGACCGATGGAAAATGAAACCTGGGAATCGGTGATGGAGTGGGTTCCGCGACTATCCTTGAGTGAACCATATAGGCTCTCGCAGCTATATATTCTGCATAGGGTATATAAATCTCCGGAAGTGCTACACAAAGCGGGATTGCGTGCCAATTCTGAGTGTCCGAGGTGTGCGAGTGAGAATGCAGGAATATATCACATGATGTGGACGTGTCCGAGACTGGCTGCCTATTGGGTGGTGGTTTTGAGCCGAGTTGAAGCAGCGTATAAGTGCAGAGTTCTTAGAGACCCGATAGTATGCGTGCTGGGATATGTGGAAGAAATTGGAGTTGACAATACTTGGAAGATTGCAATCGCTAGGCTACTATACATGGCCAGGAAAGTAATAGCACGAAATTGGATAAATGCGGAACCACCTGTGAGAAGGGAATTTCTCCAATATGTTCAACATGGTCTAAAATTGGAAAAGGGGGTGTACAAAAAAAAGGGGGAAAATAGAAATGTTTAATAAAATATGGTCTCCTTGGCTTGAGTTGGATTGAGGAGTATAGTCGTCGAGTTTCCTAAGACCTGGATGAGGATAAATTACACGAGGCAGAGAAGGCCTCAGTGGGGTGAAGATTGAGACTGAGCTGTCGGAGGGGGGAGGGGCGTAGTTGGGGTAATGTTGGGGTTTATTAAATAAGAAAATGTGTATGTGATATAATGCAATGTAAATGGCATTCTGATGTTCTTCTTTATATTGTTAATAAAAATCTATTTAAATAAAAAAAAAAATACTGGAGTGGTGCTTTAAGGGTTTATAGTTTACCTGGACTGCAAGTAGAATCTGGTAAAAATACAATTTCAATGTCGACTCTCTGGGCCTGGATCTCAATATCCTGTGAAATAACTCACCTCCTTCCATCCTAGAGGAAAAAAAGTGGCACAGGTCTACTCAGCATATACAAATAAGATCAAGGCTATGTTAACATGGTGCAGTTTTTGCTGCAAAAAACACGAGTTTACTGTCCCACCAAAGTAAATCCTTTCTGAATTCTCGTGCACATGTTGCTTATTATTTCCTTGCAGATATGAGACTGTGCAGCATGTCAATTTTTTCAGTGTTTTTCATTAATTTTAACAAATGGGAATTAATGCAGAAAACACACATTTTACAGTGTTTTTCCTCCCAACATATCAGTATTTGCAACAGATTTTTCAGCTGCAAATCCCAAAATGTGTGAAAATACCCAAAGCAGGGTCCTGCCTGACAATAGCTAGGGCACTTGGTGACCCACGTTGACAACTTTTTTGCATTTGTAATTGTGGGTACCAGATGGGGGTTTTGGGGCTGCTTCAGCCAACTTAAATGGGCACATAACCGGGTAGGAAAGCTTCGTCACAACCATCCGATCACCTCCAGGAAAGATTCCTTCACAATGCGCTTTGTCTAGCCCGCCTGATGAGAAGACAGATAGCCTGTGTAACCTACCTGTCCCACAATATGGATTAATGATGGCATATCCTAGTAGTATGCCATTAATGGATTGATGGAAGTCCAACTACGGGGAAGTTCAGTCATTTTAAGATTGAAGAATAAAGCACCACATTCACTTCACTCATTAAATAGGCACAGTGGCTTGCCCCTACATGCAGTTGTGCCTAGTACCGAAAGCTCATCTCATTTACTAGATTAATACAGTTGTAATAAATATTAGGCACAGCCACTCATAGGGACAGATGAGCTGCTTTATCTGTACAAATAATAAATGGTGAGCATCACAGTCCCATCATCGTGCCTACCACCATCACACGGGGATAGGCCACTTTGCAAGTTGTGTATATGTATATGTATATGTATATGTATATATATATATATATATATATATATATATATATATATATATATATATATACACACACACACACACACACACACACACACACACACACACACACACTCCGTATGTATATATATGTATTTATTTTTTTAGTACATATATACATATGATACACAGCTTCATTGAAGTGTTTTGAGGTGGGTGTTCGTTTTACACTCTGTTTCTTAATTTTACATACAAGCATACTGTAAAAATAAGAGACAAAAGAAGAAAAAAAAACACAATACAGAATGTATAACCGATATGTCAGAATAATAATACCATAGTAAGCAATGAGGCTAGGTCTTATGAGCAGAATGATCCAATTACATTCATCCAAGATGCACATTGAAAATAAGATTCTCTATCAGAAATGGGCATTATTATTGTGTGCACTCACATTTCCAGCACAATGTAAAGGTGATCAGCGGAGTTGAAGACTTCTTCAATCTTAATTAAGCAAGGCTGCACAAAAGGAAAAAAAAAACATTTTACATTTTTTACATTAAATTAGAAAATATTATGTTGCACTGACCTCAAATTATAGCCTTTATTATAGTGCAGAGCTTGATTCATACTTGTGCTTTGTATTGAAAATAGACCAAAAATAGCAATTAATGCTAAAGGTGGCCATACATGTAATATATCTATCTTCTTGAAAAGGGTTTTTACACTTTGTCTTTTGACCGGGGCTTGGAAGCTCCTCTGCGAGTGGCAGTTCTGGTGAGCAGCTTTGTCCTGCCACAGAGCATACACTGTTATCACTATAGTAGCTGAAGAGCCTGGCATTGCCCGGGCATAGTAACTAACTGTGGTTAGTTATAGCACCTCACTTCTCTCATTTTCACATCACGCCTCTCATTTCCCCCCTAACACCTGTCATTTTCCCCTCAGTATATACCTGTATGTCATCTCCTGTATGTAATCTCCCCTGTATATTGTATATACAGTACCTGTATGACACATACCCTGTATATAGTATATAACTGAATGTCACCTCCCCTGTATAGTATATACCTGAATGTCATCTCCCCTGTATATAGTATATACATGTACAGTTATATGAAAAAGTTTAAGCACCCCTATTAATCTTAAACGTAATGTTTTATAAAAATTGGGTTTTTTGCAACAGCTATTTCAGTTTCATATATCTAATAACTGTTGGACACCGTAATGTTTCTGCCTTGAAATGAGGTTTATTGTACTAACAGAAAATGTGCAATCTGCATTCAAATAAAATTTGACAGGTGCATAAGTATGGGCACCCCACCAGAAAAGTGACATTAATATTTAGTAGATCCTCCTTTTGCAAAAATAACAGCCTCTAGTTGCTTCCTGTAGCTTTTAAAGGGAACCTGTCACCCTGAAAATTGCGGGTGAGGTAAGCCCACCGGCATCAGGGGCTTATCTACAGCATTCTGTAATGCTGTAGATAAGCTCCCGATGTTACCTGAAAGAGGAGAAAAAGACGTTACATTATACTCACCCAGGGGCGGTCCCGCTGCTGGTCCGGTCGGATGGGCGTCTCTGGTCCGCTGCGGCGCCTCCCATCTTCATTCCAAGACGTCCTCTTGAGGGCAGAGCAAAGTACTGCAGTGCGCAGGTGCTGGGAAAGGTCAGAGAGGCCCGGCGCCTGCGCACTGCAGTACTTTGCTCTGCCCTCAACAGGGCAGACAAAGTACGCCTGCGCCGGAGCCGTGGCTGAAGATCAGAAGAGGACGTCTTGGAATGAAGATAGGAGGCGCCGCAGCAGACCAGAGACGCCCATCCGACCGGAATGCAGCGGGAC
Organism: Ranitomeya imitator; assembly: GCF_032444005.1. Classification (NCBI taxonomy): domain Eukaryota; kingdom Metazoa; phylum Chordata; class Amphibia; order Anura; family Dendrobatidae; genus Ranitomeya; species Ranitomeya imitator. Next base: position 314,814,483 of record NC_091282.1, on the reverse strand, counting down.
TGCCCCTGGGTGAGTATAATCTAACGTCTTTTTCTCCTCTTTCAGGTAACATCGGGGGTTTATATACAGCATTACAGAATGCTGTAGATAAGCCCCTGATGCCGGTGGGCTTACCTCACCCGGGATTTTCGGGGTGACAGGTTCCCTTTAATGAGTTCCTGGATCCTGGATGAAGGTATTTTTGACCATTCCTCTTTACAAAACAATTCCAGTTCAGTTAAGTTTGATGGTCGCCGAGCATGGACAGTCCTCTTCAAATGATCCCACAGATGTTCAATGATATTCAGGTCTGGGGACTGGGATGGCCATTCCAGAACAGTGTAATTGTTCCTCTGTATGAATGCCTGAGTAGATTTGGAGCGGTGTTTTGGATCATTGTCTTGCTGAAAGATCCATCCCCTGTGTAACTTCAACTTTGTCAGTGATTCATGAACATTATTGTCAAGAATCTGCTGATACTGAAAGGTATCCATGCGTCCCTCAACTTTAACAAGATTCCCGGTGTCGGCATTGGCCACACAGCCCCAAAGCATGATGGATCCCCCACCAAATTTTACTGTGGGTAGCAAGTGTTTTTCTTGGAATGCGGTGTTTTTTGGCCGCCACGCATAACGCCTTTTTGTATGACCAAACAACTCAATCTTCGTTTCATCAGTCCACATGACCTTCTTCCAAAAAGAAATTGGCTTCTCCAAATGTGCTTTTGCATACCTCAGCCGACTCTGTTTGTAGCGTGCTTGCAGAAACGGCGTCTTTCGCATCAATCTCCCATACAGCTTCTCTTTGTGCAAATTGCGTTGTATAGTTGACTGATGCACAGTGACACCATCTGCAGCAAGTTGATGCTGCAGCTCTCTGGAGGTGGTCTGAGGATTGTCCTTGACTGATCTCACCATTCTCCTTCTCTGCTTTTCTGATGTTTTTCTTGGCCTGCCACTTCTGGCCTTAACAAGAACTGTACCTATGTTCTTCCATTTCCTTACTATGTTCCTCACAGTGGAAATTGACAGGTTAAATCTCTGAGACAGCTTTTTGTATCCTTCCCCTAAACAACTATGTTGTTTTCAGATCATTAGACAGTTGTTTTGAGGAGCCCATGATGCCACTCTTCAGATGAGATTCAAACAGGAAAACAACTTGCAAGTGGCCACTTTAAGTAGCTTTTCTCATGATTGCATACACCTGGCTATGAAGTTCAAAGCTCAATGAGGTTAGAAAACCCAAAAAAGTGCTTTAGTAAGTCAGTAAAAAGTAGGTAGGAGCATTTAAAACAAGAAAATGATAAGGGTGCCCATACTTTTTGTATGAATGCAGATTGCACATTTTCTGTTAGTACAATAAACCTCATTTCAAGGCAGAAACATTACTGTGTCCAACAATTATTATATATATGAAGCTGAAATAGCTGTTGCAAAAATTTTTTTTTATAAAACATTAAGCTTAAGATTAATAGGGGTGCCCAAACGTTTTCATATAACTGTATGTCACCTCCCCTGTATATAATATATATATATATTATATATAATATATATATATATATATATATATATATATACCTCCTGTACATCATCTCCCCTGTATATAGTATATACCTGTATGTCATCTCCTCCTGTATATAGTATATATACCTCCTGTACGTCATCTCCCCTGTATATTGTATATACAGTACCTGTATGTCACCTACCCTGTATATAGTATATACCGGTATGTCACCTCCCCTGTATAGTATATACCCAAATGTCATCTCCCCTGTATATACAGTAGTTTATACATGTATGTCACCTCCCCTGTATATAGTATATACCATGGTGGATAAAAATCAATGTTTTAAAAAAAAAAAAAAATATCGGATTTTTTTTTAATTTAAATTGGATTTTTTTCAATAAACTGCTTTTTGAGGAAAATATTTTACCATCCAAAGGTTCTTCCATCATGAGATAAAGCTGAGTTGTTTAACTCAGTAGAATAAAGGCTGCATATGTGTAACATTCACAATGCCACGCTCTTCCAGAGGTTTCTGTAGGATTAGTGGGCAGTTTCTCTCCTATATTATCACAGACGCTCGCTTTACTTACGCAGTTCTCAAAACTGAATTTGACTCCGCAGAGGTCCCAGCCTCTTCTTCACGGCAAAAATGTTACAACATGAACAGAGTTGAGAAAAAGACCTTAATCCTATTGTTCTACAAACCTATGAATACAGAATCAACCCCTTCAGTGCCAAGTCCAAGAAGTTAGACAATATGTTTCTAATTGTTTGGAGTGGAATAGATCTGCACAACACAAGAAGAATGTGAATCTAAGTGTGAGGAGGAGGAAGGGCAAGCAGACAAGAAAATTAAAGTGAAACTTTGAGCACAATACTGCAGCATAGCCACAGACAGACAAGTCTGGATTTGTTTGTGTGTACGATCTGAGGTTTATTACATTCTTTCCTTATATTGGCAGCAGGCCGTAAAAGAGACCCAGTTTGGGAATATTTTAATGAAGCTTCTTCTCCTATCGGTAAGGCAGGCATGTGTGCAAAATGCAAACGATGCAACAAAGAGATGCAAGGCCTAGTGGCGCGAGTGAGGCAACATCATGAGAACTGCGGTGATGAAGATGACCAAAGAAACACTTCTGAACAGGCAGGATCTTCAGGTTAGTAAACATTTTTATTGAATCCTATTTCTAAAGACTGAACTGTCATGTGTGAGAAAAATTATATTTCTAATTATTACTGCATGTTACTGTCATTTGGTACAGTTCTGAAGAAAAACAAATATTCCTTTTGGGGCAGTGATGTGTTGTGTACAATAAGCAGAAATTGTATAAACAATAAAATAACAGCATTGACTTTTTTTTGTTTAGGGGAATTCATGGATTCTGGAAACTATCCACCTCCAAGATCACCATCATCCTGTTCTACAGTTTCAGAGTTATCCATCCAGGATAGTGCTTCATTAGCAGCAGCATCATCATCATCAGATACCCACAGCCACATATCACCATCACCCAAAAGGAAGAAAAAACCTTTTACCTCCTGGAACCACCATAGATAGGTTTGTGATAACAACTAGCAGATTAGAAAAAGAGTTGATTGATGAAAAAATTGCCCAGTTTATTTATGCAACGAACTCTTCTTTCCATCTGACTGAGAACCCACATTTCATTAATATGGTTCAGTCACTGAGACCAGGATACAGTCCACCCAGCAGAGCTGATGTTGCAGGAAAACTGCTGGATCAAGTGTATGACAGAGAAATGGAGCAATGTGCAACAGCTCTGGAGGGTAAAATTGTTAACCTAAGTATTGATGGGTGGAGTAATGTCCACAATGATCCTATTGTATGTGCTTGTATAACAACAGAAGAAGGTAAAGTCTTCCTTGCACAAACAACTGATACGTCAGGAAATGCACACACAGCAGAATACTTACAAGAAGTGGCAGTAAAAGCTATAACGACATGTGAACAAAAATTCAAATGTCTAGTACGCAGTTTGGTCACTGACAATGCTGCAAACGTATCCAAGATGAGAAGAGATTTAGAAGAGCAGGGAGGGAATACAAATCTGCTAATAACATATGGTTGTAGTGCTCATTTGCTGCACCTCTTAGCCAAAGACTTAAGTGTTCCAGAAATAAAGGCTAATGTTGTTGAAATTACTAAATACTTCCGTAATAATCATTTTGCTGCAGCAGCTCTGAAAAGGATGGGTGGAACCAAGCTAACGCTCCCACAAGATGTTAGATGGAACTGTGTGGTGGACTGTTTTGAGCAGTATATCAAAAACTGGCCTATTCTGATGACACTTTGTGAAGAAAATCGAGATAAAATAGATGGCACTGTCACGGCCAAAATCCTCAACATTGGGCTTAAGAGAAATGTTGAACACATGCTGAGCTTCCTGAAACCCATCTCTTAAGCTTTAAACAAAATACAGAAACATAGCTGTTTTATTGCGGATGCTGTTGAACTTTGGAAGGAACTGAGTGAACACTTAAAAACAGAACTACACATGGACAGAATTAAATTACAAGCAGTAAACAAACGAATGGGACAAGCACTGACTCCAGCTCATTTTTTGGCAAATATTGTCAATATCCAATATCAGGGTCAAAACCTAAGTGTTGAGGAAGAGGAGTTAGCTATGACATGGGTGTCCAGCAATCATCCATCTTTAATGCCAACCATAATAAACTTCAGAGCTAAGGGGGAACCATTCAAGAAATATATGTTTGCTGAAGATATTTTAAGGAAGGTCACACCAGTAAACTGGTGGAAGTCACTTAAGCGCTTGGATTTAGAGACTGTTCAAGTAATGATTTCACTTTTAACAGCAGTAGCTTCTTCTGCAGGCGTTGAAAGAATATTCTCTTCCTTTGGACTCATTCATTCTAACTTGAGAAATCGGTTGGGACCCAATAAAGCAGGAAAGCTCGTTTTTCTTTTCCAGATTATGAATAGGAACAAAGAAGAAGATGATGATGAAGATGACAACAAGTGAGCTACAGAGGACAGCAGGGACAGTAGTATTTAAGTTTTTCATGTGTCGGCTGGGCTGTCAGTCTAAGTTTCTTATAATATATATATTTTGTTTCGCCAAATTAGTTAACAAACGTGGATGTTTGTTTAAGCAAATAACTTATGCTGTAATGTTGTTATTGTTTCAGTTGAACAAATCTATTTAAATTGTTATTAAGGTCAGGATTATTTTTCTCCTTCCTAAGTACAACAGAACAGTGGTGTCCAAATATGAATGATTAACCCATTAAACTGGGGAGAAAAAAGTAATATAAAAAGTGATTCTAAAAATCTTCATCTACTTGCATGTTAAAATAGCAAGAACTAGTTTAGGTAGAAACTTTGATTTAAATCACTGATTTAAATCAAGCCTTACTAACTAGTGATTTAAATCGTGATTTAAATCAGTTAGATTTAAATCAAATCCACCCTGTCAGTAGTTAAAGTATGTCACGTTAAAAAGACAATTAAGGTAGTGAAAATGTGCTTGCTTTGCTGTAGGGGTAACATATGATGACTAGCTTCTAGGAGATTTTACTATAAAGCTTACTGTAACCTGTATTCATACCTGTATATACATCTAATTAAAACCGTATTTTCAAAAACAATAAAATATTGAGTTCAATTAAGTTCAGCTGATTGGTTCGGCCCTCCACAACTGTCCCAGTTCCTCATGTGGCCCCTTGGGAAAATTAATTGCCCACCCCTGAACTAACCTAATCCATCTGTTAAGGCGGCATATAATATAGGACATCAGCTACAGCAGATCCACGGGTCAGCAAGTGACCATCAGACATCAAAGATAAAAGGGGCTATTGGACGGTTTCCGCGCTGCTGAAAGTACTGAAATGTATATTCCAGTAAACGTTAAATAAGGTGGTGGTTTAATCTACGCGTTTCGAAGTACGGAGTTTCTTCTTCTTCAGGAAACACCACATATTGCAACCGCAATATTTTAGCCCTTTAATTCATTAAGGGGATGGCACAGTCTTAAACAAGTGAACACTCCCATGATGTTCACAAATTCTGTTACCAAGCTTAAAAATGTTACAATGTGTACACTTAGCATGCCAAGTATTGTACAATTATTTTAACGAAAACTATTTTTTTCTTACATGATTTATTTTTTTCAGAATTTCAATTTCTGTGTCAACAGATTTGGATTCGTCCTGCAGGAAAAAAAAAACAAAATTACTTCTCAGAATAAAGTGGTCGTGTGTGTACATGGGGAGTAATACTATATCTGGCCATTAACTGACCTGTATTCTGCACTAATTTTCCACTATGCAAACTATGTCTTGTCTTGAAGGAGTTAGATTATTTGGTTGCTAAGATGTCTCCCATACACAATAAGAGGTATTCCTGCTCTCCTCTATGTAGGAGACACACAAGCAGCAGCATGAAAAACATGACAGCATCACTAAGGTCCCTTTCACACATCAGTTTTTTGCCATCAGTCACAATCCGTCGAATTTTGAAAAAAAAAAACGAATCAGTCGCAGATTGTGAAAAACTGATGCGACAAATAGTTTTTACACCGGATTCGACTGGCTGATCCAGCTAATTGAATCCTTTAAAAAAAAAGCTTCCATTCCCGTTTTTTTTCAAAATTCGACGGATTGCGACTGATGGCAAAAAACTGATGTGTGAAAGGGGCCCAAGCTGTGTGGCTCTGAATCCAGCACTATTGTGAAATAAGTACTTAGCAGATTTGGTTTTCATCATAGTACCAACTTCAGGCAATTCTAGGATCCAACTAAATCACAATTTGTAGATTTGCATAATATGATTATCATTTTGAGTCTCAACTCTGCATTTTACTTAAAACGCCTTAACAAGAGTTTTTTGAGGGGTTTTGCCATTTTAGAAACATAGCTTGTAGAGGAAGCTGTCAAATTATCAGCTGATTGAGCCATCATGTAACATCCCACTCACTTGCCACAGGGAATGCATTGGTCAAAGTCATCACCGGCGCCAAAGACTAGTGGACTCTGCTAAACACCCCATTTTAGAGATTTCTCAGTCGATATTGAGTCCGATGGTGTATGCCAAAATTTTTTAGTCAGCACAGTAAGAACAGTTCACCACACAATTCTCATAAAAGTAGTCTCAAGTACGGAAGTTATTCTGTTATCCACAGGACAGGGGATAACTTCCTGATCGCTAGGGGTTTGACCACTGGGACACTCACCGATTCCGATTTCCAGCCCGCGTGAATAGAGCAGTGGTAGAACATGCACACTGTTGTTCCATTCATTCATGGGAGAACTGAAGCCCAGCCAAGCAGAGCACTCGGCTATCTCAGTCGGTCCCATTAAGAATGAATGGAGCAACAGTGTGCACGATTGACCACTGCTCCATTCACACAGGGCTCTTCGGAGCCCCCACTCTTGGGAGCAGTGGGTGTTCCAGCAGTAGAATCCCCAGCAATCTTGAAGATCTCCCCCATCACATGGATAGGGTATGATATCCAAATTTTGGAATACTTTTACGCAATAGGTGAATTGAGAGAAACTGGCTATAAATCTTAAAGAGTTGTCACACAAACAAAATTCATTACCTAGCCAAAGCGGTGAGACCATCCCCACTGATGATGAGATCAGGGGCACTATGTGAGTGAATCAGTATCGCACAAGTGGGACAACCGCTCCATTCATCTATGTGAGCAATGGTAACACACATGAAGTACAGCTCCCATATAAGAAGTGAAGCACATGCACATCACTGGTTAGCACTGCAGTCTGGCAGCTCTGGGGGTCCTGGGCTCAAATCCCACCAAGGACAACAGCTGCATGCTCTCCCCGTGTTTGCGTGGGCTTCATCCCACACTCCAAAGACATGCTGATAGAGAATCTAGATTGTGAGCCCCAAAGGGAATTAAAGGCACTAAAAAAGTGAGTAAAAGAAATGAAAAATAAATAAAATCATTCATAAGGGACGTTGGGAGCAGTTCTCAGGATCAGTACAAGTGGTCCCACCTTAACCACTGTGCAATATACGTGATAAATGTGGCTTAACCCCTTTAAAAGTTTCTTAAACTGTGTAAAACATACATTTTGTGAGTGCATCTAGACATCCGTTACATACTGGTTATTGCTAGAGTGGGCAAATATGTTCGGAATCTGCTGCCGAATCTGAAATTGCCATATTGGTACCTTATTCGTGCCGAATTTATGTTTGACAGTCGATTCCGAACATATTCGTCCATTTCCACTCTCATTGACTCCAATGACGTTCGGCTGTGTTTGCAATATTCGCGGTCGATCGTAATTGGAACCAAATTTTGATCAATTTGCTTAACTCTAGTTATGGCGCCCCCGGGTGCTCTTTCTTCTTCCTTTTCAGAACGTCTGCCTAATGTTTTAAATGTTGTGAGAAACAGATACTTTTCACAAACAGGTATTTACTGCCTGGCCTGCAGAACAGTAGGGGGCGCAATAACAAGTATGTAACAGCACATTACGTATACACAGGATCGCGGTTCTAAAGTGACCCCTAATGCTGGGACTGAAAACTGACATGACATAATGGCTGTCCTAGTTACATGATGAAATAGCACATCTACGTTGGTGATGTGTACTTCTGTTGATTAGTAATACGAGTAGACAAGCCTGCTGGAGAGCTTACTTACAAGGTGCGAGGAGCTTAAAGAGAACTTGATTTTACTGATGATTTTCACAGCAACTTTTTTGCACGTAGATATTTCAAAAGCCAGTTTGACTTCTCCACAGGCGCCACTGCAGAAACAGGAGATCAGATCAGTGAGATAGAAGCAAACAAGATCATTCTTCCTACCATATAATGCCGTTTTCCAGGAGAGAAATCTGACCTGTGAAAGCAGGTTCTGCAGAACCCAATTTGTAACACTCTCTAGAAACGTGCACCTGTCCTGAGCATTACACAGGTAACCCATCAATTTCACTGGTCACCACGTAATGGTGCTGTAGGGGAATGGTACACTGGTCGCTTGGTTTCCCCCACTGAATATTAACAATGACAGGGGGTAACACATAAAAGGAAATGGAAAAAGGCTGTCCGCAGCCATCACAATTTGTAATTAAAGGAATGTGAACAAGACATCTTTTCCAGGGAGGTCTGCACCAAAACCTGCAGGAAGAGAGGGCTACTTAGAGGGAACCTGTCAGCAGTTTTGGCCAATATAAGATACGGCCACTGCCTTTCAGGGCTTAGGTACAGTATTCTATAATGCTGTAGATAAGCCCCCGATCTGACCTGAGAGATAAGAAAAATAAATTTTATTATACTCACACGGGGCGGCGGTCTGGTCCGATGGGTGTCGCAGGTCTAGGTCCTCCCATCTTCTTATGATCGCCGCCCTCCTGTTGCTTCACAGGCTCCCCGGCATCGTGCTCCTGCGCAGGCGTACTTATCTGTCCTGTTGAGGGCAGACCATAGTACTGCAGTGCGTAGGAAAGGTAAGAGAGGCCCGGCACCTGTGCACTGCAGTACTTTGCTCTGCCCTCAACAGGACAGATAAGTACGACTGCGCCAGAGCACGATTCCGAGGAGCCATGAAGCAAGCAGAAGGGCGGCGATCATAAGAAGATGGGAGGACCCGGACCTGCGACACCCATCGGACCGAACCGCCTAGCAGGTGAGAATAATAAAATACCACCAAAAGATGAGTACAAAGTACTCACAGACCACTAGGACACTGACAATATAAAATCAATAAAGTTTATTCAAAATTCATCTAAAACACATATCATACCATGTGAGGATCTCAAAAAGACTCAGTCAGAATTCCATATATAACAATGGTAACTTAGCACCCATCACATAGCATTGTAAGTTTATATATATAAATAAATGCTTATCCCATATGAAGCTCACAGAATATCCTTTAAGGTCACCATTTGATATATTGTTACCCGGATGATGAGAACTTAACATTAGGGAAATCTTTGTGAAAATTTTAGAAATAAATCAATGCTTACCCATTCTAAGTTAGAGTACCACTGCAAGGAACGCTCCCCACGAAAAGGAGTGCCCTTTGACTTTTTCAATGCAGAATTGGCTGGAATTGAGATCGTACGCCATGTCACATTTAGAGAGCCCCTGATGTGCCTAAACAGTGGAAACGCTCCACAAGTGACACCATTTTGGAAACTAGACCCCTTAAGGAACTTATCTAGATGTGTGGTGAGCACTTTGAGCCCCGAAGTGCTTCACAGAAGTAGAGCTGTGAAAATAAAAAAATGCATTTGTTTACACAAAAATGATCTTTTCACCCACAAATTCTTATTTTCACAAGGGTAACAGGAGAAATTAGACCACAAAAGTTGTTGTGCATTTTCTCCTGAATACGTCGATACCCCATATGTGGGGGTAAACCACTGTTTGGGCGCACCGCAGAGCTTGGAAGAGAAGGAGTGCCGTTTTACTTTTTCAATGTAGAATTGGCTGGAATGAGATCGGACGCCATGTCGCGTTTGCAGAGCCCCTGATGTGTCTAAACAGTAGAAATCCCCGACAAGTGACCCCATTTTGGAAACTAGACCCCTTAAGGAACTTATCTAGATGTGTGGTGAGCACTTTAAACCCCCAAGGGCTTGACAGAAATTTATAAAGTAGAGCCGTGAAAATAAAAAATCATTTTTTTCCCCCTCAAAAATGATTTTTAGCCTGCAATTTTTTATTTTCTCAAGGGTAACAGGAGACATTGGACCCCAAAATCTGTTGACCAGTTTGTCCTGAGTACGCTGATACCCCATATGTGGGGGGAGGGCACTGTTTGGGCACCCATCGGGGCTCGGAAGAGAAGGAGCGCCGTTTTGGAATGCAGACTTTGATAGAATGGTCTGCGGGCGTTATGTTGCATTTGCAGAGCCCCTGATGTACCTAAACAGTAGAAAACCCCCACAAGTGACCCCATTTTGGAAACTAGACCCCTCCAAGGAACTTATCTAGATGTGTGGTGAGAACTTTGAATGGCCAAGTGCTTCACAGACGTTTATAAGGCTAGGTTCACATTGCGTTAATGGGTTAACGCTAGCGGACTCCGTTACATGGCGAAATTGTCGCAGTTAACGCCATGCAACGGATCCGTTAGCGCACCCATTGACGGCAATGTGCTAACGGATCTCTAGCGCATTGCTAGCGCATGCCATTTTCGGCACGCGCTAGTGATGTCCCGTTAGTTTCAGACGGACCGCGGACGCTGCTTGCAGCGTCCGAGGTCCGTTCCTCGCTAGCGCAGATCGGGTGTCTGCGCTAGCGGGATCGCCAAACGCGATCGCTTTTGGTACATTGCAGTAGCGCAGTCCGTAGCGCTATGCGCTAAACGGACTGCCCTAACGCAATGTGAACCTAGCCTAATGCAGAGTCGTGAAAATAAAAAATATTTTTTTTCCCCACAAAAGATTTTTTAGCCCCCAAGTTGTCCAATTTATCCCGAGTACGCTGATGCCCCATATGTGGGGGTAAACCACTGTTTGGGCGCACGGCAGAGCTCAGAAGGGAGGGAGCACCATTTGACTTTTTGAGCACAAAATTGGCTGTCGTGTTTGGAGGCCGCCTGATGTACCTAAACAGTGGAAACCCCCCAATTCTAACTCCAACCCTAACGCCAACACACCCTTAACCCTAATCCCAACCCGATCCATAATCCTAATCACAACCCTAACGATAATCACAACCCTAACCCCAAAACAACCCTAATCTCAACCCTTGTCTCTATGTAAAGTCTTGTCTAAAGTCCACTTTAAGGGAGGATATTAGCGAAGGGAATGAGGATGTCGAGTCCATATGGGTCGAAATTCATGGAGGGAAAAATGGTAACACAATTCTCATTGGGGTCTGTTACAAACCCCCAAATATAACAGAAATCATGGAAAGTCTACTTCTAAAGCAGATAGATGAAGCTGCAACCCATAATGAGGTCCTGGTTATGGGGGACTTTAACTATCCGGATATTAACTGGGAAACAGAAACCTGTGAAACCCATAAAGGCAACAGGTTTCTGCTAATAACCAAGAAAAATTATCTTTCACAATTGGTGCAGAATCCAACCAGAGGAGCAGCACTTTTAGACCTAATACTATCTAACATGATTTTCATGCAGGACAATGCTCCGTCACATGCCTCCAACTACTCCACAGCGTGGCTGGCCAGTAAAGGTCTCAAAGAAGAAAAAAATAATGGCATGGCCCCCTTGTTCACCTGATCTGAACCCCATAGAGAACCTGTGGTCCTTCATAAAATGTGAAATCTACAGGGAGGGAAAACAGTACACCTCTCGGAACAGTGTCTGGGAGGCTGTGGTGGCTGCTGCACGCAATGTTGATCATAAACAGATCAAGCAACTGACAAAATCTATGGATGGAAGGCTGTTGAGTGTCATCATAAAGAAAGGTGGATATATTGGACATTCATTTTTTGGGGTTTGTTTTTGCATGTCAGAAATGTTTATTTCTAATTTATTTTGTGCAGTTATATTGGTTTACCTTGTGAAAATAAACAAGAGAGATGGGAATATATTTGGTTTTTAATAAGTTGCCTAATAATTTTGCACAGTAATAGTTACCTGCAAAAACAGATATCCTCCTAAGATAGCCAAACTGTACTGTACTCGTGCTTTGGCAAAACTAATGTTTATTTGGTCCTGCTAATAAAGCTTCTGTGAATTGAATATACGTATATACCGTATTTTCCGGCGTATAAGACGACTGGGCGTATAAGACGACCCCCAACTTTTCCAGTTAAAATATAAAATCTTCTCAAAAGTCGGGGGTTGTCTTATATGCCGGGTGTCGTCTTATAGGGTGGGTGCGAAGCAATCTGTGGTCGACGTATATAGTGGGGGGGAGTGGTCCCGATGACAAGGTGAGGGAGCGCCTCACCAGGAAGGTGTAAGTGAAGCAAACTGTGAGCGTCTGGGATGCCAGGGGTATGCAAATAAGAGAGAGAGAGCGGTGCTGTGCCTAGAAAAACACTCCTCTTTCACTAATCTGGCTCACCCTTGTATCCTATTATCTCCTTCTCTGCCTCACTTACACCTTCCCGGTGAGGTGCCCCCTCACCTCGTCATTGGGATCGTACCCCCCACAACTTGCGGCGACCGCAGATTACTCTGCACCTGCCCTATAAGACGACACCTGGCATGTAAGACGATACCAGACTTTTGAGAAGATTTTCAAGGGTTAAAAAGTAGTCTGATACGCCAGAAAATACAATAATATATATATATATATATATATATATATATATATATATATACCGTATATACTCGAGTATAAGCCGAGATTTTCAGCCCAAATTTTTGGGCTGAAAGTGCCCCCCTCGGCTTATACTCGAGTCACGGTAGCGGTGGGGTCGGCAGGTGAGGGGCTGAGGGCGCTGAGGCATACTTACCTAGTCCCAGCGATCCTCGCGCTGTCCCTGCCGTCCCACGGGCTTCGGCGCTGCAGTTTCTTCCTCTCTTCAGCGGTCACGTGGGACCGCTCATTACAGAAATGAATAAGCGGCTCCACCTCCCATAGGGGCGGAGCCGCTTATTCATTTCTCTAATCAGCGGTGCCGGTGACCGCTGATAGAGAAAGAAGCTGCGGCACCGAAGACAGGAGGGGACAGCGCGAGGATCGCCAGGACTAGGTGAGTATAGCATATTCACCTGTCCTCGTTCCAGCCGCCGGGCGCCGATCCATCTTCCCGGCCGGCGCCTCCATCTTCCCGGCGTCTCTGCTCTCTGACTGTTCAGGCAGAGGGCGCGATGACGCATATAGTGTGCGCGGCGCCCTCTGCCTGATCAGTCAGAGCAGAGACGCCGGGAAGATGGAGGCGCCGGAACGAGACGCCGGGAGCTGCAATCAAGGGAGGCGAGTATGTGTTTTTTTTTCTTTATTGCGGCAGCGGCGGCACAAATTTATGTGGAACATCTATGGGGCACAGTGAACGGTGCAGAGCACCGTATATGGCACAGCACAGCTATGGGGCACAGTGAACGGTGCAGAGCACCGTATATGGCACAGCACAGCTATGGGGCACAGTGAACGGTGCAGAGCACCGTATATGGCACAGCACAGCTATGGGGCACAGTGAACGGTGCAGAGCACCGTATATGGCACAGCACAGCTATGTATGGGGCACAGTGAACGGTGCAGAGCACCGTATATGGCACAGCACAGCTATGGGGCACAGTGAACGGTGCAGAGCACCGTATATGGCACAGCACAGCTATGGGGCACAGTGAACGGTGCAGAGCACCGTATATGGCACAGCACAGCTATGGGGCACAGTGAACGGTGCAGAGCACAATATGGTTCACACCTATGGGGAAATATGAACGGTGCAGAGCACTATATGGCACAGCTATGGGGAAATAATGATCTATTTTTATTTTTGAAATTCACCGGTAAATGCTGCATTTCCACCCTAGGCTTATACTCGAGTCAATAAGTTTTCCCAGTTTTTTGTGGCAAAATTAGGGGGGTCGGCTTATACTCGGGTCGGCTTATACTCGAGTATATACGGTATACACACACACTACACACACATACAGTAGAGAGAGAGAGTATAGAGGAAAAGTTTGGACACACCTTCTCATTTGGAGATTTTTCTGTATTTTCATGACTGTGAGGGTTGTAGATTCACACTGAAGGCATCAAGACTGAATTAACACATGTGGAGTTATGTGATTGGCAAAAGAGTGTGAGACGGCTGAGGGTGTGTCTTGTATTCTGGGTTCTTTGGGGTAGCCACCTTTTGCTTTGATGACTGCTTTGCACACTCTTGGCATCCCATAGAATGTAAGTCCGCAAGGACAGGGTCCTCTCCCTTCTGTACCAATCTGTCATTGTAAACCTGTTTACTATAAACAATATCTATAACCCTGTATGTAACCCCTTTCTCATGTACAGCACGATGGAATTAATGGTGCTATATAAATAAATAAATAATAATAATAATAATAGACCTGACAGAATAACAAATCTGCAGGTGGTCGGGCATCTAGGAAATAGTGACCACAATATTGTACAGTTTCACCTGTCTTTCACTAGGGGGACTTGTCAGGGAGTCACAAAAACACTGAACTTTAGGAAGGCAAAGTTTGACCAGCTTAGAGATGCCCTTAATCTGGTAGACTGGGACAATATCCTCAGAAATAAGAATACAGATAATAAATGGGAAATGTTTAAGAACATCCTAAATAGGCACTGTAAGTGGTTTATACCTTGTGGGAATAAAAGGACTAGAAATAGGAAAAACCCAATGTGGCTAAACAAAGAAGTAAGACAGGCAATTAACAGTAAAAAGAAAGCATTTGCACTACTAAAGCAGGATGGCACCATTGAAGCTCTAAAAAACTATAGGGAGAAAAATACTTTATCTAAAAAACTAATTAAAGCTGCCAAAAAGGAAACAGAGAAGCACATTGCTAAGGAGAGTAAAACTAATCCCAAACTGTTCTTCAACTATATCAATAGTAAAAGAATAAAAACTGAAAATGTAGGCCCCTTAAAAAATAGTGAGGAAAGAATGGTTGTAGATGACGAGGAAAAAGCTAACATATTAAACACCTTCTTCTCCACGGTATTCACGGTGGAAAATGAAATGCTAGGTGAAATCCCAAGAAACAATGAAAACCCTATATTAAGGGTCACCAATCTAACCCAAGAAGAGGTGCGAAACCGGCTAAATAAGATTAAAATAGATAAATCTCCGGGTCCGGATGGCATACACCCACGAGTACTAAGAGAACTAAGTAATGTAATAGATAAACCATTATTTCTTATTTTTAGGGACTCTATAGCGACAGGGTCTGTTCCGCAGGATTGGCGCATAGCAAATGTGGTGCCAATATTCAAAAAGGGCTCTAAAAGTGAACCTGGAAATTATAGGCCAGTAAGTCTAACCTCTATTGTTGGTAAAATATTTGAAGGGTTTCTGAGGGATGTTATTCTGGATTATCTCAATGAGAATAACTGTTTAACTCCATATCAGCATGGGTTTATGAGAAATCGCTCCTGTCAAACCAATCTAATCAGTTTTTATGAAGAGGTAAGCTATAGGCTGGACCACGGTGAGTCATTGGACATGGCATATCTCGATTTTTCCAAAGCGTTTGATACCGTGCCGCACAAGAGGTTGGTACACAAAATGAGAATGCTTGGTCTGGGGGAAAATGTGTGTAAATGGGTTAGTAACTGGCTTAGTGATAGAAAGCAGAGGGTGGTTATAAATGGTATAGTCTCTAACTGGGTCGCTGTGACCAGTGGGGTACCTCAGGGGTCGGTATTGGGACCTGTTCTCTTCAACATATTCATTAATGATCTGGTAGAAGGTTTACACAGTAAAATATCGATATTTGCAGATGATACAAAACTATGTAAAGCAGTTAATACAAGAGAAGATAGTATTCTGCTACAGATGGATCTGGATAAGTTGGAAACTTGGGCTGAAAGGTGGCAGATGATGTTTAACAATGATAAATGTAAGGTTATACACATGGGAAGAAGGAATCAATATCACCATTACATACTGAACGGGAAACCACTGAGTAAATCTGACAGGGAGAAGGACTTGGGGATGCTAGTTAATGATAAACTTACCTGGAGCAGCCAGTGCCAGGCAGCAGCTGCCAAGGCAAACAGGATCATGGGGTGCATTAAAAGAGGTCTGGATACACATGATGAGAGCATTATACTGCCTCTGTACAAATCCCTAGTTAGACCGCACATGGAGTACTGTGTCCAGTTTTGGGCACCGGTGCTCAGGAAGGATATAATGGAACTAGAGAGAGTACAAAGGAGGGCAACAAAATTAATAAAGGGGATGGGAGAACTACAATACCCAGATAGATTAGCGAAATTAGGATTATTTAGTCTAGAAAAAAGACGACTGAGGGGCGATCTAATAACCATGTATAAGTATATAAGGGGATAATACAAATATCTCGCTGAGGATCTGTTTATACCAAGGAAGGTGATGGGCACAAGCGGGCATTCTTTGCGTCTGGAGGAGAGAAGGTTTTTCCACCAACATAGAAGAGGATTCTTTACTGTTAGGGCAGTGAGAATCTGGAATTGTTTGCCTGAGGAGGTGGTGTGTTGTGAATTCTGTGGCAGAGCTCCCTCCTGTGGTCACAAGTGGTACTTCGGCTGATTCTCTCTGTGAGCTTCCGTTGGTGGAGGAAAGTGGTACTGCGGCTTCTGAGTTTCCTTCCTCAGGTGATGTGGTGAAGTCGTTAGGTGCTGCTCTATTTAACTCCACCTAGTGCTTTGATCCTAGCCTCCAGTCAATGTTCTAGTATTGGACCTGTTTCCTCCTGGATCGTTCCTGTGGCCTGCTGCTCTGCATAGCTAAGTTCCGCTTTGCTATTTTGTTTGCTGTTTTTTTCTGTCCAGCTTGTAAATTTGTTTTTTCCTGCTTGCTGGAAGCTCTGGGACGCAGAGGGTGTACCTCCGTGCCGTTAGTTCGGTACGGAGGGTCTTTTGGCCCCCTTTGCGTGGTTTTTGTAGGGTTTTGTGTTGACCGCAAAGTTACCTTTCCTATCCTCGCTCTGTTCAGAAAGTCGGGCCTCACTTTGCTAAATCTATTTCATCTCTACGTTTGTCTTTTCATCTTAAAGGGAACCTGTCACCCCCGTTTTTTGAGATTGAGCTATAAATACTGTTAAATAGGGCCTGCGCTGTGTGTTCCTATAGTGTATGTAGTGTACCCCGATTCCCCACCTATGCTGAGAAATAACTTACCAAAGTCGCCGTTTTCGCCTGTCAATCAGGCTGGTCAGGTCGGGAGGGCGTGGTGACATCGCTGGTTCTTCCTCAGCTTTACGTTGGTGGCGTAGTGGTGAACAAGCAGCCGCGATCTCTAATGCGCACGCGCAGCATCCCGCGGCCATTTTCCTGAAGCCCCGTGCAGCAGAGCACTCGATCTGCGCACGCGCGGCCCCAGGAAGATGGCCGCCCCCACCGACGAAAGGGATGACAGCGCAGATCGCGCGCTGCTTGTTCACCACTACGCCACCAACGTAAAGCTGAGGAAGAACCAGCGATGTCACCACGCCCTCCCGACCTGACCAGCCTGATTGACAGGCGAAAACGGCAACTTTGGTAAGTTATTTAACAGTATTTATAGCTCAATCTCAAAAAACGGGGTGACAGGTTCCCTTTAACTCACAGTCATATGTGGGGGCTGCCTTTTCCTTTGGGGTATTTCTCTGAGGCAAGGTAGGCTTATTTTCTATCTTCAGGCTAGCTAGTTTCTCAGGCTGTGCCGAGTTGCATAGGGAGCGTTAGGCGCAATCCACGGCTGCCTCTAGTGTGGTTGGAGAGGATTAGGGATTGCGGTCAGCAGAGTTCCCACGTCTCAGAGCTCGTTCTATGTTTTTGGGTTATTGTCAGGTCACTGTATGTGCTCTGACCTCTATGTCCATTGTGGTACTGAATTACCTTATCATAACAGTGGTGATGGCGAACTCAGTCGAGGGGTTGAAGAGAGGCATGGGTGTCTTCCTGGAGCAGGACAATATTGTATCATACAATTATTAGGTTCTGTAGAAGGACGTAGATCTGGGGATTTATTATGATGGAATATAGGCTGAACTGGATGGACAAATGCCTTTTTCGGCCTTACTATGTAACCATAACCCTAATCAAAACGCTAAATCCAACACACCCCTAATCCTAATCTCAACCCTAACCTTAACCCTAATCCCAATACACCCCTAACCCTATTCTTAACCCTAATCCCAAACATAACCCTAATGCCAACCCTAATCCAAACCCTAACCATTATTCCAACTCTAACCCTAACTTTAGCCCCAACCCTAACCCTAACTTTAGCCCCAACCCTAACCCTAAATTTAGCCCCAACCCTAACCCTAATTTCACACTTGCATCGTGTGGCATCCGTCGTTTTGGACAAAAAACAGATCCTGCAAATGTGCCCGCAGGATGCGTTTTTTGCCCATAGACATGTATTGTCGACGGATCGCGACGGATGGCCACACGTCGCGTCCGTCGTGCACTGGATCCGATGTGTTTTGGCGGACCGTTGTCACAATAAACGTTCAATGTAACTTTTTTTGTACGTCACGTCCGCCATTTCCGACCGCGCATGTGCGGCCGTAACTCCGCCCCCTCCTCCCCAGGACAGACTGGGCAGCGGATGCGTTGAAAAACTGCATCCGCTGCCCACGTTGTGCACAATTTCCACAACGTGCGTCGGGCCGACGCATTGCGACGGCCCCATACCGATGCAAGTGTGAAAGAAGCCTAACCCTAAATTTAGCCCCAACCCTAACCCTAAATTTAGCCCCAACTCCTCTAGCTGCCGGCCAATCATGGCGGGCGCACTGTGCATGCGCCCGCCATTTTCTTACCGGATGAAGAAGTCGGCGGGCAGGAGGGGACGCAGGAGGATCCAGGGACATCAGTAAGTATAACAGGGTTCCCGAATCCCCCTATTTCTCTGTCCTCTGATGTGCGATCACATCAGAGGACAGAGAATGACACACAGCTTTTTTTTTTTGCGGTCGCCGGTAAACCGTTAATTACCAGCGATCGCAAAACATGGGTCGGTAAAAACCGATCCCGATCATGTTCTTTGGGGTCTCGGCTACCCCCGGCAGAAGAGACCCTAAAGGTCCTCCGGGTGCCGGCCGGCGGGCACACTGCGCTCACCATATTTTGGCCGAAACAAAATGGCGGCGCCCATCGGGAGCCATGAGGAGCACCGGGGGAGACAGGTGAGTATCAGGGGGCAATCGGGAACCCCATTTCTCGGTCCTCTGATGTGCGATCACATCGGAGGACAGAGAAATTAAATGGGAAAGATCGCGTTTTTTTTTTTGTTTTGTTTTTTGCGACAGCGGTAAACGGTTAATTACCGGCGATCACAACTCGGGGGTCGGTAAAAAACCCCCGAATCATGTTCTCTGGAGTCTCGGCTACCCCCGGTAACCGAGACCCCAGAAAAAATCCGACTCTGGGGGGCGCTATTCACTTTTTCCACAGCACTTAATTAACGGCGCTGTGGTTTAAGTACTTTTAACTGCTGCCGTTAAAAGGCGCATCGGCGGTCGTTAACCCCTTAATCCCATATGACGTACTATCCCGTCAAGGTGACCTGGGACTTAATTCCCAGTGACGGGATAGTACGTCATATGCGATCGGTCGCGCTCTCGGGGGGGAGCGCGGCCGGGTGTCAGCTGGCTATCGCAGCTGACATCCGGCACTATGTGCCAGGAGTGGTCACGGACCGCTCCCAGCACACCGCGATCAAACATGATCACAGTGTTCCGGGGGCATAGGGAAGCATAGGTGTTGTGAATTCCGTTCTTGGGCTCCCTCCGGTGGTTGTAAATGGCACTTTTGTGAATTCTGCCCTTGGGCTCCCTCTGGTGGTTTTGAGTGGAACTGCCGCTCCTTGGGTTTAGCTTTAGCAGCTGCTTTCACTAATCGTCTCTCCTGGCTCTGCTATTTAACCTGGCTCTAGTCTTCAGCCTATGCCACTTGTCAATGTTCTCTGGCTGGATTCACATCTCTGCTTGGATTCTCCTGGTTTCCTGACCAGTTCTGCAAAGACAAGTTCTGGCTTTGCTCATTTCAGTC
This sequence comes from Ranitomeya imitator, assembly GCF_032444005.1. NCBI lineage: Eukaryota > Metazoa > Chordata > Amphibia > Anura > Dendrobatidae > Ranitomeya > Ranitomeya imitator. Next base: position 314,794,401 of record NC_091282.1, on the reverse strand, counting down.
CACATGTTGTGGACTTATTGTTCTGTGCATTCTATTTTTGTCCAGCTTGTCATTATGGATTTTTTTCTGTTAGCTGGAAGCTCTGGGAAGCAGATTTACCCTCCACACCTTTAGTCAGGTGTGGAGATTTTGTAAACTCTGTGTGGATTGTTTTGTAGTTTTTATACTGACCGCACAGTATCCTTTCCTGTCCTATCTTTCAAGCTAGACTGGCCTCCTATGCTAAAATCTGATTTAATCTCTGCGTATGTTATTTTCCCCTTCTCTCACCGTCAATATTTGTGGGGGGCTATCTTTCCTTTGGGGATTTTCTCTGAGGCAAGATAGGTTTCCTGTTTCCATCTTTAGGGGAAGTTAGATCTTAGGCTGTGCCGAGGGGTCTAGAGAGCGTCAGGTACCCCCATGGCTATTTCTAGTTGCGCTGCTAGGTTCAGGGTCTGCGGTCAGTACAGATACCACCTCCTTCAGAGCTTGTCTCATGTTGTTCCTAAACCACCAGATCATAACACATAGGCTTCCCTGAGACGATCGGTACAAGGCGATGTGCTCACCTTGTACCGAGCGTCTCCTCCCTGCAAGCCCCGCATCCGAAATGGTCGTGGGGCTACTTCCGGGTCCTGCAGGGAGTATTTCCGGGTCCAGAGCAGGCGCCTGTAAGCCTGCAGCAGGGCACGCCAGATTGCTGATCTGACACAGTGCTCTGCAAAAGTGTCAGCTCATCGATCTGTCACTATACAGTGATGTCCCCCCCTGGGACAAAGTAAAAAAATAAAAAAAAAAGATTATATATATATATATATATATATATATATATATATATATATATATATATATATATATATATATATATATAAAGTTAGGGTTGGGGCTTCGATTAAATTTACGGTTGGGATTAGAGTTAGGGGTGTGTCAGGGTTAGGGGTGTGGTTAGGGCTATGGTTGGGATTAGGGTTAGGGGTGTGTATGGGATAGGGTTTCAGTTAGAATTGGGAGTAAACACTGTTTAGGCACATCAGGGTTCTCCAAACGCGACATGGCGTCCGATCTCATTTCCAGCCAATTCTGCGTTGAAAAAGTAAAACAGTGGTCCTTCCTTTCTGAGCTCTCCCGTGCGCCCAAACAGGGGTTTACCCCAACATATGGGGTATCAGCATACTCAGGACAAATTGGACAACAACTATTGGGGTCCAATTTCTCTTGTTACCCTTGGGAAAATAAAAATTTTGGGGGCTAAAAAACATTTTTGTGGGAATAAAATTAATTTTTATTTTCACGACTCTGCGTTATAAACTGTAGTGAAACACTTTGGGGTTCAAAGCTGTCAAAACACATCAGATAAATTCCTTATGGGGTCTAGTTTCCAAATGGTGTCACTTGTGGGGGGTTTCTACTGTTTAGGTGCATTAGGGGCTCTGCAAATGCATCGTGACGCCTGCAGACCAATCCATCTAAGTCTGCATTCCAAATGGCGCTCCTTCCCTTCCGAGCTCTGCCATGCGCTGCAGCGTACTCAGGAGAAATTGTACAACAACTTTTGGGGTCCAATGTCTCCTGTTACACTTGGAAAAATACAACACTGGGGGCTAAAATATAATTTTTGTGAAAAAAAATAATTTTTATTTTCACGGCTCTGCATTATAAACTGTAGTGAAACACTTGGGGGTTCAAAGCTGTCAATACACAGCTAGATAAGTTCCTTAGGGGGTCTACTTTCCAAAATGGTGTCACTTGTGGGGGGTTTGAATGTTTAGGCACATCAGGGGCTCTCCAAAGGCAACATGGCGTCCCATCTCAATTCCAGTCAATTTTGCATTGAAAAGTCAAACAGCGCTCCTTCCCTTCCGAGCTCTGACGTGCGCCCAAACAGTGGTTTACCCCCACATGTGGGGTATCGGCATACTCAGTACAAATGGCACAACAACTTTTGGGGTCCAATTTCTTTTCTTACCCTTGGGAAAATAAAACAAATTGGAGCTGTAGTAAATTTTTTGTGAAAAAAAAGTTAAATGTAAATTTTTTAAACATTTAACATTTTTTAAATTTTTTTTTAAACATTCCAAAAATTCCTGTAAAACACCTGAAGGGTTAATAAACTTCTTGAATCTGGTTTTGAGCACCTTGAGGGGTGCAGTTTTTAGAATGGTGTCACACTTGGTTATTTTCTATCATATAGACCCCTCAAAATGACTTCAAATGTGATGTGGTCCCTAAAAAATATTGGTGTTGTAAAAATGAGAAATTGCTGGTCAACTTTAAACCCTTATTACTCCTTAGGATGCATTTTATCCTGTTGCCCATGTGAAAATGAAAAAAATTGAGGCTAAAAGAAATTTTTTGTGAAAAAAAAAAAAAAAAGTACTTTTTCATTTTTACGGATCAATTTGTGAAGCACCTTGGGGTTCAAAGTGCTCACTATGCATCTAGATAAGCTCCTTGGGGGGTCCAGTTTCCAAAATGGGGTCACTTGTGGGGGAGCTCCAATGTTTAGGCACACAGGGGCTCTCCAAACGCGACATGGTGTCTGCTAAAGATTGGAGCCAAATTTTCATTGAAAAAGTCAAATGGCGCTCCTTTTCTTCCGAGCCCTGTCGTGCACCCAAACAGTGGTTTCCCCAAATTATGGGGTATCGGCGTACTCAGGACAAATTGTACAATAACTTTTGTGGTCCAGTTTCTCTTTTTACCCTTGGGAAAATAAAAAAAAAAATGTTGCTAAAAGATGATTTTTGTGACTAAAGTTAAATGTTCATTTTTTCCTGCCATGTTGCTTCTGCTGCTGTGAAGCACCTGAAGGGTTAATAAACTTTTTGAATGTGGTTTTGAGCACCTTGAGGGGTGTAGTTTTTAGAATGGTGTCACTTTTGGGTATTTTCAGCCATGTAGACCCCTCAAACCGACTTAAAATGAGATGTGGTCCCTAAAGTAAAATGGTGTTGTAAAAATGAGAAATTGCTGGTCAACTTTTAACCCTTATAACTAACAAAAAAAATTTTTGGTTCCAAAATTGTGCTGATGTAAAGTAGACATGTGGGGCATGTTACTTATTAATTATTTTACATGACATATCTCTGTGATTTAAGGGCATAAAAATTCAAAGTTGGAAAATTGCAAAATTTTCGCCAAGTTTCTGTTTTTTTTCACAAATAAACGCAAGCTATATCGAAGAAATTTTACCACTATCATGAAGTACAATATGTCATGAGAAAACAATGTGAGAATCGCCAAGATTCGTTGAAGCGTTCCAGAGTTATAACCTCATAAAGGGACAGTGGTCAGAATTGTAAAAATTGGCCATTAACGTGCAAACCACCCTTGGGGCTTAAGGGGTTAAAATAAAATAAGAACATAAAAATGCTTTAGGATTGCAAAACGCCAGAAAAGACTACCTCTTTAAAAACATGGCAGGTTTTCCCAAGTTTTTCCATGAAAAAAGAAAAAAGTGGTATGCACATACCCTGTTACATCTGTGAACTGTACACTTACTGCTGACTCTTTGAAACCTTTCACAAAGTAGCAGCGGTACTCTTTGGGTATTAAGATGTATGCCATTACTGAATATTTTAATAAAAGTTACAATACCGACTGGAGGAGACATCCTATTAAATCCAGGAATAGACAAATATTTAAATTACCGTATTTTTCGGATTATACTGTAAGACACACTTTCCCCCCTCCCAAATTTGGGGGGAAAATGGGAGTGTGTCTTATAATGCGGATATACCTTATCGGTACGCTGCTGCTGCAGGGGGCTCTGCCGACTTTTTGTGAAAGGCCAGAGCCCCCCGCAGTTTTGTGGTTTCCTTTGCAGTGGACTTCATCTGCGCATGTGCCGCCCCACGGCGGCCATTTTCCCGGAGTCCACCGCACAGGAAACCACCAACTGCTAGGGTTCTGGCTTTTCACAAAATGTCGGCAGAGCCCCCTGCAGCAGCTCCAGACACAGCGCAGCAGCTCCAGGCACAGCGCAGCAGCTCCAGGCACAGCGCAGCAGCTCCAGGCACAGCGCAGCAGCAGCAGCTCCGGACATAGCGCAGCAGCTCCGGACACCCCCTCATCCCAGCCTGCCACCTGCAGCATCACCCCACTCCTGCCTTTTCCAGCAGCGACCCTGGGACCCAGCTAAGGCTACGTTCACATTTGCGTTGCTGGGCGCAGCGTCGTCAACCAACAACGCAAAACACAACGCTGCGTTTTTTGACGCATGCATTGCCATAAACTAGTAATGTTCTTGAATTTTGGCGCAGGGAAAACGCTACAAGTAGCGTCTTCCGCGCCCTGTCTGGTGCGTCAAATTGATGCATGCGTCGTAAAACACAATACAACGCATACCGGCGCATGTCCATGCGCCCCCCATGTTAAACATAGGGGCGCATGACGCATGCGTCGGTATGCATCGACGACGCTGCGCCCAACAACGCAAATGTGAACGTAGCCTTAACCGCAACCACCACTCCCAGTAAGGAATAAGACACATGGATTATAAGAACCACCACCATTTTATTTTAAAAAAAAAATATATATGTTTCCCTATTTTTCTCTTCAAAATTTGGGGTGCGTCTTATAATCCAGAGTGTCTTATAACCCGAAAAACTTAGTAAACAAAAAAAAAAATTAAATAAAATACAGTTTTCCACACTGTACTATGAAGGTTTGTGATTTTTTTTTTTTAACTACATACTTAATGACTGCATTTTTAAAAAAGTTTTTTTAACCTACCTTCCAAGAGTTTTTGACATTATATACTTTTCTCTAAACTCTGCTGGATGAACAGACTGATCATCTGCCAACAGGTCTGTAAATACAAAAACTGAAAAGAATTCCACATAACTACATGGGAAATAGTGAACTGTACATCAAACACAGACATTTAGGACCAATTTATGATGGAATCCACGATTATGCTCCTGATCCAATTGATACGAAAGGCAACCAATGGACTCCATTGTCTTCTAACAGAGCCTATTAGAAGCTTCTTCGTTGTTATGGCAGGATTAGAGCTCCATGATATAGGCACACCAGTTAGAAACTCATATAGTGCTAGTGTGAACGGATTCCCATAAAAGTAAAATATCTGAAAGTGATGAAAGGAATAGAAGACTATCTGATCTGACTTTACAGTTTCCATTTTGACATGATTCATGATGAATCCATAAGAAGTAGCTTCATAGATCCATCATCATCAGCTTCTTACCCCCAATTTACCTACAATATCCATCAGCTCCATTTGGCTCCATAAGGCTACGTGCACATAATGTCTTTCAGATGGACACTGCCTGAAAACCCTATCAAAGTGCTCAACAGAATGAACATATGCAATTCTATTTAAAAACCACTTGTGTATTCAGGATTTTTAACTGAACGTCTTAACAGCTTCAGGTTTCTAAAAATGCCAACTGGGTAATAAAAGACATGACACGTCCATTCTTCTGATATTCTCCACTCGGAAGATGATCTGTGTTTTATAATACAGGTCAATATAACAGCTCAAAAGATGCGCAAAGACAACTTGTTAAAACATTACGGTTAACGGTTTCTTCATTATTCAATGAAGAGAAAAAAAAAAAAAAAGGACAATAAAAAAATAAATAAATAAATAAAAAAAAACCACAAAAGTCATGGGAAAATGATCCAAATGTCCTCTGGTGGCCAAACTGTTGGGAAAAAAAAAAACACTCAGGAGACATTAGGAGGTGGGGAAAAAAATAAAACACTTCAGTAGTGTGCCTCATAACGACTGTCAGGAAAAGAAGATAGAAAAAACAAAACTAAAAAAAAAAAAAAAAAACACAGATGGAAAATACATAAGAGTGGCCAGAGTATGGCACTTTTTTTGGCAGAAAAAGTTGTTTAAGCAATTTTTAGGCTTGCACCAAATTATTTATAGCATTTTTACTATTTTTTATTCAGATCTTTTTTTCTTAGGTTGGCTCAACAAAATGCACATGGTTTTCATCATCTACCTATTTTTGTCCAATTCATCTTTTGAGACATTTTGAAATGCTACAAAATTTGAGAACAATTGTATTCCAATGCCCTAGTGAATTACACAACCCACGACTTTTTATTTTTCGATAGTTGAAAATCAACATGTTACATTTTAAAGCTCATTAAAAGGGATGTGTGACATTTTATGCAAAAATTTGAATATTGGTACAAGTTCAGTGTGATCTGGCCACCCACTATCCACGCATTCCACGCAGTGCTTTTCAGAAAATTAGAATATAATCAAAAAGTTTATTTCAGTTCTTCAGTACAAAAAGTGAAACTCATTAGATACAGAGTTCTATTTCAAGTGTTTATTTCTGTTAATGTTGATGATTATGGCTTACAGCCAATGAAAACTCAAGTGTCATTAACTCCGTAAATTAGACTAAAACAGAATTAACAAAAAAAAAAAAAACAAACACCTTAGTCTGTTTCAGTAGGCTCCACTATCAAAGACTCCTGACTTAACAGATGTCCAGAAGGCAGTCTCTGACACTCCACAAGGAGGGTAAGCCACAAAAGGACATTGCTAAAGAAGCTGGCTGTTCACAGAGTGCTATATCCAAGCATATTAATGGAAAGTTGAGTGGAAGGAAAAAGTGTGGTAGAAAAAGGTGCACAAGCAACTGGAATAACCGCAGCCTTGAAAGGATTGTTAAGAAAAGGCCATTAAAAAATTTGGGGGAGATTCACAAAGAGTGGACTTCTGCTGGAGTCATTGCTTCAAGAGCCACCACACACAGACCTATCCAGGACATGAGCTACAAGTGTCGCATTCCTTGTGTCAAGCCACTCATGACCAATAGACAACACCAGAAGCGTCTTACCTGGACCAAGGAGGAAGAGAACTGGACTGTTGCTCAGTGGTCCAATGTGTTGTTTTCAGATTAAAGTAAATTTTGCATTTTATTGGAAATCAAGGTCCCAGAGTCCGGAGGAAGAGTGGAGAGGCACAAAATCCAAGCTGCTTGAGTTTCCACAATCAGTGATGGTTTAGGGAGCCATGTCATCTGGTGGTGTAGGTCCACTGTTTCTTATCAAGACCGAAGTCAGCGCGGCAGTCTACCAAGAAATCTTAGAGCACTTAATGCTTCCCTCTGCCAACAAGCATTTTGGAGATGGAAATTCCATTCTCCAGAACTTGGCACCTGTTCACACTGCCAAAGGTACAAATACCCAGTTTAAAAACAACAGTATCGCGGTGCTTCATTGGCCAGCAAATTCGCCTGACCTTAACCCTATGGGGTATTGTCAAGAAGAAAATGAGAGACACCAGACCCAACAATGCAGACAAGCTGAAGGCTGCTATCAAAGCAACCTGGGCTTCCAAAACACCTCAGCAGTGCCGCAGGCTGATCACCTCCATGCCACGCCATATTGATGAAGTAATTGATGCAAAAGGAGCCCGACCAAGTATGAAGTACATTTACTGAACATACATTTCAGTGGGCCAACATTTCGGATTTGAAAATCATTTTTCAGGCTGGTATTATAAAGTATTCTAATTTACTGAGATAACGACTTTTGGGTTTTCATTGGCTGTAAGCCATAATCATCAACATTAACAGAAATAAACACTTGAAATAGATCTCTCTGTTTGTAATGACTAGTACGAGTTTCACTTTTTGAATTGAAGAACTGAAGTAAATTAACTTTCTGATTATATTCTTATTTAGTGAGAAGATCATCAGACTCTTTAGTACATCAGACTCTTGCCTACCATCGAAACCTTCAAAAAGAACCTGAAGACCCACCTCTTCAGACAAGCCTACAACCTGCAGTAACCACCGATCGACCAAACCGCTGCATGACCAGCTCTACCCTCACCTACTGTATTCTCACCCATCCCTTGTAGATTGTGAGCCTTCGCGGGCAGGGTCCTCATTCCTCCTGTACCAGTTATGACTTGTATTGTTTAAGATTATTGTACTTGTTTTTATTATGTATACCCCTCCTCACATGTAAAGCGCCATGGAATAAATGGCGCTATAACAATAAATAATAATAATAATAAAGAACTTGTATGTAGAGATGAACACAGCACTCTATACAGCGGCATGCAAAAGTTTGGGCACCCCTGGTCAAAATTACTGTTATAGTGGACAGTTAAGCAAGTTAAAGATTAAATGAGCTCTGAAAGGTCTAAAGTTGAAGATGACACATTTCCTTTGTATTTTAAGAAAAAAAAATCATTTTAAACATTACAAAAGGAAAATGGGACAATGCAAACGTTTGGGCACCCTGCATGGTTAGTTCTAGTAGCACCCCTTTTGAAAGTATCATAGCTTGTAAACATTTTTTATAGCCAGGCAAGAATCTTTCAATCCTTGTTTGAGGGATTTTCATCCATTCTTCCTTGGAAAATTCTTTGTTTTGTGAGATTCCTGGCTCGTCCTTCTAGCACTGCTATTTTGAGGTCAAGCCACAGATTTTGAATGATGTTCACATAAAGGGACTATGAGGACCATTGTAAACCTTCAGCTTGCGGCGTTGGAGGTAGTCTGTTGTCGATTTTGACATTTTGAGGATCATTATCCATTTGTACAAGTCATCCTCTTTTCTACTTCAGCTTTTTTACAGATGATGTCCTGTTTGCACCAAGAATTTGTTAAAATTTCATTGAATCCATACTTCCCTCTATCCATGAAATGTTCTCCGTGTAGTGATGCCCAAATATTTGAGCAGCCACGGTCAGAAGAAGACGGTGGCGAACGGCAATTAGTGTCTCAAGAGGTAGATGATGATGAGACACAGTTGCCAACAAGTGATGTTAAGTCAACAAGTCAGAAGGACCAGAGTGCAGAAGTGGAAGACAAGGTGGTTGCCTTGCAAAGTGAGGACAGCAGCAGAGGGAAAGGGATCCTTAGCCCTGCAATAAGAGGGAAGAGACAGTGGGGTGGCCAGAGGGAAAAGGAGGGGAAATGTTCCCCAGAGCACCCACACACAGCAAGTTCCCAGGCCAAGGGTTAGGTGTTTCCCAGTAGGGCGGACAGTAATAGAAAGGTAATTTGGATCAGCACAGCGTTCAGCTGTCCCTACCCCAAGCCTTGGAACAGAAACGCAAAAACGCAAAAACTCACAAGCCCAAACACTAAAAGGACTTGCCTGGAAATGTCGTTTAGGCTTTTGGAGATGGATGCTTTCCGCAACCTGATAGCAGCATCCATCCTTTGGTACTCGATCCCCAGCCACCAATATTTTTCCCAGTGTGCCATCCCCGCCTTACACTAGCACTTGTCCCATAACATCACCCATGCCCTGACCAACGCAGATCCACTTATCGACAGACACGGGGACAAGTGCTTGTGGCCAGGAATGCTACATTTTCCTGACGGCACACTGGATGAACCTTACAGAGGCTGGGAACGAGTTGAACCCTGGGACGACACACGTGCTGCCGAGGATTGAGGGCCCTAGTTCCATTAGGGTTTGCTCCACCAGTTCCTACTCACCCTCTTCACCTTCCATCTCCGAATTGTTATCTCGGAGCACGTCATCCATATCAGTCACAAGCTGAAAGTACTGTCTTGGTGAAGCAGCAACAGACTCTGCTGAAACTAATTTATTTAGGTGACAAACAGCACAGTGCCGCAGAGTTATGGAAAGGTATAACAGGCAGATCTGTGGCTTTCGACCCATGCTACCTTTCATCTTTCCCTCCTGTGGCTGAGAGAGGGCTAGTAAAATGGGGCAATACCTGAAGGCCCTAGTCTAACAATTAGTACAAAAATTCCCATCTGATAATGCTGGCGACAGAGGTCGTAGATCCTTGTCTTGGGGTGCTGGCCTGGCCTGCCGCTTGACTTTTGTCAGTTTTTAGTAGCGCCGGGGGCATAACAACTGATAGGCGCATCTGCCCATCAATTGAAAATGCTGTCAGACTGACTTATCAAAATGAAGAAGGCCTGGGGGGCGTGGCTATGTAACTGAGGAGGAAAGACGCACCTTATGTGAGCTCCAGCAATCCTGAACCTATCCTGCCACTTGGACCCTTAATTAACGCACTGTGCCGGCTGGTACTGATACCGCACAGTCTCAGGAACCCAGTGTGCCCTCCGCACGGGTGCGGTGAAGATCTGAGACGAAGGAGCGGCGGTGGCCTGGACGGGCGGCAGACTCCACGTGCAGCGGCGGCCATCTTGTGAGTGCACGCGCTGAGGAGACCAGACACAGCGCCGGCTTTTCCTGGTGCCGGGCGTCCTCCCTTTTGGAAGCGGCGATCCCCGAACACAGCGGTGATCGCTGGAGAGTACCGGTGAGCGGGGGCAGAAGGACCGGAGGTGGACGGCGGTGTCCGCGGGGGGGCACATCACTACAGCGCGCGCCCTGACAGTGGGGGAAGTGGCGCTCTCAGCCACATCTGCGGCGCAACTCAGGAGGTGAGAGATTAGCCTGACACAGCAAGGAGGTGGCACGGTGTGTGTGCCCTGAGAGATTGGGCCCCGTGCCCCCTGCCATACAAGCACTCCTCCTGCCAGCGCCATAACTTCAGAGGGGTTAACCCTCCCCCCCCCTCGCTCTGCTGTTCCCCCTGTGGAGCCTGTGGATCTGCTCTAACATACAGAGCCTGGGTGCATATTAAAACTGCTGCATATAACACTCTCAATATCCCAGCTGCCCATCTAGTGGTCTCTCTGGAATACAATCCTACATTTAACTCTGCTGTGACTGGATCTGGAGAGTGCACTGTATACACATATAACTGTAATTAACCAGTGGAGCCCCTCTAGCTGCCTGCCATGCATCACTCTAAGGGAACAGGGGCTGCTGATAAACTAAGGAAGTACGCCAGGGAGGATCCTTCTGATAGTACACGCACTCTCAGAAATAACCCTGCACAGACCCAACGTAAAAATCGTTTTTCCGATAGTAATGAGGAGGGAGAACAAGATGAACTGACTCTTAAACAGGCGTCAGAGCAGCTAATGCAAGCTATATCCCTCACTAGATCGTCTCTCACAGAAAAAAATTGAGGACGTGCATACTGAGGTGGGTCGCCTGCGGCATGATATGCAAGCTATGAGAGGGCGTATTTCGGAGGTTGAAACAAGAGTGTCTCATATAGAGGATACCATCACCCCTATGGAGGCTAAGTTGACAAAAGCCGCTGGCTCAGTAAACGCCTGGAAACAAAAGGCAGATGACTTGGAAAAGACTGCGTCGTAATAATATCCGAATTATCGGTCTGCCGGAGCGTTCGGAGGGTCAGCAACCCGAACAATTTCTGGAGGACTGGCTTAAGGCCTCCCTGGGGGAAGGATTTTCTTCAACTTTTGCAGTGGAGAGGGCCCATAGGGTCCCAACAAGACCTCTTCCCCCTGGAACTCCACCCCGACCCTTCCTGGCGCGTCTTCTCAACTGTAGAGACAGAGATGCTATTCTTCGTCTGGCGCGACAGAAGGGCCCTATTAAATTCAACAATGCTACCATATCGATTTTTCCGGATTTTTCCATGGAACTCCAAAAACAGCGAGCGCGGTTCATGGACATCAAGAAACAACTTAGAGATAAGAGTATCATTTACTCCATGCTTTATCCGGCTCGACTGAGCATTGTTCATGATGGTTCCACCTTATTCTTCACGGATCCAGCGGAGGCGGCCGAATGGTTGCGGTCTCACAGGGTGTCTAATGTGAAAGACTCCTAATTTATGCTCCTTGTCCAATGGTAACATAAATGGAGCTCTCTAAGTGGGTGCTAAGGTTGTTAACAATACCGGACGCTGGATTCAGTGAGGGTATCCCCTTTTATATTTGACTGTAGGAGTACAGGATCTTACTCCTCTACTGTTCAGTTTTTGTTAAATTGTTGTTTTTTTCTGTTAGATTTAATTAGTTTTAGTAGGTATTTGGGTAAGAACCGCCTCCAAAGCCATTATGACTTCCCATGCGTAATCAGCGGACTTTTCTCACCATCAATGCATACCATGTTTTTAATGGCTAGATATGGGGTCTGAGTTGATATGTATGACATGGAACATTCGGGGTATTAAATCACCCCGGAAGAAAATCAAGGTGTTCTCCCAAATTAGACGATATCATCCTCATATTGTGGCCCTGGTAGAGACACATCTAACTAGAGATACAGCCAGAGGTGTACAGAAACCATGGGTACAGTGGTATGCTCACGCGTTTCACACTAGTTACTCGAGAGGGGTGTCACTATTAATACACAAAGACGTCCAATGGGAGGCCCAGACGACTCGACGAGATCTAGAGGGACGTTTTGTTTTTGTCCATGCATTAATTAATTCCCGCGAATACGTCATACTATGCATATATAACCCCCCCCCCGGCTAATACTTCAGTACTTAAGATGGCAATGAGCTTTGCGTTAAGCTACCCGGACGCACATGTTATTTGTATGGGTGACTTCAACTTGGTTATGGACAGTAATTTAGATAGAATGCGATTGGGAGATGGGTCGCCTGGGGAATCTTTGTCTTCTTCGACCCCGACTCAGTTAACATTGTTCATGGAAGGTAGCGGCTGGATAGATCTATGGAGGATGCATCACCCCGGGGAGAGGGGATATACCTGCCACTCATCCACTAGAAGTTCCCTTTCTCGCATAGATTATATCTTCGGATCCGGTGACCTGGTGCGGTGGGTGGATAGTGTGGAACACGGTAATAGAGGGGCCTCGGATCATAGTCCGATTATTCTTAAACTTGTGTTTGGGACGTTAAATAATGGTAGAGTATGGAAATTGAATCCCTTTTGGCTTAAACTAATAGATTCGGACGATAGGACAGTTGACCAGCTGAACTGCTTCATTCAGTCCCACTCAGAACTTCAGAATATTAACTTATTTTGGGATACACTTAAGGCATATCTGAGGGGTTGTCTGTCTTCTACGATCTCATACATTAAAAGGGTAACATCGAGGGAGGACGATGAGATTGAACAACGTTTGAGAGATGCTGAGGCAACATATACAGCTGACCAGACTAATGATAATAGGGTTGAGTGGTTGACTCTGCAAAGATTATACACCCAACACAGACACCAAGTCTAAACGTAAGTTATTTTTTACGCGACAATCGTACTTTGAAATGGGGAATCAAGCGGGGAAATTTCTGGCCTACTTGGTGCGTCAACATAATACATCTAACATGATATTGCAAATTCGCTCACCGGACGGCTCATTGAATTCCACTACTGAGGGAATACTACAATGTTTTTATAACTATTATAAGGGGCTGTATGAATCTAAGAGCGGTTTTGATGTTTCCGATTGTCTGGGATATTTGTCCGATATAACACTCCCTGTGCTGAGTTCCGCCCAACAGACCTTTATGGACGCTGAATTTACCCTGGAGGAAGTGGAGCAAGCTATAACAGACATGGCCTCTGGAAAGGCTCCTGGGCCAGATGGTTTCTCTGTAGAGTTGTATAGGAAATACCGGGGGATACTGGCTCCGCTTCTGCTGAAAGTATTTAAAGAGATATGGAAGGGAGGGTGTCTACCAGATACTTTTTACGAGGCACATATCATTGTACTTAAGAAGGAGGGGAAAGATCCTTTGGAATGCGGATCCTATCGTCCTATATCCTTGGTAAATGTGGATTATAAGATCCTAACCAAGATACTGGCTACCAGGCTGAACTCCATTATATTAGATATTATACATCCAGATCAAACGGGCTTTATGCCCGGTAAGAACACCTCTATAAACATTAGACGGGTCCAGTCGGTGATTCAGTACAGTTCTTTGTTACCAGACAATGCCTGGGCATTGGCATCACTGGACGCAGCCAAGGCGTTCAACTCACTTGAATGGCCCTTTTTGTCCGCTTGTCTGCAGAAATATGGCTTTGGGGAGAAATTTTTGAAATGGGTTGGTGTGTTATATCTGAAACCCAAAGCCCGTATAGTTATTAACGGCTCTATGTCTGAACCTTTTTCACTATATAGGGGAACTCGTCAAGGGTGCCCCCTCTCTCCGGCCCTATTTGCTTTAGCAATAGAGGCATTAGCTGTGCGCTTGCGTTCAACTCCTGGTATTGATGGTATTAAGATAGCGGACCGCACCGACATCATTGGTTTGTATGCTGATGATATGATAATATTTATGGATAGGGCAGAAGAAACGTTGCCAAAAATAATTGCTACCATAGATAAATTTAGTGGGTTCTCGGGCCTATATATTAATTGGGATAAATCTGCCCTATTACCTTTATCTCAACACCCAGCACCCAGTCTTAGTACTCTTTCTTTACTGCCCATAGTGTCCAGGTTTAGGTACCTGGGCATCTACATGTCCCAATGCAGTGGGTTGGACCTACAGCTCAATGTTCTCCCCCTGTTGGAATACACTAAACTGAAATTTGCATCTTGGAGTAAGCTTCCATTGTCCGTAGCAGGCCGCATTAATCTTATAAAAATGATTTTGCTCCCTAAATTCAACTATTGTCTTCAACATAGTGCAGTAACCATACCAAAATTCTTCTTTACCAGTTTAAATTCTCACGTTACTTCATTTGTGTGGGGGAAAGGCAGGCCCAAGCTCAAACTGACTACTCTGCAAAGACCTAAACAGGAGGGAGGAGCGGCACTGCCAGATTTTTTTTTTATATTATTTGGCGGGACAGGCTAAAGCATTATGTAAATGGATGCCTCATAACTATCTCCCTAATTCTGAAAATCACTTAGTTAGTTCTGTTGGTGCTAAGTGTCCGCTGGGTCTTTTGGAATCGGGGAAAATAAGTGCTCCTGGCTTGCTGCCCATGATTCGATCGGCGAGATCCACTTGGAAGAAAATTAGGAAAGTTACTGGATTTGGGGACATTGTAGCCGAGATGCCTCTGTGGGATAACAGTTATTTTCCGATGTTAGTGAATCACCCATCTACAAAATTTTGGGTTTCCTACGGGGTTCTTTTGATGGGAGATTTATATGACCAGGGGGTTTTTATGTCCTTTGAACAACTACAAGATAAATATGACCTTCCAAGATCTCAATTTTTTCGATACCTGCAACTCAGATCTGCCGTTCAGTCATTTGTCAGGAATGAGGGGATGAACCGTAACATCTCCTCTTTGCCTTTGATAGGTATTCTTAAGTCCCAGGGCCCTCAAGGTCTTATCTCGTCCCTATATACATATCTGCTATCAGCGGGAACGAGCTCTGTTGTGGATTCGGTGAGAGGCAAATGGGAGGGGCTTTTTCCTGATATGCAAAGTGAGGAATGGGAGGATATTTTGGAATCACCCCTCAGAGTCTCCCCATCAGCCAATAATAAGATGACCCAATTATATATAATTCACCAGTCATATTTGACTCCATTAAGACTTTGTCGGATGGGTCGATACTCGACGTCGGAATGTTTGCGTTGCCACTCACCTGACGCTGATTTTGCACACATGATATGGCAGTGCCCCATAGTCTCTCATTACTGGAAGGAGGTGACGTCATTATTAGCTTCAATACTATCAATTCCAATTCCTCTTGAACCCTTAATTTGCCTGTTTGGAGTGTGGGACGAGGAGGCCTGGGAACACTATACGGGGATTTTTCTACGAGAAACACTTTTCTTGGCAAGGAAGTTGCTAGCTATGCGGTGGATGGGGAATTCACCCCCCTCCGTTAGGTCCTGGATTGAACTGGTGAATGCAGTCGTCCCCTATGAGCGTACTCTTTACCAAAATAGGGGCTGCCCGTATAAGTTCAGCAAAATCTGGGATAGATGGAACGCCTCTCATCTCACTCTGTGACCTGATTAAATGGGAGAAATGTGGTTTACCTGGTCCTTTGATCTGCAAATATTGCGCAATGGGAAAAGAACAAGATAAATAATGTATTTGGCTTTGGTCAAGTGGCGGTTTAGAAGCTTTGGAGGTTTAGTTGGGTTGTAGTTTAAGAACCCTATGTTCTGACTTTTTCTAAAAGTGAAATGATTGACATATGTATGTTCTGTCCTTTCCAATCCCTGTAATGTAACCACGCAGATTAATGACAAAGACAAATATGTATGCTGTAATTTTATTCTCTGTTTAATAAATAAACGAATTTAAAAAAAAAAAAAAAAAAAAAAAAAATGAAGAAGGCCTGGATTTGCCCAGACTTCTTAACCATTACAAATGACAGCAGCAAAACAGAGCCAATTCAAAGGTTCTTTTTTTTCTGGTGTATTCCCATGCACCCCTTCCCACCCCCCAAAAAAAAAGTTATACGGTCCATGGCTTCTTTTTCCTGTCCTCCACCTCCACCATAACAACAAGTTAAGCATGCGGCCCTTGCTCCAAATTTTTAGAGGGTCAACATGCGGCACTCGCTCATAACCCTTTTAAAAGTTATCATCCAGCCCTCACTCAATTTTTAGAGGGTGCGTACATATATTAGATATACATACACACGTGTGTGCACGTACGTTACACCTATACCCTCAATAAATTTTTAGAAGGTGTGTATGAGGCCTACCTCTACAATGAGATATATATATATATATATATATATATATATATATATATATATATATATATATATATATATATATATATATATATATATATATATATATATACACACACACACACACTAAATGGTGGCCCGATTCTAACGCATCGGGTATTCTAGAATATGCATGTCCACGTAGTATATTGCACAGCCACGTAGTATGTTGCACAGCCACAGAGTATATAGCACAGCCCACGTAGTATATACTCCCCTTCCGTCCGCAGCTTATACCGCCGCATGTGCTGCTTGCTACTGTCGCAGCCGTCGTCACTGACTGCGGCCGCTAATTTAGTCCTCGGCTTTTGGCGGCGGTAGGCCCAACAGCACCCATGGTCCCGGCCAGCTCCGCCATCCTCACGGCAACTCCGCCTCCTTTGCAGTGCTTCTGGCCGGCTCTGCATACTTCCTGGCCTCCCCTGCCCTTTTGTGTACGCCCACTGGCTGGCCGCGACCAATGAATATCCTGGACAGACAGACAGATAGAAGTGACCCTTAGACAATTATATAGTAGAATATAATATATATCTAATATATAATTGCCTAGAATACTACTTCCTGCAATTTGTGCCAACTTCCTGTCCGGAGCTAATGTCCGGAGATAAGTGACGTCAACAGTGTCCAGTGTCTGATTGGTTGCCGCCTGCTGCGAGCGACCAATCAGAAACGTGCCGTACTGTGACACACTCCGCCCGCCATTTTGGTGTGATTTTTGAATTTTTACCTCACAGCAAGTTTCTACTGCGTGGAGGCGGGCCCAGTGACGTTGCTCTTCAAGCTCCTGCCGAATTTCGTCAAAAAAAATGATAATACCATTTACCAAAACTATATATATTTAGTTGTGAAGTGGTTCAGTGACATTTTCACACCAATTTTGAACTTTTGTTTGGTGTTTTCTCCATATACTGCCTATTATTTTTGTTCTTTCTTACTATTATTTATTAATTGTATTATTTTTACATTTGAATAAATAAAGTATATATGGATTCTAGACTCCCGATTCTTTAGAATCGGGCTGCCATCTAGTACTATATAATTGTCTAAGGGGTATTTCCGTCTTTCTGTCTGTCACCTCCGTTACGGAAATCCCGCGTCGCTGATTGGTCTCGCCAGCTGCCTGTCCTGACTGCCGCGACCAATCAGCGACAGGCACAGCCAGGCCGAGAATTAGTCCCTCCCTACTCCCGTCCAGTCAGTGTCCGGCGCCCACTCCATACTCCCCTCCAGTCACCGCGCTCACACAGGGTTAATGATAGCGTTAATGATAGCGTTAATGGACCGCGTTATGCCACGGGTAACACACTCAGTTAACACTGCTATTAACCCTGTGTGACCAACTTTTTACTATTGCATATTGCCTATGCAGCATCAATAGTAAAAAGATCTAATGTTAAAAATAATTAAAAAAAAAAAACTGCTATTCTCACCTTCCGTCATCCGCCGAGGAAGGTGAGAATAGTATAAATACTTATCTTCGGGTGCACAGCCCCTAGACAATCCGTCCAATGATTATCCAAACTTCATAGAATTCCAAAAAAGAGGCAGCACTCCATTGTTTAAGTGGAAAAATGTGCAGCCCACATGTCTGGGCGACGTTTCGGCTACAAATGGCTTGAGAAAGGCTCATTTTTCCACTGAAACAATGGAGTGCTGCCTCTTTTTTTGAAAAAAAAAAAATAAAAAAATTTATATTATATATATATATATATATATATATATATATATATATATATATATATATATATATATATATATACACACACACACACATACATATATACATACAGTTAGGTCCATATATATTTGGACAGAGACAACACTTTTCAAATTTTGGTTATTGTCATTACCACAATGAATTTTAAACAAAACAATTCAGATGCAGTTGAAGTTCAGATTTTCAGCTTTCATTTGAGGGTATCCACATTAAAATTGGATGAAGGGTTTAGGAGTTTCAGCTCCTTAACGTGTGCCACCCCGTTTTTAAAGGGACCAAAAGTAATTGGACAGATTAAATAAAATGTTCATTTCTACTACTTGGCTGAAATCCCTTTGTTGGCAATGACTGCCTGAAGTCTTGATCTCATGGACATCACCAGACGCTGTGTTTCCTCCTTTTTGATGCTCTGCCAGGCCTTCACTGCGGTGATTTTCAGTTGCTGTTTGTTTTGGGCCTTTCTGTCTGAAGTTTAGTCTTTAACAAGTGAAATGCATGCTCAATTGGGTTGAGATCAGGTGACTGACTTGGCCATTCTAGAATATTCCACTTCTTTGCTTTAATAAACTCCTGGGTTGCTTTGGCTTTATGTTTTGGGTCATTGTCCATCTGTAGTATGAAACGATGACCAATCAGTTTGGCTGCATTTGGCTGGATCTGAGCACACAGTATGTCTCTGAATACCTCAGAATTCATTCAGCTGCTTCTGTCCTGTGTCACATCATCAATAAACACTAGTGACCCAGTGCCACTGGCAGCCATGCATGCCCAAGCCATCACACTGCCTCCGCCGTGTTTTACAGATGATGTGGTATGCTTTGGATCATGAGCTGTACCACGCCTTCGCCATACTTTTCTCTTTCCATCATTCTGGTAGAGGTTGATCTTGGTTTCATCTGTCCAAAGAATGTTCTTCCAGAACTGTGCTGGCTTTTTAGATGTTTTTTAGCAAAGTCCAGTCTAGCCTTTTTATTCTTGATGCTAATGAGTGGCTTGCACCGTGCAGTGAACCCTCTGTATTTACTTTCATGCCGTCTTCTCTTTATGGTAGATTTGGATATTGATACGCCGACCTCCTGGATTGTGTTGTTCACTTGGTTGGCTGTTGTGAAGAGGTTTCTCTTCACCATGGATTATTCTGCAATCCATCCACCACTGTTGTGTTCCGTGGGCACCCAGGTCTTTTTGCATTGATGAGTTCAACAGTGCTTTCTTTCTTTCTCAGGATGCACCAAACTGTAGATTTTGTCACTCCTAATATTGTAGCAATTTCTCAGATGGGCTTTTTCTGTTTTCGCAGCTTAAGGATGGCTTGTTTCACCTGCATGGAGAGCTCCTTTGACCGCATGTTTACTTCACAGCAAAACCTTCCAAATGCAAGCACCACACCTCAAATCAACTCTAGGCCTTTTATCTGCTTAATTAAGAATGACATAACGAAGGGATTGCCCAAACCTGGCCATGAAATAGCCTTAGAGTCAATTGTCCGATTACTTTTGGTCCCTTTAAAGACAGGGTGACACATGCTAAGGAGCTGAAACTCCTAAACCCTTCATCCAATTTTAATGTGGATACCCTCAAATGAAAGCTGAAAGTCTGAACTTCAACTGCATCTGAATTGTTTGGTTTAAAATTCATTGTGGTAATTTCTATAACCAAAATTAGAAAAATGTTGTCTCTGTCCAAATATATTTGGACCTAACTGATAGATAGAGAGAGAGATAGAGATATATATATATATATATATATATATAATTTAATATAACGGTGGAAGCATCACTCTGTCCGAAGTCTTTATAGACTGCGCAAGCGCGACGCACGGCGCCTGCGCAGTCTGGAACAGAGTGACGCAGCCGAACTTACTTTTTCCCCCCCCCCCCCACTATACCGGCCATGGGGGCTCCACACACCCACGTGTCCCTCCTAATATACCGGCCATGGAGGCTCCGTGCTCTGTAGCTCCAGTCAGGGTAGCTGTAGAGCCCAGCGGAACTCCAGGACCTTCGATGAGGTCACCACAGGCATGTGACCAGTGACACGAGTGGGAGGAGTCAGCCCTCGCTGTGCTGCTGGCTGCAGGGGTGCATCTATTATAGCCAGCGCCGCACTCAGGCACTCAGGGCACAGCGCCACCCGCACTCAGGGCACAGCGCCGCCCGCACTCAGGGCACAGCGCCGCCCGCACTCAAGGCAGTAGAGCCGGAGAGAGAAAGATGGGAGCAACATATGACAGAATGGAAACAGGAACAGGCAGAATGGGTGCAGCACATTACAACAGAATGGGGGCACAGGATGGAAGCAGCACATGACAGAATGGGGGTGCAGGATGGGAACAGCACATGACAATGGGGGTGCAGGATGAGAACAGCACATGACAGGATGTGGGTGCAGGATGGGAGCACATGACAGAATGGGGACGCAGGATGGAGCAGCACATGACAGGATGGAGACCATATACCAATATAAATGCTCGCCACCCGGGCGTAGAATGGGTTCAATAACACACACACACATATATCTTAAAAAAAATAAAGGGAGCACTAAAATCCCACATCCTAGATATTACTGAATTAAATATTCCAGTTGTAAATCTTTATTCTTTACATAGTGGAATGTGTTTAGAACAATAAAACCTAAAAATGATCAACTAATGTCCCACTGAGGTCTGGAGTTGGAATGATGCTCAAAATCAAAGTGGAAAATCAAATTACAGGCTGATCCAACTTCAGTGGAAATGCCTCAAGACAAGGAAATGATGCTCACTAGTGTGTGGCCTCCACGTGCCTGTATGACCTCCCTACAACACCTAGGCATGCTCCTGATGAGGCGGCGGATGGTCTCCTGAGGAATCTCCTCCCAGACCTGGACTAAAGCATCCGCCAACTCTTGGACAGTCTGTGGTGCAATGTGACGTCGGTGGATGGGGCGAGACATGATGTCCCAGATGTGTTCCATGGGATTCAGGTCTGGGGAACAGGCGGGCAAGACCATACCTCACTGACTCAATAGAGGTATGGCGCCAAATTTATAAAAGTGATTCATTCAGCATTCCTAGGGATGCTAAACATAAGAGCCACCTTCACAGAATGCAGCCTTAGTGCTGCTGAAGGTGGCTCTTTTACTTAAAAACACCCTGGGGGGGAGGGGTGACAGGTTCCCTTTAAAGCGCTACTCCTGCGATGGAATGGAATGAAAAAAAAAAAACTGCTTTAATGGGCAACATATATTCACCCAAACCTTCAATTGGGCTTATTTGTGGGCAGGACCACAGCTAAACTGCAAATCAGCAGTGGAAAGCCTTGAATTTCTGCGGTGAATTCTATGGCAGTTACATGCTGTACCATTAAACCTTCTTGACATGGGTGTGCAGCATTCATAGGGATCATATTGCATCAGGATTTGAGAAAGAAATGCAGTCGCCCATATTACACCTATGTCAAAACTGGATGACTCAGATATCCCACTAAATACGAAGACCCTGCACTAGGAATAATGGATTCAGTTCCAGGCCAGTCTGTACATTGCTGTCCACATTATGATCCCGACACACAAACTTCTGAATTCGGCTTTACCACGGATGCCAATTTAAATATAGCTGTGCCCAGTAGTAGCCGGACTACTAAAATCTCAAAGTGATTCCTGACTTGGTCCAATAGGCTCCTAAAGTCCACAGTAAATAATCCACAGCAGTCTCTAACCACCATGAAATGTTGAGGTCAATACACATTACAGTACCTTTATTTGTTGGTAAAGATATGGCAATTTCAGCATTATTTGTTAAAGGTAGCTTCTTCCCAAGGCCAATTTTTATGTCATTTAAAAATGTCCCATTGTTACTCAGATCTTCTATATATGCCACAGGGGACGGAGCAGGTCCAGTGTCCTAAAGTCACAAGAAAATAATTATCTGTTAGGGCTCATGCAGATGTCTGTGCCAATCGGTCTGATATCAGATGGCAATACGCGGACTGGCCACTGCTCTCTCGACCAAAGCGTCACAGTTTCATATATTTCTATGTGGCGGTCACACTCAGGTGTGGAGAACCACAGCCATTATGTACATTGTGTTTGGAGATTGGACCGATTTGCACGGACGACAGCATAAACCTTTAGAGCACTGACAGACGATAATATCAACGTTGAAATCTATAATATACACATAGTTAACAAGAATACCAGTCAGCCAAGCTCTAAAGGGTAGGTGCACACAATGTATCAGGAAGGCGCTGGCGGTATTATTCCTATTTTTTATTGTATGTCTAAAATAGTGAGCGGCAAAACTGCCTAAAAGAAGACTCAGCATACGCACAGCAAATTGTTTTTACTCTGCTAGTCATAGTTTAATTCTTTTTACCATTTATCTGGCGCTTTCTACAGAACCCCCCACTCCATCCCCCGAAAAAGACATTGGGGCCAATTCATTGAGTCTGGCGTAGCACAAGCGTACTGGAGTAGATAATGCTTAAAGTGAACCTGTCAGCAGGATTTTGCTCAGTAAACTACAGACAATGTCAGGTTGGCGTCGTTATACTGATTAAAAGGATACCTTGGTTGATTAAATCCTTCTTGTGGTTGCCGTTTAATCCTCATTTGTAATTTTCAGTTAATGAGATTCTCGCGCTCCAGGGTGTGCTTGGGGGGGGGGGGTCTTTATGTGGTGTTCTGTTCTCATTTTCTTTCTTATGGGCTTAAATGACAGATCACTGAACTTTCAGCGACCTGCCTACAGCAAAAATGACGCCAGCTGATAGATGCTACTATGCCAGCACCGCCGCTATTTTGTTAGAAGAAAAAAAAATTGGCTGCAGGAAAATGGTGCCAAAATGTTGGAGGAGAGATTTGGCTGTAGAAAAAAAAAATGGCGCCGGAGCTTGTGCAGCCGCCATTTTGCTGTAGTTAAATATTTTTTTTTAAAGACCAGAATATGAACTGCGCAAGTGCAGTATTTAAAATAGGGGTAGGTCACTAAGGGATCAGTGATCTGTCAGAAGCCATACAGATGAAGAGCACCACATAAAGACCTCCCTCACCCACCGGCCGCCCCGAAGCACGAAAATCTCATTAACTGAAAATCAAGGTTAAACAATAACTACAAGACAGATTTCATCACCCCAGGTTTAATTGTAATCAGTATAACAACGCCAATCCGACAGTGTCTGTAGTGTACTGAGCAAAATTCTGCTGACAGGTTCGCTTTAACTCATTAAGAGGCGCAGTCCACTTAATGAATTTTGCACAGGCCGTCTGTGCCATGCGCCACGCCAAAACTGCTATTCCAATCAGTGATTGGCATATCATTTTTACATTACAAAACGTCTGCATTTTTAATCATTGTGATTTGCAGGCATGTCCCCCGTACAGCCTATTTCGGCAGAGCTAATTCTAACTGGTGGGAAAACGTTTTGGCGCAACACCCCATTGCAGCTGCGACTTTTCAAAGATTTTACACCAATTTCCTGACATAAAAGTTTTAAACAACTTGATTAATTCACCCCATTATGTGCACATACCCTAAAGTGTCATTAGAGTGCACATCTACAGGTGATGGATTAGTAGCTTAGCAGTTGAAATTTAGGACACTTACTCTA
Source organism: Ranitomeya imitator (assembly GCF_032444005.1). NCBI lineage: Eukaryota > Metazoa > Chordata > Amphibia > Anura > Dendrobatidae > Ranitomeya > Ranitomeya imitator. Next base: position 314,770,659 of record NC_091282.1, on the reverse strand, counting down.
AAAATCCGAAAGTGATTTTTACTGTAGGTCTTGAATCTCTCGGTCTTGTTTATTACTGGCATATCAAAGGTATAGTCACACTGCCTATTCCTTCCGAATATATATTCATCATTCACACAGTCTGCCGAACAAAGAACATAAAATTCAGGAAAATTACAGTTTTTGCCTGATGAAGAGACTTATGCAGTCTTGAAAGCTTGCAATTTGTTACCATCTTTTCAGTTAGCCATTAAAAGGTATCAACCACTGAGGACTCTCAATTCTAAATATTTTTCTATCTACTGGCTAACACGGTACCAAGATATATTTAAAATTACAGAAATTTGGAATTTCGGGAACAAAATATGGTATGTCCTTAAGTTTTACATAGCATTCCTCCATCATAAGTTGAGAGCTGGACAATACAGAACTTGGCTATTTCCAACAGTTCTATACACTCACAATAATGCTGAGGGTCCCAAGAGTCATACCACCATCGATCAGTAAATTAGTTTCTATCAATTCTCGCAATACACCTTTGGCAATCTGAACATCAAACAATCGGTCTTAGCATAGCAAATAAACCAGATCGAAAACGCCCGTCTTCTCCTAAGATGTTAGCTTCAGACAATAAAGCAGGGACGTCTTACAACTCTACAGTGTGTTTTTACTCGATTATGCCTCCTGGAAATGTGTGACTACATTTTCCTGACAAGTTTTATTAAGAAATTATTAATAGTATTATTATTTTTAATATTAACCTAAAATAAATTAGTTCATAGAATGTCAATTAAAAATGTCTACTTTCACATGGGTGTACTTTGGTCAGTAATTTTAGTGCGCATTTGAAAGTTACGAAAACGCTAATAACTTTCCAGATGGAATACTGTTGTCAAATTTATACTGGGGATGTTCCTGCGGGTTTAATCCTTCATAGTGCAAAGAGTGAAACACTTGGTTTACCAGTACCATTTTCCACACTTGTACTTGCACAATGGAAAGGCAAGTTGGGAATGAGCCTTAAGGTACCGTTACACTAAACGATTTACCAACTATCACGACCAGCGATACGACCTGGCCGTGATCGCTGGTATGTCGTTGTGTGATCGCTGGGGAGCTGTCACACAGACAGCTGTCTCCAGCGACCAACGATCAGGGGAACGACTTCGGCATCGTTGAAACGGTCTTCAACGATGCCGAAGTCCCCTGCAGCACCCGTGTAACCAGGGTAAACATCAGGTTACTAAGTGCAGGGCCGCGCTTAGTAACCCGATATTTACCCTGGTTACCATTGCAAAAAAAAAAAAACCACTACATACTCACATTTTGATGTCTGTCACGTCCCCCGGCGTCCACAGGGTTAAAACTGCTTTCGGCAGGAGCGATGCTAATGCACGCGCTGCTGCCGAGAGCTTCCCTGCACTGACTGTCAGTGCCGGCCGTAAAGCAGAGCACAATGGTAACCAGGGTAAATATCGGGTTACTAAGCGCGGCCCTGCGCTTAGTAACCCGATATTTACCCTGGTTACAAGTGAACACATCGCTGGATCGGCGTCACACACGCCGATCCAGCGATGACAGCGGGTGATCAGCGACCAAAAAAAGGTCCTGATCATTCCCCAGCGACCAATGATCTCCCAGCAGGGGCCTGATCGTTGGTCGCTGTCACACATAACGAGATCGTTAGCGGGATCGTTGCTACGTCACAAAAAGCGTGACGTTGCAACGATATCCTTAACGATATCGTTATGTGTGAAGGTACCTTAAGGCCATGGTCACACATGTTCAGTATTTGGACAGTATTTTACATCCGAATTTGTAAGAAAAAACAAGAGTGGGAGAAAAATGCAGGACGTGGTGACGTGTTTCTATTATTCTTTCCCTCCGATTGCTCCACTCCTGATTTTGGCTTACAAATAAGTGTCAAAACCAGAAATGGAAAAGGTAAAAATATTTCCACCCATTTATTTCTGTTTTGGTTTGGTTTTGAATTGCACATACTAATACACAGTAGCACACCCCTAAAATAACTAAAACATAAAAGCAATTTATAGGAGTACAGATACATGCCATGGTTTATGAACCCCTTTTCAAGTGCCCAGAGTCGACCCCATGCATGTGAACTCTTGACATCCATTTCTTCCGGTATTGATGCAAGATCTTGTGTTGATAACGTTTCCAAGGAACTTGTAGTGACAGAGCCGGAGGAGGATGACTGGCTCTGTGAGTGGGGAGCACTGGAAGAAGAGCTGGAGGTGCCTTGCGAAGGCTGGGATGGTTGGGACTCACCCATGTTGTCTCATAAATGATCTAGATAAAAAGATACAGGAATTAGGCAGAAACATAGATAAAAATGTAGCCCGATATATACCGTACACGGAGCACATGGCTCCATAGGCCATACAGCTGTATGTATGTATGTATGTATGTATGTATCTCCACCCTGCAAAGAGTTCCAGGCATTTGTATCATCAACTCGTCTCTGCTACAAGACTCCTATTTATTGCAAATTGAGGCTTCCTAGTAGTCATGGTTACCCAGGAGAGAACGCTGAGCAATCTATGCAGTTGCAGTATGGAACTCTGAAGATCAGAAAAGAAAGACAATTCCTCGAACGAATGGCATTGCAAGTAAAAAGTTGTGCACGGCTATGAGATTGCTTGCCAATACTTATGACGGGGGTAGGGAACATTTTTCATGCTAATATCCATTTGGATATTTATAACATCAGTTATGTGTCTTACAAATTCATCAATTTGTAAACTATACCACAATATTTGGTCATACAATTAGTTAACTCGCCCCTAATGTGACGAATGGAACTGCTTCTACAGGTCCTTCTCAAAAAATTAGCATATAGTGTTAAATTTCATTATTTACCATAATGTAATGATTACAATTAAACTTTCATATATTATAGATTCATTATCCACCAACTGAAATTTGTCAGGTCTTTTATTGTTTTAATACTGATGATTTTGGCATACAACTCCTGATAACCCAAAAAACCTGTCTCAATAAATTAGCATATCAAGAAAAGGTTCTCTAAACCAGAGGTCCCCAACTCCAGTCCTCAAGGCCCACCAACAGGTCATGTTTTCAGGATTTCCTTTGCATTGCACAGGTGATGCAATTATTACCTGGGCAAAACTAAGGAAATCCTGAAAACATGACATGTTGGTGGGCCTTGAGGACTGGAGTTGGGGACCTCTGCTCTAAACGACCTATTACCCTAATCTTCTGAATCAACTAATTACCTCTAAACACATGCAAAAGATACCTGAGGCTTTTATAAACTCCCTGCCTGGTTCATTACTCAAAACCCCCATCATGGGTAAGACTAGCGACCTGACAGATGTCAAGAAGGCCATCATTGACACCCTCAAGCAAGAGGGTAAGACCCAGAAAGAAATTTCTCATCAAATAGGCTGTTCCCAGAGTGCTGTATCAAGGCACCTCAATGGTAAGTCTGTTGGAAGGAAACAATGTGGCAGAAAACGCTGTACAACGAGAAGAGGAGACCGGACCCTGAGGAAGATTGTGGAGAACGACCGATTCCAGACCTTGGGGAACCTGAGGAAGCAGTGGACTGAGTCTGGTGTGGAAACATCCAGAGCCACCGTGCACAGGCGTGTGCAGGAAATGGGCTACAGGTGCCGCATTCCCCAGGTAAAGCCAATTTTGAGCTACAGAGAAGCAGCACTGGACTGTTGCTAAGTGGTCCCAAGTACTTTTTTCTGATGAAAGCAAATTTTGCATGTCATTCGGAAATCAAGGTGCCAGAGTCTGGAGGAAGACTGGGGAGAAGGAAATGCCAAAATGCCTGAAGTCCAGTGTCAAGTACCCACAGTCAGTGATGGTGTGGGGTGCCATGTCAGCTGCTGGTGTTGGTCCACTGTGTTTCATCAAGGGCAGGGTCAATGCAGCTAGCTATCAGGAGATTTTGGAGCACTTCATGCTTCCATCGGCTGAAATGCTTTATGGAGATGAAGATTTCATTTTTTCAGCACGACCTGGCACCTGCTCACAGTGCCAAAACCACTGGTAAATGGTTTACTGACCATGGTATTACTGTGCTCAATTGGCCTGCCAACTCTCCTGACCTGAACCCCATAGAGAATCTGTGGGATATTGTGAAGAGAAAGTTGAGAGACGCAAGACCCAACACTCTGGATGAGCTTAAGGCCGCTATTGAAGCATCCTGGGCCTCCATAACATCTCAGCAGTGTCACAGGCTGATTGCCTCCATGCCACGCCGCATTGAAGCAGTCATTTCTGCCAAAGGATTCCCGACCAAGTATTGAGTGCATAACTGAACATTATTATTTGTTGGTTTTTTTGTTTGTTATTAAAAAACACTTTTATTTGATTGGATGGGTGAAATATGCTAATTTATTGAGACAGGTTTTTTGGGTTATCAGGAGTTGTATGCCAAAATCATCAGTATTAAAACAATAAAAGACCTGACAAATTTCAGTTGGTGGATAATGAATCTATAATATATGAAAGTTTAATTGTAATCATTACATTATGGTAAATAATGAAATTTAACACTATATGCTAATTTTTTGAGAAGGACCTGTATTTGGTGCGACTGTGAAGTTAGGTGGTACGGATGATCATGCTATTTTTAATGGCTTTTCCAGGTTTCTGTTGGTCTGGAGAGCAGTCAAGTCTTGTGATCAGTTAAAGAAAGAACTGCCCACAGCAGTAAGTATTATTATTATTTATATAGCACCATTAATTCCATGGGGCTGTACATGAGAAAGGGGTTACATACAGAGTTTTAGATATCTTTTACAGTAAACAGGTTTACAGTGACAGACTGGCACAGAGGGGAGAGGACCCTGTCCTTGCGGACTTACATTCTATGGGATAGTGGGGAAAAGACTGAAGGTAGGGGTGAGGCGGCGGCTCAGGTGGTGGTGAGGCGGCGGCATGGTTATTGTAGGCTGTAGGCTTTCCTGAAGAGATGGGTTTTCAGGTTCCGTCTGACGGATCCGAGGGTGGTGGATAATCGGACGTGTTGAGGCGTGGAATTCCAGAGGATGGGGAATATTCGGGAGAAAGTAGCTCCAAACACAGATAAACACAGATACAGGTGCTTCTCACAAAATTAGAATATCATCAAAAAGTTAATTAGTTTCAGTTCTTCAATACAAAAAAGTGAAACCCATATTATACTAGATGGTGGCCCGATTATAGAATATGCATGTCCACGTAGTATAGCACAGCCACGTAGTATATTGCCCAGCCACGTAGTATATAGCCCAACCAAGTAGTATATTGCACAGCCCACGTAGTATATTGCCCAGCAAAGAAAAAAAAAAAAAACACAACATGAAGGTATGGTGTGAGTCTATAATGCCCATCATCATTCAGGACAGACTGCTGGGACTTGTAGTTCCCAAATTTAGAACTATGGGCTGGAATATAGGACAGTAAGGTGCAATACACAGTAGTAAGGAAGAACCAGCCTCCAGCCCCGATGCCTCCTCCTCTGGCCGATGCTTCCCTCCTCCCTGCTCCTTCTCAGCAAAGCAACAGCAATGTCAGCCAATCACTGGGCGCGTCTCATGCTCCGGATCTCCGCCACAGCCGCCGCTGCAGGAGAGTCCGAGACACCGGCTCCGGTACCGTGAGGAGGTCACCATGTCCCCTCACCACCCCGGGAGCTTGCGGCCGCGCTGACCGCATACGTACATGTGAGCTGACAGCGTAAAAAGATCTAATGTTAAAAATAATAAAAAAAAAATTAAAAAATGGTTAATCTCACCTTCCGACGTCCCCCATCTCCTCAGCGGTGCACGCGGCGGCTTGGATGCTGCGTGCGAACGACCTGGGATGACCGCGATGTCATCCCAGGTCCTTCGCACACAGCATCCCTGGGAACGGAAGCTGCCGCGTGCACCGCTGAGAGGCTGGAGGACTCCGGGGGCCATCGGAAGGCGAGTATATCACTATTTTTTATTTTAATTCTTGTTAATTATATGGTTCCCAGTCCATGGAGGAGTCTCCTCTCCTCCACCCTGGGTACCATCCGCACATGATCCGCTTACTTCCCGCTTGGTGGGCATAGCCCCATGTGGGAAGTAAGGGGATCAATGCATTCCTATGTGTGCGGAATCCCAGCGATTCCGCAAATTAATGAACATGCTGCGTTTTTTTCCAGAATGAGTTCCCACTCAGGAAAAAAACGCAGCATGTGCATACAAAATGCGGATTGCATTCTTTTAATAGGATGCTTAATGTGAGCATTTTTTTCACGGTTTTATCGCGTTTTTATAGTGGAAAAATGGGGGGGGGAGGGAAAAACGCAAAAAATTACAGGCTGATCCAAAGCCAGTGGATATGCCTCAAGTCAGGGTGTGTGTGTGTGTGTGTGTGTGTGTGTGTGTGTGTGTGTGTGTGTGTGTGTGTGTGTGTGTGTGTGTGTGTGTGTGTGTGTGTGTGTGTGTGTGGCGCAAGGTGCCAATGTCGAATCTGCCAATCTTGGTGTTCTCTGCAAAATGCCATTCGCCCTGTATGGTGTTGGGATGTAAACAACAACTACTTTCGGACGTCAGGCCCCCCATACCATCCTGACAGTTTGAGCAGACACATGGATGTTAGTGGCCTGCTGGAGGTAATTTTGCAAGGCTCTGGCACTTCTCCTGTTCCTCCATCACCAAACCAAAAATCAAAAATGAAGAACTATCCAATTTTGAACTGAGTCTTTAATGACACTTGCCTATTCAAATGACTGGATCAGTATTAATCCCTTCACACTGCATCCAATTTGTTTCTGTTATTTCCTCCCCTTCACGGAGCCATTTATTTTTCTGTAGACAGACATATGCAGAACGAGTTGTACTTTTTAATGACACCACTCATTTCACCACATAGTGTATTGGAAAACAGGGTGAAAAGAAAGTGCAGTGAAACTCTGACAAAAAAATTCTGACTTTTTTGGGGGAAACTGTTTTTACGGTGTACATTTTGTGGCAAAAATGACCATGCAATAGGATTTTTCTCATCAATACATTTAAGGTACCGTCACACTTAGCGACGCTGCAGCGATACCGACAACGAACCGGATCGCTGCAGCGTCGCTGTTTGGTCGCTGGAGAGCTGTCACACAGACAGCTCTCCAGCGACCAACGATCCCGAGGTCCCCGGTAACCAGGGTAAACATCGGGTAACTAAGCGCAGGGCCGCGCTTAGTAACCCGATGTTTACCCTGGTTACCATCCTAAAAGTAAAAAAAACAAACGCTACATACTTACCTACCGCAGTCTGTCCTCGGCGCTCTGCTTCTCTGCTCTGGCTGTGAGCGCCGGGCAGCCGGAAAGCAGAGCGGTGACGTCACCGCTCTGCTTTCCGGCCGCTGTGCTCACAGCCAGACCAGAGAAGCAGAGCGCCGAGGACAGACAGCGGTAGGTAAGTATGTAGCGTTTGTTTTTTTTACGTTTAGGATGGTAACCAGGGTAAACATCGGGTTACTAAGCGCGGCTCTGCGCTTAGTTACCCGATGTTTACCCTGGTTACCAGCGAAGACATTGCTGAATCGGTGTCACACACGCCGATTCAGCGATGTCTGCGGGGAGTCCAGCGACGAAACAAAGTTCTGGACTTTCTTCCCCGACCAGCGACAGCACAGCAGGGGCCTGATCGCTGCTGCCTGTCACACTGGACGATATCGCTAGCGAGGACACTGCAACGTCACGGATCGCTAGCGATATCGTCTAGTGTGACGGTACCTTTACAGCGATACCACACATTTCCTTTTTTAAAATCATTATATTTCCCACTACTAAAATACTAATAATCAGAAATTTGCACCAAAAAAATTTAGGGGGATTGTGTCACCATTTTCAGAGACACGTAACAGTTTTAATTTTTCAGCTGATGGAGCTGTGTGAAAACTTATTTTTTTTGCAGGATGTGAACTTTTTCTTTTTATTAGTACCATTTTGGGATAGACATGGCTTTTTGATCGCTTGTTACAGCATTTTATGTGGAAGTGTGTCGGCCAAGAAAATGTTATTTTGGCATTCGAGTTATTGCTGTTTATGGTGTTTATCATTTGATAGATCGGACATTCCTGAACGCAACGATACCACATATGTGTGTTCTTGTTATATCTTCATTTTCAGTGGCGATTTACCTTTTCTTGTTCTTTTTTGCCCCCTTAGGGGACTTGAAGATGCAATCATTTGATCGCTTGTGTTATACACAGCAACACCCCAGCAGATCGCTACATATGGCAGAAATCATGGTATCCTTTGAAGTTCAGTCACAGGCAGGGTTTCAAAGGAACTCCATAATGACAGGTATGGGGGTCATCAGCCGACCCCTGGCTGTCGCGACAACCAATCAGTGACCCGTAATCACATCATGGGCATGCCGATGCGAGTAGTTAATGACACGCGCGAACGTTGGTGCGTGGTAAATGCTGCTGTCAGATTGATAGTGACATTTCACAAGTTAGCAATCACAGGTGGAGAACTTTTCCACCCACAATTGTTAGTAGCAGGTCCTATCTCTAAGGCCCCTTTCACACAAAGTTTTTTGCCGTCAGGATCAGTCCGGCAAATTTTGAAAAAAAAAACGATTCGGGGAATGATGCCGTCGGATCCGTTTTTTTTCTCACAGACTTGTATTAGCGACGGATGGCTTCACGTTTCAGCCATCGTTCGCCAGATCTGTCAAAAATTGTAATGAAATAACGGATAGACATTGAGGGATTCTGGTTAGTAGGGTGGTGATATCTGGTCCAGAGATGAAGATCTGTGTGTCGTCATCAGAGAAGATTACCTTACTCCAGTCCTCTATGGTCCAATCCTTATGGTCTTTGGCAAACTTCAGCCTGGCTCTACTTTGCTTCTCATTGATGAAATGCTTTTTTATAGCTTTACATGACTTGAGTCCTGTCTCTAGAAGCATGTGATGAACTGTTCTTGCCGTGCACTTCACCCAAGCTGCCATTTGCCATTACTTTTGTAGGTCACTTGATATCATCCTGCGGTTGCTGAGTGACATTCAAAAGATGACAGTCATCCTGGTCAGTGGAGAGTCATTTTCGCCATCTTCCGGTCTGTAGCTTTGTTGTCCACAATGTCTGTTGCTTGACTTCGTTGTAATGGACTGCCGTCTTAGAAATTTTAAGGATGGAGGCAACATGACGCTCACTGTGTCCCTCTGCTAGTAAAGCCAAAATTGAACCCTTTTCCTCACTCAAGACTTTTCTTTTCAACTCCTTTGGCATGGTTCAAAGTTATTTTTTCATTACTATTACTTTTGAGATATTACTAGCACTTGTTTTGCCATCCAGCTTGTCCTATTGCAAGAGGATTGTGAACACTACAGCAGTGTTTTTTATTCTTGCCTTCATTAAATAGGATTTGGTTCAGGTGATCATCTAATCAGAAGCACATTAAGTAGAATGAGGTGTACTATGGTTAGAATTCAACTGACACTGGAATGGAATGGCTGGCAGACATGTAGAGAAGCCGATATTTATAAACTGCTCAGTTGTCTCTTAATTTTTGCCAGAGATGGATGTAAAAATTATATATATATATATATATATATATATATATATATATATATATATATATATATATATATATATATATACAGTCATGGCCAAAAGTATTGACACCCCTGCAATTCTGTCAGATAAGGATCCTCGCTGAGGATCTGTTTATACCAAGGAAGGTGACGGGCACAAGGGGGCATTCTTTGCGTCTGGAGGAGAGAAGGTTTTTCCACCAACATAGAAGAGGATTCTTTACTGTTAGGGCAGTGAGAATCTGGAATTGCTTGCCTGAGGAGGTGGTGATGGCGAACTCAGTCGAGGGGTTCAAGAGAGGCCTGGATGTCTTCCTCGAGCAGAACAATATTGTATCATACAATTATTAGGTTCAGTAGAAGGACGTAGATCTGGGGATTTATTATGATGGAATATAGGCTGAACTGGATGGACAAATGTCTTTTTTCGGCCTTACTAACTATGTTACTACTCATTTTCTTCCTGAAAATAATTGCAAATACAAATTTTTAGGTATTATTGTCTTCATTTAATTTGTCTTAAATGAAAAAACACAAAAGAGAATGAAGCAAAAAGCAAAACATTGATCATTTCACACAAAACTCCAAAAATGGACCAGACAAAAGTATTGGCACCCTCAGCCTAATACTTGGTTGCACAACCTTTAGCCAAAATAACTGCGACCAACCGCTTCCGGTAACCATCAATGAGTTTCTTACAATGCTCTGCTGGAATTTTAAACCATTCTTCTTTGGCAAACTGCTCCAGGTCCCTGATATTTGAAGGGTGCCTTCTCCAAACTGCCATTTTTAGACCTCTCCACAGGTGTTCTATGGGATTCAGGTCTGGACTCATTGCTGGCCGCCTTAGAAGTCTCCAGTGCTTTCTCTCAAACCATTTTCTAGTTCTTTTTGAAGTGTGTTTTGGGTCATTGTCCTGCTGGAAGACCCATGACCTCTGAGGGAGACCCAGCTTTCTCACACTGGGCCCTACATTATGCTGCAAAATTTGTTGGTAGTCTTCAGACTTCATAATGCCATGCACACGGTCAAGCAGTCCAGTGCCAGAGGCAGCAAAGCAACCCCAAAACATCAGGGAACCTCCGCCATGTTTGACTGTAGGGACAGTGTTCTTTTCTTTGAATGCCTCTTTTTTTCTCCTGTAAACTCTCTGTTGATGCCTTTGCCCAAAAAGCTCTACTTTTGTCTCATCTGACCTGAAAACATTCTTCCAAAATGTTTTAGGCTTTTTCAGGTAAGTTTTGGCAAACTCCAGCCTGGCTTTTTTATGTCTCGGGGTAAGAAATGGGGTCTTCCTGGGTCTCCTACCATACAGTCCCTTTTCATTCAGACGCCGACGGATAGTATGGGTTGACACTGTTGTACCCTCGGACTGCAGGGCAGCTTGAACTAGTTTGGATGTTAGTCAAGGTTCTTTATCCAACATTCGTTGAAATTTCTTGTCAATTTTTCTTTTCCGTCCACATCTAGGGAGGTTAGCCACAGTGCCACGGGCTTTAAACTTCTTGATGACACTGCACACGGTTGACACAGGAACATTCAGGTCTTTGGACATGGACTTGTAGCCTTGAGATTGCTCATGCTTCCTCACAATTTGGTTTCTGAAGTCCTCAGACAGTTCTTTGGTCTTCTTTCTGTTCTCCATGCTCAATGTGGTACACACAAGGACACAGGACAGAGGTTCAGTCAACTTTAATCCATGTCAACTGGCTGCAAGTGTGATTTAGTTATTGCCAATACCTGTTAGGTGCCACAGGTAAATTACAGGTGCTGTTAATTACACAAATTAGAGAAGCATCACATGATTTTTCTAACAGTGCCAATACTTTTGTCCACCCCCTTTTTATGTTTGGTGTGGAATTATATCCAATTTGGCTTTAGGACAATTCTTTTTGTGTTTTTTTCATTTAAGACAAATTAAATGAAGATAATAATACCAAATAATTTGTGTTTGCAATCATTTTCAGGAAGAAAATGAGTATTATCTGACAGAATTGCAGGGGTGTCAATACTTTTGACCATGACAGTATATATACATACACACAGGAGAGGTATATATGTATGTAGGTCTCCTTTCATTCGCTACCTACCCAAAACGTCAAGATTTGTGGGGCCATGGAAAAAATCATCCAAGACCATCTTCACACGCACAAGGTATCCGCTCGTTGGGTGCTGAGTTACCCGCCTGCTCACACCTTTCTAGACGCAGGAACAGGTCGAATGCTCTCAGGCTCGATAAGACAATGTGCCATGGAAACCAGGAGGACTGGTTCAACAGACTGATCACACAGGATGAAAGCTGGGTCCATCACTATGATCCTGAGACTAAAGTCCAGTCGATGCAATGGAAGCATCATGACTCACCGCCTCCAAAGAAGGCACATGCCCAACCCGCGGCAGGCAGGGTCATGAAGACAGTATTTTGGGACCAGCACGGAGTATTATTGATGGATTTCCTAGCAAAGGGTACCATGATCACAGGGGAAAACTATGCTTCACTGCCGTGGATATAGCGGGAGGCCATCAAAACCAAGAGACATGGCATGCTCACCAAAGGTGTCTGCCTTCTGCAAGAAAAGGCACCAGTTCACAACTCACATTTGCCCAAATGGAAGCATGCTCCTGTAGCTGTGAGATTATACTGCATCCCCCTTATTCACCCGACCTCGCACCATCGGTCTTCCAAGTGTTTCCATCAATGACGTTATTTTTGAAGGTCAAGCATTTTCCAGATGATGAACCTGATTTCCGAAGTCATACCGTGGCTTTTAGAGCAACCTGTCGACAAGCGAGGTGTTTACAGATGCTTAAAGGGAACCTGTCACCTGAATTTGGCGGGACTGGTTTTGGGTCATATGGGCGGAGTTTTCGGGTGTTTGATTCACCCTTTCCTTACCCGCTGGCTGCATGCTGGCTGCAATATTGGATTGAAGTTCATTCTCTGTCCTCCATAGTACACGCCTGCGCAAAGCAATCTTGCCTTGTGCAGGCGTGTACTATGGAGGACAGAGAATGAACTTCAATCCAATATTGCAGCCAGCATGCAGCCAGCGGGTAAGGAAAGGGTGAATCAAACACCCGAAAACTCCGCCCATATGACCCAAAACCAGTCCCGCCAAATTCAGGTGACAGAGTCCCTTTAAAGAGATGGGAGAAGTGTGTGTCCCTAGGTGGCACCTATGTAGAGAAGGACTAATAACTGTGCCAAGTTTCATTGCTCTCAGTACACAGGAAGTGGGTCAGGGGAAATCTTTAATGAACGCCCCTTCGTATAAATATATCTTGAAAAAAAAAATCCTGTTCTGCAGGCAGGCATCTGCGCTGCAGCATGATCGCATATGTAATTTATTTGAGGTTATCCTTAGAGTCAATAAAAAAAAAAATTAAAATGGCGCTGGCCACGCCTATGCAGTAGCAGCTATTGTGATCAGTGAGTGGTCAGAATTGAAAAAGGGGTTAGACAGACTTACAGTATCAGGAAGGAGGGCTTTCATACCATAGTTCAGTGGTCCCCAACCTTTCTTACCTTGGGAGCCGCATGAGCTAGTCACAAGCCACACCTGGCACCCACTTCCCCCCTGTAGTAGCACCCAGACTCCCCCATTACAGGTATACAGAACGCAGACCCCCAGCAGCGATAGGCTTACACCCAGGGGTCCGCACTTCCTTACTAGGCCTGCGAGTCTCTGGTAGGAAACACTTGCCTGAGGGCCATGTGCCCACGAGAAGTTTCTGATGCTGCGTATTACAGTCCTGGCCAAGTGGATGGGATTTACAGACGTCTCCCACCCTGTGCGCTTCCATCTCACTCACTGTGACCTGACCCACGGTGCAGCTTTCACATCCACAAGACAGCTTCTCCTGAGGGTGCGCTGAGCTTTACGTCAGGGCTTTATCCAACGACTTACAGTATATCATATACAGAAAACCCACTGGTACAAAACCCATGTAATCCGCACAACTGTCAATAAAGTTGTGAAAGCCAAATACCAGGAAATATCAAAAACAAAGCAGCTTTATCGAAAACATGACAAACGACCAAGACAAAAAAAAGGCAAAAACACGAAACTTCAAAGGTGCAGAAATTCCACAACATCAAAAACCTCCGCAAAAGCAGATGTGGCCTTAACCTCCGGGGTCCCTACAGGAGTGACCCCTCCCACGCAGAGCGCTGACCACCGCACGTTGTGGCTGTGTCTGCACTGCGGCCTGCGCACTCACAGGTCTCCCCATGACTAGGCACTGGAACCTCCACACACAAGGGCCTTTTATAGAGAGCTTAAAGGGAACCTGTCACCCCGTTTTTTGAGATTGAGCTATAAATACTGTTAAATAGGGCCTGCGCTGTGTGTTACTATAGTGTATGTAGTGTACCCCGATTCCCCACCTATGCTGAGAAATAACTTACCAAAGTCGCCGTTTTCGCCTGTCAATCAGGCTGGTCAGGTCGGGAGGGCGTGGTGACATCGCTGGTTCTTCCTCAGCTTTACGTTGGTGGCGTAGTGGTGAACAAGCAGCGCGCGATCTGCGCTGTCATCCCTTTCGTCGGTGGGGGCGGCCATCTTCCTGGGGCCGCGCGTGCGCAGCCCGAGTGCTCTGCTGCACGGGGCTTCAGGAAAATGGCCGCAGGATGCCGCGCGTGCGCATTAGAGATCGCGGCGGCCATTTTCCCAAAGCCGAGATGCAAACTCGGCTTTGGGAAAATGGCCGCCGCGATCTCTAATGCGCACCCGCGGCCATTTTCCTGAAGCCCCGTGCTTCAGCCACTACGCCACCAACGTAAAGCTGAGAAAGAACCAGCGATGTCACCACGCCCTCCCGACCTGACCAGCCTGATTGACAGGCGAAAACGGCGACTTTGGTAAGTTATTTCTCAGCATAGGTGGGGAATCGGGGTACACTACATACACTATAGGAACACACAGCGCAGGCCCTATTTAACAGTATTTATAGCTCAATCTCAAAAAACGGGGTGACAGGTTCCCTTTAAAAACAAGGGGGCGTGGCTCACATTGTAATAATGCAGCAGTCAAAAGACACGCCCCCAGTTTACTTGGACACGCCCCCTCGTACGACCATCAGCACAAACTACTGCGGCCCGTGTCTCTGGGACCAGGGGGTAAGAACACAGAGGCGGCATGCCCAGCGGAAATGAGACATGCGCAGACACAGGCCACTTCCGACCTGGTGCCCGACCTCATATAATCTGCGGGATAAGCGGCCTGCTCTGTCCGCAGTCCACACTGCGGCGCCCCTGGTCCCCCCCGTACATGGACCCGTCCTTCATCCCTGCGGCCCGTTCTTACCTCACAGCAGCCACATAAACAGGAAGACTCCGCTCTCCTCTTTTGCCGCCAAACAGTCAAGTACAGGCGGCCAATAAGCGGCCGTGACGTCAGTATGGGCGGAAACATTTCACCTCCAGTCTTTTTTTCCACTCATGAATGGTAAGTGGGCGTGGTTTCCGTGCTCCGCCAGTACCACACACCGAGCGGGGGTATTCCTAGAGCACAGCCGACTGTAGAAGCAGCGCGTTATGTGGGCTTCACTTCCGGGTCCCACTGTGTGCTTCGCCATGGAGCTTGCCAGCCATATAATGTGGAGGCGCTGTGCCAGTCAGTGGAGGGCATGCTGCACTGGCGGTGTGGTGCCGCGGCTGGTTGACGCTCCCTCTACTGGCGGTGTATCCAGGGTCACTGCGCTGCTTTGCTCCGTACGCTGTGAACCAGCCCGGACATTGTCCCAGCGCGCCTTTATATCCTTTTGTAGCGTGCCCCTCAGGCTCCTGAGTGTTTCCTCGGGCAGCACCCTGTGCTGGAGCTGTCAGACCACTGTCACCGGCCCCCAGCTCTTCTGCCCCTCCTGCAGCTGCATACAACCTCCTGATGAGAGCAAGGATCACTACCAGCTGCTGGACTGGTGAGAGGGGCCAGGTACTGGGGGGAACTGGTCAGAGGGACCACGTACTGGGGGGAAACTGAACAGAGGGGCCATGTACTGTGTGTGTGGGGACTGGTGAGAGGGGCCACGTACTGCGTGTTGGGGGGGACTGGTGAGAGGGGCCACATACTGTGTGTGTGGGGACTGGTGAGAGGGGCCACGTACTGCGTGTGGGTGTACTGGTGAGAGGGGCCACATACTGTGTGTGGGGGTACTGGTGAGAGGGGCCACATACTGTGTGTGGGGGTACTGGTGAGAGGGGCCACATACTGTGTGTGGGGGTACTGGTGAGAGGGGCCACATACTGTGTGTGGGTGTACTGGTGAGAGGGGCCACATACTGTGTGTGGGGGTACTGGTGAGAGGGGCCACATACTGTGTGTGGGTGTACTGGTGAGAGGGGCCACATACTGTGTGTGGGGGTACTGGTGAGAGGGGCCACATACTGTGTGTGTGGGGACTGGTGAGAGGGGCCACATACTGTGTGTGGGGGTACTGGTGAGAGGGGCCACATACTGCGTGTGTGGGTGTACTGGTGAGAGGGGCCACATACTGTGTGTGGGGGTACTGGTGAGAGGGGCCACATACTGTGTGTGTGTGGGGGGGACTGGTGAGAGGGGCCACATACTGTGTGTGTGTGGGGGGGACTGGTGAGAGGGGCCACGTACTGCGTGTGTGGGTGTACTGGTGAGAGGGGCCACATACTGTGTGTGGGGGGGGGGACTGGTGAGAGGGGCCACATACTGCGTGTTGGGGGGGACTGGTGAGAGGGGCCACATACTGCGTGTTGGGGGGGACTGGTGAGAGGGGCCACGTACTGTGTGTGGGGGGGACTGGTGAGAGGGGCCACGTACTGTGTGGGGGGGGGGCTGGTGATAGGGGCCACGTACTGTGTGGGGGGGGCTGGTGAGGGGGCCACGTACTCTGTGGGGGGGGGCTGGTGAGAGGGGCCACGTACTGTGTGTGGGGGGGCTGGTGAGAGGGGCCACGTACTCTGTGGGGGGGGGGCTGGTGAGAGGGGCCACGTACTGTGTGTGGGGGGGCTGGTGAGAGGGGCCACGTACTCTGTGGGGGGGGCTGGTGAGAGGGGCCACGTACTGTGTGTGGGGGGGCTGGTGAGAGGGGCCACGTACTCTGTGGGGGGGGCTGGTGAGAGGGGCCACGTACTGTGTGTGGGGGGGGGGGCTGGTGAGAGGGGCCACGTATGATGGTGAGAGGGGCCACGCCATGATTACAGCACCTTGTGCAAAGCTAAGGAAATCTTGAAAACACGCATGGTTTGCGGCCCTCGAGGAATGCAGTTTGACACCCCTGATGTAAACCTATGAAAAACAAAATCCGCAGTGCACATGCTGCGAAAAGAAAAACCCTGCAGAAACGTAGCATTGTTTATTCTGCAGCATGTCAATTCTTTGTGCAGATTCCACAGCGGTTTACACCTGCTCCTCAATAGAAATCCGCACAAAATTCGCAAACAAAAACTGTAATTCTGCAGGAACTCCGCAGTGCAGTTTACCTGCGGATTTACCAAAATCCGTTCGGTAAATTCCGCAAAGTAATCTGCACCGTGTGCACATACCCTTAGATGTTTACATCTTTACTTTTCTGGGATTGTTGGAGACACCTGCCGTGCGTTGTGGTGTTCTGAGTGCAGAATTCCTCCTCCAACCCACAACTGAACTCTGGCTGAAAAATTCAAGGAAACTTGTAATTTTCCAAACTGTGTGGGGACTGTGGACGGCAAACACACTCGGATTCTTATACCTGCTTGAAGTGGATCCAAGTACTTCAATTATAAAAAAAAAAAAAAAAAAATACTTTTCCATTGTTCTCATGGCGATTGCGGATGCTGAGTGTAGATTTGTTGACGTTGGCTGATTTGGACGAGGAACTGACTTTCAGACTTTCAAAAACTCTGGCATGGGACAACGTTTGTATAGTAGTATTTTTAATTTTCCACTGCCACAACCTTCCGAACACTGAAGGACCACCAATGCCATTTGTTCTTGTTGGGGATGAGGTGTTTCAAATGTGTGCCAACCTCAAGTCGGGACTTGAATCACACCAAAAGGATTTTCAACTACAGCCTGACAAGGGTACAAAGAACTGTGGAGTGTGCCTTTGGTTTGCTGCAGGGTGGATTTGATTTAAATTTAACTGATTTAAATCACGATTTAAATCACTAGTCAGTAAAGGTACCGTCACACTTAGCGACGCTGCAGCGATACCGACAACGATCCGGATCGCTGCAGCGTCGCTGTTTGGTCGCTGGAGAGCTGTCACACAGACCGCTCTCCAGCGACCAACAATGCCGGTAACCAGGGTAAACATCGGGTAACTAAGCGCAGGGCCGCGCTTAGTAACCCGATGTTTACCCTGGTTACCATCCTAAAAGTAAAAAAACAAACACTACATACTTACCTACAGCCGTCTGTCCTCCAGCGCTGTGCTCTGCACTCCTCCTGTACTGTCTGTGTGAGCACAGCGGCCGGAAAGCAGAGCGGTGACGTCACCGCTCTGCTTTCCGGCTGACCGACGCTCACAGCCAGTACAGGAGGAGAGCAGAGCACAGCGCTGGAGGACAGACGGCTGTAGGTAAGTATGTAGTGTTTGTTTTTTTACATTTAGGATGGTAACCAGGGTAAACATCGGGTTACTAAGCGCGGCCCTGCGCTTAGTTACCCGATGTTTACCCTGGTTACCAGCGAAGACATCGCTGAATCGGTGTCACACACGCCGATTCAGCGATGTCTGCGGGGAGTCCAGCGACCAAATAAAGTTCTGGACTTTCTTCCCCGACCAGCGACAGCACAGCAGGGGCCTGATCGCTGCTGCCTGTCACACTGGACGATATCGCTAGCGAGGACCCTGCAACGTCACGGATCGCTAGCGATATCGTCTAGTGTGACGGTACCTTAAGGCTTGATTTAAATCAGTGATTTAAATCAAAGTTTCTACCTAAACTAGTTCTTGCTACTTTAACATGCAAGTAGATGAAGATTTTTAGAATCACTTTTTATATTACTTTTTTCTCCCCAGTTTAATGGGTTAATCATTCATATTTGGACACCACTGTTCTGTTGTACTTAGGAAGGAGAAAAATAATCCTGACCTTAATAACAATTTAAATAGATTTATTCAACTGAAACATTAACAACATTACAGCATAAGTTATTTGCTTAAACAAACATCCACGTTTGTTAACTAATTTGGCGAAACAAAATATATATATTATAAGAAACTTAGACTGACAGCCCAGCCGACACATGAAAAACTTAAATACTACTGTCCCTGCTGTCCTCTGTAGCTCACTTGTTGTCATCTTCATCATCATCTTCTTCTTTGTTCCTATTCATAATCTGGAAAAGAAAAACAAGCTTTCCTGCTTTATTGGGTCCCAACCGATTTCTCAATTTAGAATGAATGAGTCCAAAAGAAGAGAATATTCTTTCAATGCCTGCAGAAGAAGCTACTGCTGTTAAAAGTGAAATCATTACTTGAACAGTCTCTAAATCCAAGCGCTTAAGTGACTTCCACCAGTTTACTGGTGTGACCTTCCTTAAAATATCTTCAGCAAACATATTTCTTGAATGGTTCCCCCTTAGCTCTGAAGTTTATTATAGTTGGCATTAAAGATGGATGATTGCTGGATACCCATGTCATAACTAACTCCTCTTCCTCAGCACTTAGGTTTTTACCCTGATATTGGATATTGACAATATTTGCCAAAAAATGAGTTGGAGTCAGTGCTTGTCCCATTCGTTTGTTTACTGCTTGTAATTTAATTCTGTCCATGTATAGTTCTGTTTTTAAGTGTTCACTCAGTTACTTCCAAATTTTAACAGCATCCGCAATAAAACAGCTATTTTTCTGTATTTTGTTTAAAGCTTGAGAGATGGGTTTCAGGAAGCTCAGCATATGTTCAACATTTCTCTTAAACCCAATGTTGAGGATTTTGGCCGTGACAGTGCCATCTATTTTATCTCGATTTTCTTCACAAAGTGTCATCAGAATAGGCCAGTTTTTGATATACTGCTCAAAACAGTCCACCACAGAGTTCCATCTAACATCTTGTGGGAGCGTTAGCTTGGTTCCACCCATCCTTTTCAGAGCTGCTGCAGCAAAATGATTATTACGGAAGTATTTAGCAATTTCAACAACATTAGCCTTTATTTCTGGAACACTTAAGTCTTTGGCTAAGAGGTGCAGCAAATGAGCACTGCAACCATATGTTATTAGCAGCTTTGTATTCCCTCCCTGCTCTTCTAAATCTCTTCTCATCTTGGATACATTTGCAGCATTGTCAGTGACCAAACTGCGTACTAGACATTTGAATTTTTGTTCACATGTCGTTATAGCTTTTACTGCCACTTCTTGTAAAGGTACCGTCACACTAGACGATATCGCTAGCGATCCGTGACGTTGCAGCGTCTTGGCTAGCGATATCGTCCAGTGTGACAGGCAGCAGCGATCAGGCCCCTGCTGTGCTGTCGCTGGTCGGGGAAGAAAGTCCAGAACTTTATTTGGTCGCTGGACTCCCCGTAGACATCGCTGAATCGGCGTGTGTGACACCGATTCAGCGATGTCTTCGCTAGTAACCAGGGTAAACATCGGGTTACTAAGCGCAGGGCCGCGCTTAGTAACCCGATGTTTACCCTGGTTACCATCCTAAAAAGTAAAAAAACAAACGCTACATACTTACCTACCGCTGTCTGTCCTCGGCGCTCTGCTTCTCTGGTCTGGCCTTGAGCACAGCGGCCGGAAAGCAGAGCGGTGACGTCACCGCTCTGCTTTCCGGCTGCCCGGCGCTCACAGCCAGACCAGAGAAGCAGAGCGCCGAGGACAGACAGCGGTAGGTAAGTATGTAGCGTTTGTTTTTTTACTTTTTAGGATGGTAACCAGGGTAAACATCGGGTTACTAAGCGCGGCCCTGCGCTTAGTAACCCGATGTTTACCCTGGTTACTGGGGACCTCGGGATCGTTGGTCGCTGGAGAGCTGTCTGTGTGACAGCTCTCCAGCGACCAAACAGCGACGCTGCAGTGATCCGGATCGTTGTCGGTATCGCTGCAGCGTCGCTTAGTGTGACGGTACCTTAAGTATTCTGCTGTGTGTGCATTTCCTGACGTATCAGTTGTTTGTGCAAGGAAGACTTTACCTTCTTCTGTTGTTATACAAGCACATACAATAGGATCATTGTGGACATTACTCCACCCATCAATACTTAGGTTAACAATTTTACCCTCCAGAGCTGTTGCACATTGCTCCATTTCTCTGTCATACACTTGATCCAGCAGATTTCCTGCAACATCAGCTCTGCTGGGTGGACTGTATCCTGGTCTCAGTGACTGAACCATATTAATGAAATGTGGGTTCTCAGTCAGACGGAAAGAAGAGTTCGTTGCATATATAAACTGGGCAATTTTTTCATCAATCAACTTTTTCTAATCTGCTAGTTCTTATCACAAACCTATCTATGGTGGTTCCAGGAGGTAAAGGTTTTTTCTTCCTTTTGGGTGATGGTGATATGTGGCTGTGGGTGTCTGATGATGCTGCTGCTAATGAAGCACTATCCTGGATGGATAACTCTGAAACTGTAGAACAGGATGATGGTGATCTTGGAGGTGGATAGTTTCCAGAATCCATGAATTCCCCTAAACAAAAAAAGTCAATGCTGTTATTTTATTGTTTATACAATTTCTGCTTATTGTACACAACACATCACTGCCCCAAAAGGAATATTTGTTTTTCTTCAGAACTGTACCAAATGACAGTAACATGCAGTAATAATAAGAAATATAATTTTTCTCACACATGACAGTTCAGTCTTTAGAAATAGGATTCAATAAAAATGTTTACCAACCTGAAGATCCTGCCTGTTCAGAAGTGTTTCTTTGGTCATCTTCATCACCGCAGTTCTCATGATGTTGCCTCATTCGCGCCACTAGGCCTTGCATCTCTTTGTTGCATCGTTTGCATTTTGCACACATGCCTGCCTTACCGATAGGTGAAGGAGCTTCATTAAAATATTCCCAAACTGGGTCTCTTTTACGGCCTGCTGCCATTATAAGGAAAGAATGTGATAAACCTCAGATCGTACACACAAACAGATCCAGACTTGTCTGTCTGTGGCTATGCTGCAGTATTGTGCTCAAAGTTTCACTTTCATTTTCTTGTCTGCCTGCCCTTCCTCCTCCTCACACTTAGATTCACATTCTTTTTGTGTTGTGCAGATCTATTCCACTCCAAACAATCAGAAACATATTGTCTAACTTCTTGGACTTGGCACTGAAGGGGTTGATTCTGTATTCATAGGTTTGTAGAACAATAGGATTAAGGTCTTTTTCTCAACTCTGTTCATGTTGTAACATTTTTGCTGTGAAGAAGAGGCTGGGACCTCTGCGGAGTCAAATTCAGTTTTGAGAACTGCGTAAGTAAAGCGAGTGTCTGTGATAATATAGGAGAGAAACTGCCCACCAATCCTACAGAAACCTCTGGAAGAGCATGGCATTGTGAATGTTACACATATGCAGCCTTTATTCTACTGAGTTAAACAACTCAGCTTTATCTCATGATGGAAGAACCTTTGGATGGTAAAATATTTTCCTCAAAAAGCAGTTTATTGAAAAAAATCTGATTTAAATAAAAAAATCCGTGTTTTTTTTTTCTTTCTTTTAAACATTGATTTTTATCCACCCTCGTTTGCTGGCAGCTAAATGGTGCATTTTGGGAACACCAATCAATCTTAAAATAGAGACAGTTGAGGTTGTGAAAGTGTGTTGTTCATCATAATTACATCCTGGCAAAAGAGCAACCCCACTTCGAACTTGAGGAACCTGTTAATACCACATTGCCGGATTATCATGCTCACCCTCTGAGGACTACAATGGAAGTTGCCCAAATGAGGGATACATTGGCTGCTTACTTTGTCTCTGATATTGGATGTCATGGCAAGAGGAAATTATTTAAGCTGTAAATAAGTCAAATGTACCGGTTATGTACCTGTACTTTTTTCTGACTGTAATATTGACACCTTGAATGTAACTTTAATAAACAACTGTAACACCCGTTAATACTTCACCTAACAATACACACATGTATAAATAAAGAGTTAAAGAAAACAGTTATTGTGAATCAAAAGAAGTTTTATAAGTTTTATTAAATAAAAATTTTATTTAAAAAAAAAAAAAAGGAAAATGTGTTTTACTTTTGGGTTCTGCGGAAGGGTATTATATGGTGGACCTGGGGGTGTCGGGTTGTGATGGTAGGCTTGGAGTGGTTGGTGAAGTGGCAGACAATTGGAGGATTTGGTCCGAAACCTTGGCAGAGGACACATTGGGGAAGAGGACACATTAGGAGTGGAAAACAAGTTGGAAGGGATTGACCCATTCGATGGGAAAAAACCAAGGGAAAGTGTGGACAGACTTGGGAAAAAAAAAGACACATTCGGAGGTGAATGTGTAGGGGGTTGGTAATGTTTCTTGGCAGCTTTTCGTTTCCTGGACTTTGTTTTGCTGCTTCCGTGACCTTTTGCTTCCTGCTTGGTGGGAGAGGAAGGCTAGGTTACTGCACTCAGCTGCTGGGCTGCTGCACTCGGCTGCATGGTGTAGCTGGGTACTGTTGGAACAGTCCTAATGTCCAGTGGTGGATAGTGCCACTGATGCTGTCCTGGAGCTTGTTGCCCTGTAGGGAATGAAGTTTGTGCCTGCTGCTGATATCGGGACCACTGCATGGCCTCTGTAAGCAGCCTGCCAGGCCTTCATCACATAGAGCTAGAGATCAGGACTAAGGTTTTCTGTCAAGCCCTGTTCTGTAGAGGAAAAATGTCTTGCCGGTCTGTTAAGGTTGGCTTCCTGGTGGTCAAGGCATCTGTGGACGTCCTGGAAAAGTGGGTTCATCTGAGTGTGCCCACTATCCAGTCTTTTAACCACCACCTTCATCCCAGCCTGGAAGACCGAGCTTAAGTGAATAAACTCGGGCATGACTGACCTCTCCCGGGCCCTCTGCCGCTGGCGAGCTGACCCAAGTAAAGTAGTGGGAGAGGGGAAAACCAGATGGACGAACTTCCTGTTCCCCAGCCTGTGAAGCCTGCCTGGTTGCTCCATCGCACCTGTCTTTCCTCCTCAGCAACTTGAGGCCGACGACCCTGGGAAGAATCATTTCCACTCGACTACTCCTGCTCTTCCGCACTGGAAGGTACCTGTAAAGAAAATACATGATTTACCACATGTGTAGTATTGCCAGTCAATACATACCAATCAGTAAATCAAATGTGATTACATAATCAGTGTCAGGTCCACTTTCGGAAGCTTCAGTTGAGGACATGTTGGAGGAGCAGGCAGCAGTCAAGTGAAACACTAGAGAAAAGAACAGATAAGACAAATTTAACATGTTCAGTAGTGAACACTGCATGTTTGTGCTAACAGAGCTAGAAGAAATTAATGTGCTGGTGGCAATCAAAATACAGCTCCCTGCACAAGAATGTGGTCCCTGAAAATCTGCCCGGGGGCCTGATAAAAGGTCATCGAGGGCCGTAAATGTCCCTGGGGCCTGAGGTTCCCCACCTCTGCCATAGACAGTAATGCGGTTTTTGACACAATCATTTGCATGTGGACGATTGTGCAATATTTGACGCCTCAAAAAAATGCAACATGTTGCGTTCGCCGGACACCACGAAATGACGCATGCATACGCATCCGCATTCAAAAGCATGTCCCTGAGTACACCATGTTAAAGATAGGAGGATCATAAGCTGCGCACAGAAACGCTAATGTGAGCCCAACCTTACTATGAAATTAAAAGCAGCTTGTTCTGTTCAGCACACATCCAAATTCCACATGGTCACTCATGCCGAAATCCGATCCTAAAGATGTGATCATGGCCTCATATATCTGACTCAAGTTGACTGCAGAACTTTGTATCAGAATCCAAAATGCTTTGTGCACAGGGCTATATGAACTGTATGATCCATAGCAGTTTCACACTAGTAATCTGAATGCAGCACATGCCTCCACCACATGGTATAACTAACCACACCATGCATCACCAGAGAGGTCCACAGATCAAACTGATACTTTTCTCCTAGATCCGTGCTGCGTCTCTACACTTGGTACTATGATTCTCTGCAGTCTCCTGGCATCAACATCTGGGGTGGGACATCTTGTGACTGCTGTAGCCAATCAGTGGGCTCTGATCGGCTGCAAGCTTCGCATTTCATCCGATCGGAAAGAAACCTCTCTCTTCCTGCTTAGACTAAATGTGAAGGGTCATGTGACAGCCAATAATGGGTGTTGTTGCCAGGAGAGCTGGGGGAGCACAACACCCAGTGTGGAGAGGTGATGCTGGTCGGCGAGATGAGTGCTGTTTTTTTCATTTCATACTTGCTGCATAAATGGGTATCTGCTTTCAGAGAAGCATGGCTGGTAAGCTGCTACAGTTGTAAGAAAACAAACTGAATATTACTAGCCCTCTCTTGTTTGTCTGCAGTGCAGACATTATGTTGACAGCACTGCAGCCAATTACTGTGCTCAACAGCTTTGCCTATGTAGACAAAACAAGTCACTGACCTCATGACTGGTTGCAGCATGAAATCGGGAAGGGGCGGCGAACTGGCACAGGGAGGGAGAGTAACTAGTTGAAGTTTGTTTTGTTACAATTACTGCAGATTTATACACAAAAATGTCCAAAAACATATCTATGCTAGTGAATGGGTTCTTCACCATGAAGAGAGCTCCCAAAAAGCATGGAGGGGGTGTGTGCACTTACACTAACCCAATAGATAGAAACAGAGTATCTTAACACACCACTCAGAAAGAGAAGTAAAAAAAGAAACAAATTTTATTGAAATACAGTTATTACAAATTTATGATATTACAGATTAAGAGGAAATAATTTTTTTACCCAAGTGTAGTGCACAAAATAGGATAGAGGTGATAAGTAAATCCAGGCTCTGGGGTTATTTGAATATGTGAAAACATCAATATATTAACATGCATAGAAAACATAGCCAAAATGGCCTTAAAGTGTATAGTGCAAGTGCATGAAAAATTAATAGACGCATAACAACCAACACATACCCATATAGTATGCCTGTCCTCAATGTCACAAAGACCCCGACGCGCGTTTCGCGTACCGCTTTATCAAAGGGAAAGTGTGCCTGAAATTTGTTTCTTTTTTACTTCTCTTTCTGAGTGGTGTGTTAAGATACTCTATCTATTGGGTTAATTACTGCAGCTTCTAGCCCATAGTTTTCTGAAAGAGGTTAACCTCTTTAACTGCTTTTTATACTTAATTTTGCAGTGACCGATCATTTAATATTGATGTCCGGGAACTGCAGAGGAAATACAGAAATCTCCAGCGATTACTACACCCAGATTACTTCAGTCAGAAGTCACAGGTAGGTTTCCAGACTGAGAAGAATATATTTTTATTTCTGTGTGAATTGTTATTGGCATGATATCTGCTCCAAGCACCAAATGCTCATTGTGGTGCAAGAGGTCTCCAGAGCCCTTAATATCCTTTATATATTTGCCAAAGCTTCAGGACTGCACAGAGACTTTGCCCGCCAAACCTGTCACGATATGAAAGTTCACCATGTGTTGCTGCTACATTGAGGCGCAATACATGTGAATCGGGCCGCGATGTCACCCTAAGGGTACTGTGGCCGCAACAAGCAAGTCACAAGAAGTCCAACTTAATCTTGATTTTTTTTTTTTTTTTTTTTTTGCGACTTGCTTATTGCAGTACCCTGGGATCACAATGTGACCCCATTTACTTGTATTGCACAGGGATGTAACTGCGACACCTAGTGAAATTTGGCCATGTAACAAGTGGGATGACCAAGTCACCATGTATCCTCAGCCTAAGGCTCAGCGGAGCCTGTACCTCCGTGTACATAGAATGTGCAGCTCCTTCTCTGCCCTACATGGCCGCCATTTTCTGCTGTTCTGGTTTTGTCAGTATTTGGGGTAGACTACCTCTTTATGCAGCATTCAACCTCTTATACCTTCATATAATGATTGTAATCATTTGGAGGTTCAGGAAAGGTCACATTGGTGAGAGTCCTACTATGTCTACAAAAATGCTAGGTATAGCATTTAACCCTTTACCTGCCAAGGACCTATCAGCATTTAACCCTTTTCCTGCCAAGGACCTATCTTCTATGTCCTCGCAATGAAGGCACATGATGAGTAACTACTGACGTATAAGATATTTTCTGGCCAGAAATAAGTGGATTGTTTTGCACAGCCCCAGTCCATGGTTCCGATATTTTGTAATACAGTATAAAAAAGACTTTAGATTTTATTCGTACTTGTCATAAAGTGTGAAATTGTCATGACTACTAGAGGTGCAAAATTGCCAAAAACCCATGGAAATCAATGGGTTAATCCTTGTCTTCTACCCAAACATATCAGACTTCCTCCCTTCTGCAAATCTGTCAAAAGCCATCTGCTAACCCCCTTCCTCAGCCAGGCTTGCACCCTACATAATGCTGAATAAGCTCCTTGTACCCTTTGTCTCCTGGATTGTGAGCTCTTTCTCCTGTATAACTTGTCAGCCACTGCATGTACACCCTGATGGGTCGCGTATGTGGTGCCATGGAGGCTGAAACTATGATAACACTTCCTATCTACATTGGAAGCCCTGACGGTGTGGTCATATAAATGAGTGACCTCTTCTCTGCTTTATTTAGCGTGAACGGGATATTTCTGCAAAGCAGTCGTCATTGGTTAACAAAGCCTACAACACCCTGTTATCACCGCTGAGCAGAGGCATATATCTGGTAAGATTGGCGGGTTTTGAATTTTTTTTAATGTTAAGGAGAAGATTTAAAGCCTATTTTCGAGATCTGATTTTTTTTTTTTTTTTTTTGCCTTTCTGATCACAGTTAAGTCTTCATGGCATCACAATTACAGAAGGCACAGAAGGTGGCGTAGATGCTCCATTTCTATTTGAGATCTTAGAAATCAATGAGAAACTTAATGACATTAAAAACGAGGCTGAAATTGAAGAAATTGGGACTTTTGTACAAGGTATTTCTTTTGGCTTTTAGGCTGTGACACACGACCCGCAGACAATTGTGCTCAGTAGCTGCTTTATTGTAGTGTAATGTTACATTCTGATGGACACAGATACATTGGTCAGATTATATACTGCATTGTTGCCACGACAGTGCCATCTTCGGCTGCCCGACACCTCTTGTGCCCTCGAGACTTTAGATTCTAGCCATTGTCTGCTTCGTTGTCCTTGTATCAGTCCTGTGGTTAATTTGTTATTTAACCCCTTCATGACCTTGGGATTTTTCGTTTTTCCGTGTTCATTTTTCACTCACCTCCTTCCCAGAGCCATAACTTTTTTTATTTTTCCGTCAATTTGGCCATGTGAGGGCTTATTTTTTGCGGGACGAGTTGTACTTTTGAACGACATCATTGGTTTTACCATGTCTTGTACTAGAAAACGGGAAAAAAATTCCAAGTGCGGTGAAATTGCAAAAAAAGTGCAATCCCACACTTGTTTTTTGTTTGGCTTTTTTGCTAGGTTCACTAAATGCTAAAACTGACCTACCAATATGATTCTCCAGGTCATTACAAGTTCATAGACACCTAACATGTCTAGGTTATTTTTTACCTAAGTGGTGAAAAAAAATTCCAAACTTTGCTAAAAAAAAAAAAAAAAAAATTGTGCCATTTTCCGATACTCGTAGCGTCTCCATTTTTTATGATCTGGGGTCGGTTGAGGGCTTATTTTTTGCGTGCCGAGATGATGTTTTTAATGATAGCATTTTGGTGCAGATACGTTCTTATGATCGCCCATTACTGCATTTTAATTCGACCAAAAAACGTAATTCTGGCGTTTCGAATTTTTTTCTCGCTACGCTGTTTAGCGATCAGGTTAATGCTTTTTTTAATTGATAGATCGGGCGATTCTGAGCGCGGCGATACCAAATATGTGTAGATTTGATTTTTTTTTTTATTGATTTATTTTGATTGGGGCGAAAGGGGGGTGATTTAAACTTTTTTATTTTTTTTTTATTTTTTCACATTTTTTTTAAAGGGAACCTGTCACCCCCGTTTTTTCAGATTGAGATAAAAATACTGTTAAATAGGGCCTGCGCTGTGCGTTACAATAGTGTATGTAGTGTACCCTGATTCACCACCTATACTGCGAAATACATTACCAAAGTCGCCGTTTTCGCCTGTCAATCAGGCTGGTCAGGTCAGGTGGGCGTGGTGACATCGCTGTTTCTTCCCCAGCTTTCCGTTGGTGGCGTAGTGGTGTGCGCATGTCCAAGTGCCGAATCCACTGCGCGCAGGTGAAGAAAAAGCGCGCGATCTGCGCTATTACCCTTGTCATCGGTGGGGGTGGCCATCTTCCTGAGGCTGCGCGTGCACAGATGGAGTGGTCTGCTGCACGGGGCTTCAGGAAAATGGCCGCGGGATGCCGCGCGTGCGCAGATGGAGATCGCGGCGGCCATTTTCCTGAAGCCAAGATGCAAAAGCTTTCCAGGAAAATGGCCGCCGCGATCTCCATCTGCGCATGCGCGGCATCCCGCGGCCATTTTCCTGAAGCCCCGTGCAGCAGAGCACTCCATCTGCGCACGCGCGGCCTCAGGAAGATGGCCGCCCCCACCGATGACAAGGGTAATAGCGCAGATCGCACGCTTTTTCTTCACCTGCGCGCAGTGGATTCGGCACTTGGACATGCGCACACCACTACGCCACCAACGGAAAGCTGGGGAAGAAACAGCGATGTCACCACGCCCACCTGACCTGACCAGCCTGATTGACAGGCGAAAACGGCGACTTTGGTAATGTATTTCGCAGCATAGGTGGGGAATCAGGGTACACTATATACACTATTGTAACGCACAGCGCAGGCCCTATTTAACAGTATTTTTATCTTAATCTGAAAAAACGGGGTGACCGGTTCCCTTTAACTTTTTTTTTTTACTTTTGCCATGCTTCAATAGCCTCCATGGGAGGCTAGAAGCAGGCACAGCACGATCGCCTCTGCTACATAGCAGCGATCTGCTGTTCGCTGCTATGTAGCAGAATTGCAGGTGTGCTGTGAGCGCCGACCACAGGGTGGCGCTCACAGATAACGGCGATCAGTAACCATAGA
Source organism: Ranitomeya imitator (assembly GCF_032444005.1). Lineage (NCBI taxonomy): Eukaryota > Metazoa > Chordata > Amphibia > Anura > Dendrobatidae > Ranitomeya > Ranitomeya imitator. The sequence goes on along the minus strand of NC_091282.1, from coordinate 314,741,070 downwards.
GGTCTCAAGGACCTCTATGGTTACAATGGAGAAGCATCGCCGACCTCCGATCATGTGACGGGGGTCGGCGATGACGTCATTTCCGGCCGGCCGCCCGCCCGGCCGGATGCGGTGGTTAAATGCTGCTGTCTGCGTTTGACAGCGGCATTTAACTAGTTAATAGGTGCGGGCAGATCGCGATTCTGCTTGCGCCTATTACAGGCACATGTCAGCTGTTCAAAACAGCTGACATGTCCCGGCTTTGGTGCGGGCTCACCGCCGGAGCCCGCATCAAAGCGGGGCTTCTGACCTCGGACGTACTATCCCGTCCGAGGTCAGAAAGGGTTTAATATTCAATCTCACAATAAAGGCTCCATACACCAATCAGATTCCTCCTCCGCTCTCAGAGACCCTAAGAAATGTCCAAACTTAAATCTGATTGGTTGCTATGGGTAGATATGCACTTTTTCTTTGCACCACCCCAATGTGCTTTTAGTTTTGTTTTTTTAATAAACGGTGTGGGTTTTTTCTTTTGTTTTATTTCACGCTTTTTGGTGCTTTTTGTTTTCCTACTAAAATGCTTAGGACTAGGTTTGGCATTTATCATACTCTTCTCTATAGAGTAAAAAACAATGTATGAAAAAATATCTCGTCTGAGTAAAAAAATAACAGGCCACAAAGTGTGTGTGTGTGTTTATAGCCCTAACAAGCATGTTAATGATAGAGATGGAAGAAATGGCTGTCGGCTGAGTAAGCCATCCGCATTCGGCTTTGTCTCCAACCCACGATTGGCTTTGGAACAGTCTAGTATTAGAGGCTGTCGTTCTATGCTTTGCTACTTGTGAGTTAACCGTCCATAATTCCCCTGCTGACACCTTTGTGGATCCAGTGTTGGCTGTTCCTTGGTGGAAGTGATGAGGTTGCGGTTTCACCTGGCACAGGACTGCTGCAGCCCATCACTGGCTGTCAGATGACTTAAAGGGAAGGTACCGCGTTTGTAGGTCATTAATAAATCACTGTAATGTAGCATAACATGCTGCTATAAGCAAGTTTGAAATGCATGTGAAACAGATTTCATGTGTTATATGAGTTTAAAGAATGCACTGGGGGCTGACATCTTGGTTTTGCAGCAGTAGCAGTTCACTATCAGTGTCAGATTACGGCACCCCATGGACATAGGGGTGTGGGCTGCACAAATCATTGCTGTCGGTGTGACTAGCTGCCATTTTATTATAGCCCTGTGCTCTCTATCGCAGGACAGAAGAAGCCCTCACTGCTCCTCTGTACTCCAAGCAGGCACATCCTCTGCTCCTCACGCTGCCCTGTGTGCTTCTCCTGCTGTCTCCCCCTCCCCCTCACACACCGTCCCTGTGATCTCTGGTAAGCTGCACTCACAGCCTGCAGAGAGGGAGGTGACACCCGGAGAGAGAGCAGGGCAGCTGACAGGACAGGTATTAAGGTGGGGGAAGGGGGATGGCAAGAATGTTATTCACAAAAAATGCTGCTGAGCCCACTGTGTTCTGCTCCTCTGTAAACAAGCTGTGCCTCTGATGCAGTAACTGCTGGTGATAGCAGGTCACAGGGCAGTCACACACAAAATGGCGCTGCCCTGTGATGCTGCTCTTCATTCTTACTGTTAGCAGCAAAATTGGGGCAGTAACTGCTGACATCACCATTTCCCTCCCCTTTTGGGTGGTCTAATATCCCTGGGGCAGAGCTGCTAAATCTTACTATAGCTGTTTGAGGTCTAAAACGGAAAATGCTCCCCCTAGTGGTAAATATGTATATTTGTAGAAAAATATATAATATTTTTCATATAGAAATGTTTGCAAACATTGCATTAATACATTTTAATTACTATTTTAAGCTTAATTTCACAAAAAAAACAAAATACAAGAAAACTGGTGGCACCTTCCCTTTAAACCGTGCGTCATCAGAGAAGCTCCCAATGAAGCGCTGTTCAAGTCACCTGATTCCTGCACTCAATAATGGCCACTGCCATCCAGTGACAGGTGAATGGTGATGTAATCACTGGCACCATGGAGCTTGGTGGTGACGGCATGTAAGTGTGCCTCGGTTCGATATTTCAGGTAATCCAAACCCTCAGACAACACTGTATTTATCGCTAACAACCACTTTTCTACTTTTTGCCCACGTTCACATGTTCAGTATTTTGTCAGTACTTGTAAGCCAAAACCAGGAGTGGGTGATAAATCTAGAAGTGGCTCATATGTTTCTATTATACTTTTCCTCTGATTGTTCCTCTCCTGGTTTTGGCCTACACATACTGAGGTAAAATACTGACCCAATACTGACCGTGTAAATGTGACCTTGGGGCTCTCTCACACTGGCGTAAAACACAGCCGAGCGCTATGCAATGTTTTATGAAATGGCATTCAGACCTATTAATAATAATAATCTACATTTTTATAGCGCCATTTATGCCATTGCGCTTTACATGTGAAAGGGGCAGATATAGACAAGCGCAATAAACCTGAACCAAACAAGGCGCACACAAGTACAGAAGGAGAGATGACGCTGCCCGCCAGGGCTCACAATGTTATACTATGGGGCAGTGCAGATCAGTGTTTTTTGTTTTTCTTTCTTTCCTCCTGATGGTGATTCTGAAGTCTATTGGTGTGTGCCAAACTTCTCAGTTCAGTCTATCATCCATGGACTGAAAATGGAGAAATTACCGTATATACTCGAGTATAAGCCGACCCGAGTATAAGCCGACCCCCCTAATTTTGCCACAAAAAACTGGGAAAACTTATTGACTCGAGTATAAGCCTAGGGTGGAAATGCAGCATTTACCGGTGAATTTCAAAAATAAAAATAGATCATTATTTCCCCATAGCTGTGCCATATAGTGCTCTGCACCGTTCATTGTGCCCCATAGCTGTGCCATATACGGTGCTCTGCACCGTTCATTGTGCCCCATTGCTGTGCCATATACAGTGCTCTGCACCGTTCATTGTGCCCCATTGCTGTGCCATATACGGTGCTCTGCACCGTTCATTGTGCCCCATTGCTGTGCCATATACGGTGCTCTGCACCGTTCATTGTGCCCCATTGCTGTGCCATATACAGTGCTCTGCACCGTTCATTGTGCCCCATTGCTGTGCCATATACGGTGCTCTGCACCGTTCATTGTGCCCCATTGCTGTGCCATATACGGTGCTCTGCACCGTTCATTGTGCCCCATTGCTGTGCCATATACGGTGCTCTGCACCGTTCATTGTGCCCCATATCTGTGCCCATATACGGTGCTCTGCACCGTTTATTGTGCCCCATTGCTGTGCCATATACGGTGCTTTGCACCGTTCATTGTGCCCCATTGCTGTGCCATATACGGTGCTCTGCACCGTTCATTGTGCCCCATAGAAATCTCTGCCGCCGCTGCTGCAATAAAAAAAAAAACCACATACTCACCTCCCTTGATTGCAGCTCCCGGCGTCTCGTTCCGGCGCCTCCATCTTCCCGGCGTCTCTGCTCTGACTGATCAGGCAGAGGGCGCCGCGCACACTGTATGCGTCATCGTGCCCTCTGCCTGAACAGTCAGAGCGCAGACGCCGGGAAGATGGAGGCGCCGGCCGGGAAGATGGAGCGGCGGCTGGAACGAGGACAGGTGAATATGCTATACTTACCTAGTCCTGGCGATCCTCGCGCTGTCCCTCTGCCTGGTCTTCGGTGCCGCAGCTCTTCCTGTCAGCGGTCACCGGCACCGCTGATTAGAGGAATGAATAGGCGGCTCCGCCCCTATGGGAGGTGGAGCCGCTTATTCATATCTCTAATGAGCGGTCCCACGTGACCGCTGAAGAGGGGAAGAAGCTGCAGCACAGAAGCCCGTGGGACGGCAGGGACAGCGCGAGGATCGCTGGGACTAGGTAAGTATACCTCAGCGCCCTCACCCGCCGACCCTGCCACCCACATTGACTCGAGTATAAGCCGAGAGGGGCACTTTCAGCCCAAAAATTTGGGCTGAAAATCTCGGCTTATACTCGAGTATATACGGTAAGTTCTCCTTCTCCGCACCTGTGATATGATTCTCTCATCTGTGAGAATTTGATCACCGTAATCTGACACTCTGCTGAAACTCGGATCAGCATTTGTGCCGAGCGTAATGGATCCAAATCTCTCGCAGAGATACCATAATATACACTTGTGTGACCCCGGCCTCATGCCGATGCTCACCTCTCTGAGAGCCATATATTAGCAAATTAAATAAAACTATATTCCCATATAGGCCCTTATACATACAGCAATATGAAGGCTTTAGCTGGACAAAGTCTCTGAGAATTAGGCCGGTTTCGTATATTTGTGGTTGTGCCCGCAGCGTTTCTGACGCGTCTTGATTTCCTGTCTTTTACGTTGTGGACGCAGGTTCATGCGTTTGCATGCATTCGCCCGCTTTTGCTTACGCATGCGTCTTTTCGCGGTATACGGCTGGGCGCAGCTAACTTACCAAATTGCAATTTTTGAGGTGGCAAATTTCTGTCAAATATGCGCAGGCATGTATTTGCGTACGCATGCGTTCGCTGCGCTTCGGACTGCGCATGTCCAGGAACTGATTTGCACGTCCATTGAGACACGCCCTCCTGGAAATATCGAACGCATGCGCATAAAAAGCGCAAATGCATGCAAAAAACGTAAACGCAGCATGTTTTTTTACGTCATGCGTAAGCAGATACGGATAAAACGCTGCGTAAACATGCATTGGCATGCGTTTTTGCATGCAGTTGCGGACTAGACGCTGCGGACTCAACCGCAAATGTGAAACTAGCCTTACTTAGAACTGGGTTGCTGTATGGCTTTTACACTGCAACAGAGCAGAATTATGATTTGAACAGAGGTTTTTAACATATTTTGGAGCAGATTCTGCTCTAAAATACGCCTAACAAAACCCTTGAAATACTCTTTAAATAATGTGCACATGGAGTTTTTCATGCAGTCAAAAACCATGACGTTTCTAAAAGAAAAAGTGGCTTCTGGAAACACTGCTTCTTTGGGGAGTTTTTTATTCTCTGAAGCGATTTTGGACTAGTTTTAAGGGTATGTTCACACGTTCCTGATTTCCATCCTTTTTTTTTCAGGACTGAAACCGCAGCTCTTTGCAGAAAACGCAGGTGCGTTTTTTGATGCGTTTTTTGATGCAGTTTTCTCTGCAGATTGTCTGTGTTTGACACAATTAGGCTATGTTCACACTTTGCAGATTCCACTGTGGATTTTTCCGCAGCAGAATTCCAAAATCCGCAGTGAAAACCCGTCGCGGTTTTTACTACGGACTTATCGCGGTTTTTACTGCGTTTTCTTCTGCGGATTTTCATCTGCAGTTTTCTATTGGAGCAGGTGAAAATCCGCAGAAAAGAAGTGACATGCTGCGGAATGTAATCCGCAGCGTTCCGCGCGTTTTTTTCCGCAGCATGTGCACTGCGTTTTTTGTTTCCCATAGGTTTACATTGGGCTGTAGACTCAGGGGAAACTGCTGCGGATCCGCAGCAAAATCCGCAAAGTGTGAATATAGCCTAAAGCTTACTGCAGTGGGGGGAAAAAAAAAAAAAATGATGTCATTTCCTTGTCCAACCCTTTTCTTCTTCCATCCTCCATTTTGGAACTACACATCAAAATGAGTGGACGTGCTGAGCGTAGGCCAGATGACAGCCCGCGGATCCAGCTCCGCACGCCACACCGGATTGCGATCCTGGGGTTGATGCTTCTAATTCTGAATCGACATGCACGTCAGGTAAGCAGATGTCTGTTTGTTTTATATATTGGGTTATGGGTACATGTCCACGTTCTGAAAATGCTGTATGTTTGGCGCTGCGTGTGGCCGCAGCGCCAAACATGCAGCGTCCACATGTAACAGCATAGTGGAGGTGATTTCATGAAATCACGTGTCCACTGTGTGTCATCCGTCAGCCCTGCGACTCCGGACATGCTGCGCGTCTTTTATGATCACAGCATGTCCGTGTTCCTTGTTGAGAAGCTGCGGCTCCGCAAGGAATAAAACAGGGCCCTATGCGTGTGGTGCGATGATGCCGGATTTGTACAATGAACACATCTGGCATCATAACGTCCCAGAAGGGGGTGGGGCTTTGCACATAGCGGCTTTGGCGCTCCAACGATAACGATGGCCATCCTGAATGTGGACACGTACCCTTACATAATCTGCATTGCTTTCCAGGCATGCTTGATATTTTTTGTTGTGTTTTATAAAAAAAAATATTTTTATTTACTTTAGAGGCAGCGGCGGCAGAGAAGACGTGCGCAGAAAAGGATGTGGGTGCACCCGCTTGTAGCAGACCGAACTGAGAAGGGGCACTTCTATGTGCTGTACAATGATTTAAGGAGGTAAGTAGAAATATATTGAATGACAAATTTACCTTTTTTTGATAACAATACTTGTGAAGTAACCCTTTTTTGTGTTTCTTTTTCAATTTTCAGATATCCTGAAAAATTTATCTCTTTTTGTCGGCTACCAATTATGGCATTTGACAGACTGCTCACCATCCTGGCACCCCATTTGACACTGCAAGACACGGTGATGAGGAAGTCCATCTCTGCAGAGGAAAGGCTGCTCATCACCTTGCGGTAAGTAACAATTTTTTGGGGGGAATGTCGTCTCTGTGTCCAGTATGTGTGATTAAACCCACCCAGTCCTCCTGTTGGACGGGGGGCACACATGCACACACACACACGTGAGATACGGCCGAGTGTTGCATGGTAATCCCCGGCACTGCCGCCTGCACTCTGGAGCGGAGTGTGCACCCACATACCAATACATGGAGCCGCACGCTCCACAACGGAGTGCATGCAGCAGGTCCGGGGATTACCATGCAACACTCGGTCATATCTCGCATGCGTGTGTGCACAAGTCCCATCAGGCTTAATGTTTTTTACACCCTTTGTGTTGTGCTGGGTGTTAATGCCATCATTATTGAATGGTGCTGGACGCATATTATAGCAGCCTTAACTTGTGACATGTTGTAATTACCTTTTTGTGTGACATTTCTAATTTTCTTTTGTGTTTCTTTCCAGATTTTTGGCCACAGGAGAGAGCTATACATCCCTGCACCTCCAATTTAGAGTTGGTAAATCTACCATCTCTAACATTGTGAGATGTACATGTACCGTCATCTGGCAGAAGTTGCAGCCTATAGTGATGCCTTCCCCAACCGAGGAGACTTGGCTGCAGGTTGCAGCAGGCTTTCAGTCTGTGGCCAATTTCCCAAACTGCATAGGTGCAGTCGATGGTAAACATGTAAGGGTCCAGCAGCCCCCACGATCAGGATCACGCTTCTTTAATTATAAGAAGTATTTTTCAGTGGTCCTGATGGCGGTGGCTGATGTCCATTACAAATTTGTTGCCATTGATGTTGGCGCCTATGGTAGTACTGGGGATTCTCGGGTGTTGCGAACGTCACAGATTGGGATGCAAATTCTTTGAGATGGCGGAACGCTCCCAGCCCCAAGACCTTTGCCGGGTTCAACACATCCAGTACCCTTTGTGATGGTATCGGATGAGGCGTTTCCCTTAACGACAACCCTGCTGCGCCCATACCCACGAAGGGGACTGGATGCCCGACGGAGGATTTTTAATTATCGGCTGAGTCGTGCACGCAGATATGTGGAATGCACCTTTGGGATCATGACTAGTCAGTGGAGGATCTTTCACACTGCCATTCAGTTGGACACAGACACCGTTGATGCTGTGATAAAGGCTTGCTGTGTACTCCACAACTATGCTCGTGAGTACAACACTGACGTAGATGTGGAGTACCAGCAGCCAGTATTTAATCCAGTTGTCAACGGGGGTCTGGGCAGGCCGTCCAACTCTGGTGTGCGTGTAAGAGAATCCTTCACTGACTACTTTATGAGTCCTGAAGAGGCCGTGCACTGGAAATACTCCTGTGCTGGTGTTGAGCAGCCTGACCAGCAGAGAAGGATGCATCTACACTGACCGTCCCCAAAAAGTTGCCGACATCGCTGCTAACAGTTTTGAAAACATCCCGAAGAATGATAAACGACAGCAATCAACACAAAAATTTTTTTCAAAAATTTTTTTTTTCATGTTACCCAAAAAAGAAAAAAAAATTTGGTTGTAATATAAATAAAAAATTTATTTTGGTTGAATTTGTTTTGTTTTTTTGTATGTCAAAAAAATGGTTGGTGTTTTCCTAACTTAACAGCAGTATGAGATATACAATAGTTAACACATCAACCCCTAAACCACTAATCGATAGCCCATAAACCCAGGACAGCGGCCTTGTCCCCATTGTCTAAAAAGAAGAGAATATTTTGTGAAAAATAAAATTTATTGTAAAGAACAAAACATAAGTGGTAATTTTAACAAATGATTTTTCAATTTGAAAAAATAAATATAAACAGCCCCTTTCAAATCCAACAGGCAACTGGAGCTACAAACAAAAGCTCATGGCCGGACACCATAGTCAGAGAAAAAAACACAAGAAAACCACAAGAAAAAAAGTACATTATATCTCAGATAATCATTAAAATTGTCAGTTTGTTGTTGAATATTAAAAATGACCAAAATATGACAGAAAAACCGTTATACTGAAATATTCGAATATTAGGGAACTGGTGCACCACAACATCCACTATCACATAACAGGAGGGGAGAAGGGCAGGAGTTGTGAAAGGAGTTATATGTCCCTGTACATCTCTATAGAGACCTCCAGGGCCAGTATTTTTTAATCCTTTGACAACGGATGTCCTTCTCCCTTCCTGTTAGGTGATAGTTGATGTTGTGGTGCACCTGTTCCCTATTATTTGAATACCAATACGGTTTTTCTGTTATATTATGTTTTGTTCATTTTTATTATTTTCAATAAACTGATAAGTTTAACGATTATCACATATGATGTACTTCGTTTTTCTTGTGGTTTTCTGTGCAACTGAAAACTTTTGCCCAATTTATGTTCAATTAAGAAAGGTGTACTCTGGTGAATAGAGGAAATTTGTTCCCTCAGTTTCATACGTTGCTCCCCCCAGCTGCTGCGAACTGCCTCTATCGCCATAACTGCCTTGGAGGCCTCTATGTCCAGAACTTCCTTGGCTGTTGGCCAAATACTGGGGTCTTGTAGCTGGTGTTTCAGGTGTTCTGTGTCGGGGCCTGAAAAGTCCCAACACCCCCATCAGAACCTCATTGTATGGAGAAATAGGAGCAGGGTCCTCCAGAGCAGTGAGGGACAGCTGGACCATAGACATAAAAAGAGATTGTCTATCCGGTGGCAGGGAGCGTGTTTTTCTGGCGACAGTGCAAAGGAGTCGCAATTGTCATCTGTAGTTGATTTTTTTTTAATAAATCCAATGTGTCGCAGGCAATTTGAACCGTTTGGTCCTCTTGGTTCTTCTTTGTTTTTTTTTTGTTTTTTCTCTGCTGCCACCGGATAGACAGCTCTCTTCTCCACTCTTACAGCTTCTGCGGAATCAGATGCTTCAGCAGCTGCTGAAGCAGATGTTGATGCAGCAGATGCTGAAGTGGATGCTGATTCAGCAGAAGCTGTGGGAATGGAGGGAGAGATGGTCCCTCACACTCCAGAGGAACTGCCTGCTCCATCCTCTGTGTCGCTGTCCTCTAAATCAGCAGCAGACATGTTTCCTTCCGTCCTGTGGGGGGAAAAAAAAGATCATTAATACAATTTTTAGCACAACATATTATATATAAATAATCTAGTGGAGTGGATTTTAACTTACTTTCTCAATGTCCTGCTGGTCACAATAAACTGTAGCTCTTCACTGAAGGGGAATTTTGTTTTGCTTGGTGAAGAGCCACTCTTTGAGCAATCATTCAGAAATTTTGTAAATCGGTCTCTGATGGAGCGCCAACGTTGCCTCACATCTTTATCTACCAAAAAAAGGTTGCAAAAAAAAAACAAAAATTTTTTTGAGATCTAAAAAAATTATATTTTTAATATACTCAAGGTTTACTAAATAAATGTAATTATAATTACCTATTTTCAGCTGTGTTGTCACAGGATATCTGTCCCAATCCGGGAACATGTCACAAACTATTTTCGTCCACGCAAGTTCCCTGAAGTACTTATCCTTATAGGACTCATCGGAAGGGTCCCACAGGGCCGGATAATCACGAACCTACAATGAATACAATAGTGTCATCTCATAATCTATAGCACGACCAAGTAATGTTACACAAATGCTTTTCAAAAGTTGAAATATATCAAAGTAACCCCTAATAAATGAACACACGCACAAAAACACAAACACCAATAAAAACGTTCGTGTGCAGTTGTTTTACTACTAGCTCTGGTGCCGTCAATCATGAGCGGTGCGTGCGCCAATCAACAACATTAAGTAAAAAACCCACTATAAACTAAAATAGTTAGGATAGGGTTAGGGCTCATAACCCTAAGGACCCTACCCCCAAAGGGATCATAACCGGAAAGGGATCCTAACCCTAACAATACCCCTAACCCTAAAGGGATCCTAACCCTAACCCTAAAGGGATCCTAACCCTAAAGGGATCCTAACCCTAAAGGGATCCTACCCCTAACCCTAAAGGGATCTTAACCCTACCCCTAACCCTAAAGGGATCCTAACCCTAAAGGGATCCTAACCCTAAAGGGATCCTAACCCTACCCCTAACCCTAAAGGTTAATGATAGGGTTGCTATTGTAAGGTGGCATTAAGCACGGTTAATAATGGATAGGCGTCAATAAGACGCCTATCCATTATTAATCCTATTAAAGGGTTACTATAATATATGTGGACCCCCTAAAAAAAAAAAAAAAAAATAGGGTCCCCCTATATTTTTAGTCCAGAAAGGCTAGGCAGACAGCCGTGGGCCAATATTTGAGGCCCGGGAAGGGGTTAAAATACCCCTGGCTGTTCCCAGGCCATGAATATAAGCCCCCAGCTGTCTGCGTAACCGTTCTGGCACTAAAATATAGGGGGCCCCGGAAAAAAAAGTGTTGGGGTCCCCCTATATTTTTAGGCCAGAAAGGCTACTCAGACAGCCGTGGGCTTATATTCATAGCCTAGGAAAGGGGCAATGGATATTTGCTCCCCCCCCCCCCCCCTGGCTACAATTATAAGCCCGCAGCCTCCCCGGAAAAGGCGCATCAAAAAGATGCGCCAATTCCGGCACTTAGCCCCTCTCTTCCCACTCCCGTGTAGCGGTGGGATATGGGGTAATGAGGGGTTAATGCCACCTTGCTATTGTAAGGTGGCATTAAGCCCGGTTAATAATGGAGAGGCGTCAATAAGACGCCTATCCATTATTAAGCCAATGAAAGGGTTAAAAAAAAAAACACAAAGACTAGAAAAAAATATTTTAATGAAATAAAGACACACACTTTTTGACCATAATTTATTATTCGCTCAATCCGTCCTGAAGACCCTCGACCTGAAAAAGATGCAAAATAAAAAAACAAATTCATACTCCCTGGCCCTGTCCGCAGAAATCCATCGAGGGTCCCACGAAGATCTTCCATGGAGAACAGACACATCCAGAGATGTGTCTGCTCTCCACGGCTGCAGCAACACACTGACAGGAGCCATAGTTTCTGTCGGTGTGTTACTGCGCATGCGCAAGCGAGTTTACCGGCGGTCATTGACCCCGGCACTCTCGCTTAACGGCAGTGCTGCGTGGGAAAGTTCAACGCAGCTGTACTGCCGTTAAACGAGACGCCGGAGCCATTGAACTCCGGGACAGTACGTGATACACTGCTAGGAGCTCCGCTCCTGGCAGTGTATCGCCGGAGAGCAGCCGATCGGCGTGGGACACTCGTTTTATGGATTCTGCGGACAGGGAGTATGAATTTTATTTTTTATTTTGGGATTTTTTCCTGGAGGATCGAGGGCTTCGCCTACAAGTGTGCTGTATGGTGAGTATATACTCTGTTATGTGTTGTATGTACTGTACTGTGTGTCATGTTTGTGTGTTTGTGTTTACTTTACAATTGTGCTAGTCGCCGGACACAGGGACAACTCTCCCATCCTAATACCGGATGGGAGTAGTAGTCCCATACGGCGACTTAGCACAATGGAGGCACTATCGTCGCATGGGGACACAAACACAGACATACCAAATCAATCAGACGCCCAACATCGATCCCCATGCGACGGTATGCCTCCATGATGACAGTCTCTTCGGGATACAGTCAGGACCACACTCCGCCCACGCACTTCCTCCCGCTTCCCCGCACTTCCTGCAGCAGCGGTTCTGCACCACAAACCGCAATAAAACCCGCAGATATATTTTTGATCTGCGGGTTTTACTGCGGGTTTGACCTCACAATGGAGGTCTATGGGTGCAGAACCGCTGCTGTTTCGGGAAAAGAAGTGACATGCTCCTTCTTTTTTCCCGCAGCTATTCAGCGCGGCTTTTTAAGGGAAATTCAGGATCATGTGCACAGCGGTTCCTGTTTTCCATAGGGGTACATTGTAATGTACCCTGCATGGAAAACAGCTGCGGAACCGCAGCGGCAAAACCGCTGCGGTTCCGCAGTAAAAAAACGCACTGTGTGAACATGGCCTTATTCTTCTCCTGCAGCCTTCTGATTGGACAGTGATTACTTTGGAGAAGGTTCCATCAGAAGTCTCTCTTCAAAGAAGCAACATGCGTTTTTCAAAACAAAGTTTTCCAAAATGGCAGAGTGTTGCATGGAGGATAAGTGGTGCGATTTATAACAGAAGTGTTCTTCAGTTCTCAACTGCAATACTTTTTGTGTGTGTGTGTGTGTGTGTGTGTGTGTTGGCAGATGAAAGATGCAACAATTTTTATAAAAAAGTTTATTAATTTAGCACATCTTATTCCACTGCACACTTCATGAAGACTTCAACAGAAAAGTTTCAATAACACAAATACGAAATGAGTTGGCTATTTTTGCATGGGTTTTGGTTTAAATCCTCTGACTAACTTCACTTTCATATACAGTGTGTATACTCAAACATTTCTATTTTACCATTAATTTCTGATTACTGTCTTCACAGATAAATGCCAGTCATTGATTGAAAATGTTAGAAATGCCTTTGAGAAAGGTACGGTACATCTTTTCTTTTCTTTTCAAAACTGGTTTTCCAGTTCTATGCGATATGTACAGACATCTAGTGGCCAATTGTAAAAGTGCAGCGTTGTGCTGTACATTGCAATTTTACATTGCACAATAGTTTACAATCATGCTGAATTGGTGTACTATATAGTGAAAATGCATAATTATGGGAAAGTTTTTAATAATTTATGCATATTCTACCCTTAAAAACCAGGCCTAACTTCGCCTTAACTTCCATAAAACTTTTTTCCCCCTCTTCCATGAGGGCATCATCTGAAAGTATCCTCCCATCAAGGACAGGTAACCTACTGAATAAAAGGGAGGTACCTCTCCTCCGCATCAGTTTGATTTCCTGTCTGAGGGATCCTAGAAGTGAAGGGCAGTTTAGAATGGAGCTTAGGCCGGGTTTACATTGCGTTATAGGCAAGTCCATTAGACGGACTACGTTACACCGTGGCATAACGCGGTGTAACGCAGTCCGTTAACGCCGCCATTAAGTCCTATGTCGTAAGCATCGCTAGCGCATGCCCACAATGGGCGTGCGCTAGCGATGTGCCGTCATTGAGTGACGGACCCTGGGATGCGGGCTGCAGCGTTTCTGGGTCCGTCACTGCTACCGCAGATAGAGCATCTGCTAGCTATATCTGCGCTAGCGCGATGACATATCGGCACTTGCATTAACAGCAGCCCGTTAACGCATGTGTTGAACGGGCTGCTGTTAACCCAATGTGAACCTAGCCTTACCTAGGTCTGGAGGTTGTCCGTAGGATCCTGGATACCGACAGATCTGGAGTTGCCACTCTGGTCAGGAGGTCAAGGTGTGCAGTTGCGTGCAAGCAGAGACGTCTTTGCCAAAAAGTCTCTGGCCGACATGCCGTCCTGGGTTTGTGCATGCTGGGGTGTGCTGGTCGGCGTACCCAGTGTCGAGTGCGGCAGAAAGCAATGGCCACCCAGGTCTGTGCAGGGCGTGTCCTTATGACGTAGCACCCCAGAAAGATTTGCGGTCAATTCCAGGTCTGTGCATTCGCAGTACCTGCTGGTGGATCCCTGCACACAGCTCCCTGGAAGGAAGGTTCTGACCCGGTGATTTCCGGGGGGATGGTCTGGAGCAAGAGCGGGAGGTTGTGGCTGTGGTTAATTTCCAGTCAATTTTCCAAATTTAAGATGGTGGAGCCATTATATACAATTAATATTTTTGGGATTTGAAGTCATAAGCTGTTAGATTCAACTAAGTGGTTATTTGGTAAAATATCCACTCTGTGTGCTCTTGGAGTGATAAGAGGGCAACTCTGCAATAAATCTATAAAGGGAGGAATTGATGGATGAGTTAAAATGTCCTCTTACAGGCGTGTACCCATATGCGAGGAAAAAAAGTTCCGAAATCTGGACTGAAAAAACGGACGAGTTCCATGCGATTTTCACACCTAGCAACCAGTTTACATCCGATTGCGATGCAAATTTTTTTTTTATTTTTTTTTTTTAACATGAGCTTTTACATACTGCAGTTCTCTGTCATTTACACATCATTTTCGAAGGAAATATTCGTCAAAACACACATATATTTATATTGCATAGAGAGATAGGAGAAAAGCCAGTAATATATCTGTGGAGTTCGGTAAAATCACTGCAGGAGGTGACAGGATAGAAGAGATGTATTACATACAGTAAATACATATAGAATAGGTAGATATACAGATGTGACAAATACCTTTAGTACAGTGTGTTCAAATTACTGGACATGTATTTTATTAATAAAAAAAAAAAAAATTTTGTGAAAAAATGGAATGGGCTCCCGTGCATCTCTCAAACCAGCAGAGGGAAAGCCAACAACTGCGGGGCAGATGTTTATAGCTTGGGAAAGGGGTAATACCCATGGAGCTTCCCAGGCTATTAATATCAGCTTACAACTTTATACTTCGCCTTTACTGGCTATTAAAATAGGGGAGCCCCCCAAAAATGACATGGGGTCCCCCTAGAATTAAGAACCAGCAAAGCCTATGCAGACAGCTGCAAGCTGATATTAATAGCCTAGGAAGGGGCCATTGATATTCTCCCCCCCCGGCTACAAACAAGTGGGGTAATAGTTGTGGGGGTTGATGTCACCTTTATGACATCAAGCCCCGAGTTTAGTAATGGAGAGGCGTCAATAAGATGCCCCTATTACTAACCCCATAGTCAAATTTAGAAAACACAGACACCCAGTAAAAAATCCTTTAATTGACTCCTTGGGAACCACATTGAAGGAGGAAGTGGGAGTTGCCTCTTTATTTTGTGCTTGGGGCTTCCTGTCCAGTAATAGGGGCGAATGCCACACTCGTTTGTTGTCAGTGGTTACCTATAAGTAATCGTTTTTAACAGACTCTTTGGGTGGTGGAATGAATAAAAAAAACACAGTAATTCTGGATTTAGGTTTCTTATCACTATTCAGCAATATTGACATAACCATTTTTCTAAAAGTTGATACAATAATGGCAATACCAAATTTCTTTAGCCTGTTGTGTTTTAAAACTTTTGTTAAAAAGGGCTTATTTTTTATAGTACAAGCTGTAGTCTTTACTGGCTGTGTAGTTAAATTTTTTTTAATTTAGCTCCACTGTACAGGGTAAATAAATATTTATTTTTAAAGTATGGGTCCATATCATTTCAATTCATAGCTTTTCGTGTAATCCCAGACAGATCTGCTGATGTTGAGATTAGGGCATTATGGAGGTCGTATCATCACTTCCAGTACTCCTTGTTAATTTTTTACGCTCGCTATAGTTCCTAATGACATTGGCTGTATGTTTAGGGCTGCTGTCTCGTGGCAAATACATTTGGAGCCAATCAGATGCCTCCCCTGATTGAGGACTTGGGACACCATTAATCCTCACCAAATGAAATGTAGCTCCAAACTTGGAAGGAACCTCCAGCATGCTTTAGTATTGTCTGTATACACTCATTGTGCTGCTTTCCAGCCCCTCGATGACAAACTGCTTTCTGTTCCAGCCAAATATTTCACATTTGTGAAAACATATCGGAACCACCAGGACGTATACAACATATTCCCAGAAACCCCTATCATGGGGGGCCAGGGATCCTCTCTAAAATACAGACTATAATCATAAAGAGAAAAAAGAGAGTTTACGATCCAAACCAAAAAGTATATATATAGTATAATACTAAATCAAGGTTGCTCAAAAGAACCACATCTTACAGTTTTGTAAAGTTACAAACTGATTTTATTAGACATAAATATTATACAACCATGAAAGATGTAAAACGTACATATAATACCATCAAAAAATGAAAAAAAGAAAAAAGGGAAGGGGGGAGCAAGCAGGCAACAATGTCAAACCAAGGAAAACAATGGGCAAACCAGAAAGCACATGTGAGCAAACAGAGACACAGGGGGAACACCCCCAATCCTCAAAAAAGTGCATAGTGCATAATAAGCAGCAGTTGAAATTATCTGAGTGTCACAGTGCACCACAAAAACATGGGCATAAAGGGTAGGAGATAAAGTAATATTCAAGTACGATCAGAGTGATGATTTAGTATTATACTATATATATACTTTTTGGTTTGGATCGCAAACTCTCTCTTTTTTCTCTTTATGATTATAGTAAATATTTCACATTTGGCTGCTGCCATTTTTTTGCACCCCAGTTCCTATTTTCATATATAGTTGAGTCCCTTGGCCTTGTTACTATGTTGCATTTGGTGTATGGCCTCAATTCTTCCATGAAAATCACTTCTGCCCAGACTTCTCTGAACAGTAGATGGGTGTAATTGGGTCTCCCTTCTTGCTGCCAGTTCTGAGCTAATAGTACGGCTGGACATCTTCCAATTTTGAAGAGAAGTAAACATGCTGCACGAAGTTTCCTTGGCCAACCACCGCATCTAGGGTCCTGTACATTGCCCGTTTCTTGGTGTTCTCAATTCTTAGAAATACATGTTTTACGTGTTGTCCTGAAGGAGTCAGATGGACTCTTAAACACGTTGACAAACCACTTTGTCCTGATATCTTGATTCTTGCATAGCAATGAAAATCAGCAGAGCAGCGAAAAATCCACCTTCCCTGGTATACTCTTTCAAGAAGTACAAGCAGATACTTGCCCATGGTTCAACATCATCAAGGATGTGTTTGACTCCAAATTTATTATGTAGCAGAACAACGATCCCAAAACATACATCTAATGTCACCTAAATAGTTCCCACAAACAAATTTCATTTTAATAGATTTCAATAGATCTTGAAATAATAATTTCTACAGTTTGATGTATTTAAAGGGAACCTGTCACCCCCAAAATCAAAGATGAGCTAAGCCCACCGGCATCAGGGGCTTATCTACAGCATTCTGTAATGCTTGAGATAAGCCCTCGATGTAACCTGAAAGATGAGAAAAAGAGGTTATATTATATTCACCCAGGGGAGGTCCTAGTACGATGGGCGTCGCGGTCTGGGGCCTCCCATCTTCTTACGATGACGTCCTCTTCTTGTAGTCACGCTCCGGCGCAGGTGTACTTTGCCCTGATGAGGGCACAGTACTGCAGTGCGCAGGCGCCGGGAAAGGTCAGAGACCCGGCGCCTGCGCACTGCAGTACTTGGCTCTGCCCTCAACAGGGCAAATACAGTACGCCTGCGCAGGAGCCCGCAGCGTGAAGACAAGAAGAGGATGTCGTCCTATGAAGATGGGAGGTCACGGACCGCGAAGCCCATCGGATCGGACCGCCCCCAGGTGAGTATAATCTAACCTCTTTTTCTTATCTTTCAGGATACATCGGGGGCTTATCTACAGCATTACAGAATGCTGTTGATAAGCCCCTGATGCTGGTGGCCTTAGCTCATCTTCAAATTTGGGGGTGACGGGTTCCCTTAACCCCTTCCCGACCCATGACGCCACGTAGGCGTCATGAAAGTCGGTGCCATTCCGACCCATGACGCCTATGCGGCGTCATGGAAAGATCGCGTCCCTGCAGATCGGGTGAAAGGGTTAACTCCCATTTCACCCGATCTGCAGGGACAGGGGGAGTGGTAGTTTAGCCCAGGGGGGGTGGCTTCACCCCCTCGTGGCTACGATCGCTCTGATTGGCTGTTGAAAGTGAAACTGCCAATCAGAGCGATTTGTAATATTTCACCCATTATAACGGGTGAAATATTACAATCCAGCCATGGCCGATGCTGAAATATCATCGGCCATGGCTGGAAATACTAGTGTGCCCCCACCCCACCGATCGCCCCCCCAGCCCCCCGATCTGGCCGGTACACTGCTCCGGCTCCCCTCTGTCCTGTGCTCCGCTCCCCCCCCGTGCTCGTGTCCGCTCCCCCCGTGCTCCAATCACCCCCCCGTGCTCCAATCACCCCCCCTGCACTCCGATCCACCCCCCCCCGTGCTCCGTTCCACCCCCCCGTGCTCCATTCCAGCCCCCCCGTGCTCCGTTCCACGCCCCCCGCGCTCCGTTCCACCCCTCCCGCGCTCCGATTCCCCCCCCCGTGCTCCGATCCCCCCCCCCCCCCGTGGTCCCCCCCCACCCTATCATACTTACCGATCCAGCCGTGGTCCCGTCCGTCTTCTCCCGGGCGCCGCCATCTTCCAAAATGGCGGGCGCATGCGCAGTGCGCCCGCCGAATCTGCCGGCCGGCAGATTCGTTCCAAAGTGCATTTTAATCACTGAGATATAATCTATCTCAGTGATCAAAATAAAAAAAATAATAAATGACCCCCCCCCTTTGTCACCCCCATAGGTAGGGACAATAAAAAAAATAAAGAAATTTTTTTTTTCCACTAATGTTAGAATAGGGTTAGGGTTAGGGGTAGGGTTAGGGGTAGGGGTAGGGCTAGGGTTAGGGGTAGGGTTAGGGGTAGGGGTAGGGGTAGGGTTAGGGCTAGGGTTAGGGTTAGGAATGTGCACACGTATTCTGGTCCTCTGCGGATTTTTCCGCTGCGGATTTGATAAATCCGCAGTGCTAAACCGCTGCGGATTTATGGCGGATTTACCGCGTTTTTTTCTGCGCATTTCACTGCGGTTTTACAATTGCGATTTTCTATTGGAGCAGTTGTAAAACCGCTGCGGAATCCGCACAAAGAAGTGACATGCTGCGGAATGTAAACCGCTGCGTTTCCGTGCAGTTTTTCCGCAGCATGTGCACAGCGATTTTTGTTTCCCATAGGTTTACATTGAAATGTACACTCATGGGAAACTGCTGCGGATCCGCAGCGTTTTCCGCAGCGTGTGCACATACCTTTAGAATTAGGCCATGTGCACACGGTGCGGATTTGGCTGCGGATTCGCAGCAGTGTTCCATCAGGTTTACAGTACCATGTAAACATATGAAAAACCAAATCCGCTGTGCCCATGGTGCGGAAAATACCGCGCGGAAACGCTGCATTGTATTTTCCGCAGCATGTCAATTCTTTGTGCGGATTCCGCAGCGTTTTACACCTGTTCCTCAATAGGAATCCGCAGGTGAAATCCGCACAAAAAACACTGGAAATCCGCGGAAAATCCGCAGGTAAAACACAGTGCCTTTTACCCGCAGATTTTTCAAAAATGGTGCGGAAATATCTCACACGAATCCGCAACGTGGGCACATAGCCTTAGGGTTAGGGTTGGAATTAGGGTTGTGGTTAGGGTTAGGGGTGTGTTGGGGTTAGTGTTGTGGTTAGGGGTGTGTTGGGGTTAGGGTTGTGATTAGGGTTATGGCTACAGTTGGGATTAGGGTTAGGGGTGTGGGGGGGGTTAGTGTTGGAGTTAGAATTGAGGGGTTTCCACTGTTTAGGCACATCAGGGGTCTCCAAACGCAACATGGCGCCACCATTGATTCCAGCCAATCTCGTATTCAAAAAGTCAAATGGTGCTCCCTCACTTCCGAGCCCTGACGTGTGCCCAAACAGTGGTTTACCCCCACATATGGGGTACCAGCATACTCAGGACAAACTGCGCAACAATTACTGGGGTCCAATTTCTCCTGTTACCCTTGTGAATCTAAAAAAATGCTTGCTAAAACATAATTTTTGAGGAAAGAAAAATGATTTTTTATTTTCACGGCTCTGCGTTGTAAACGTCTGTGAAGCACTTGGGGGTTCAAAGTGCTCACCACATATCTAGATAAGTTCCTTGGGGGGTCTAGTTTCTAAAATGGGGTCACTTGTGGGGGGTTTCTACTGTTTAGGCACACCAGGGGCTCTGCAAACGCAACGTGACACCCGCAGACCATTCCATCAAAGTCTGCATTTCAAAAGTCACTACTTCCCTTCTGAGCCCCGACGTGTGCCCAAACAGTGGTTTACCCCCACATATGGGGTATCAGCGTACTCAGGAGAAACTGGACAACAACTTTTGGGGTCCAATTTCTCCTGTAACCCTTGGGAAAATAAAAAATTCTGGGCTAAATAATTATTTTTGAGGAAAGAAAACGTATTTATTATTTTCACGGCTCTGCATTATAAACTTCTATGAAGCACTTGGGGGTTCAAAGTGCTCACCACACATCTAGATAAGTTCCTTTCAGGGTCTAGTTTCCAAAATGGGGTCACTTGTGGGGGGTTTCTACTGTTTAGGCACATCAGGGGCTCTGCAAACGCAACGTGACGCCCGCAGAGCATTCCATCAAAGTCTGCATTTCAAAACGTCACTACTTCAATTCCGAGCCCCGGCATGTGCCCAAACAGTGATTTACCCCCACATATGGGGTATCACCGTACTCAGGAGAAACTGGACAACAAATATTGGGGTCAAATTTCTCCTGTTACCCTTGGGAAAATTAAAAAATTCTGGGCTAAATAATTATTTTTGAGGAAAGAAAACGTATTTATTATTTTCACGGCTCTGCATTATAAACTTCTATGAAGCACTTGGGGGTTCAAAGTGCTCACCACACATCTAGATAAGTTCCTTTGGGGGTCTAGTTTCCAAAATGGGGTCACTTGTGGGGGGTTTCTACTGTTAAGCCACATCAGGGGCTCTGCAAATGCAACGTGACGCCCACAGAGCATTCCATCAAAGTCTGCATTTCAAAACGTCACTACTTCACTTCCGAGCCCCGGCATGTGCCCAAACAGTGATTTACCCCCACATATGGGGTATCAGCGTACTCAGGAGAAACTGGACAACAACTTTTGGGGTCAAATTTCTCCTGTTACCCTTGGGAAAATAAAAAATTGCAGGCTAAAAGATCATTTTTGAGAAAATAATTTTTTTTTTTATTTTCATGGCTCTGCGTTATAAACTTCTGTGAAGCACTTGGGGGTTCAAAGTCCTCACCACACATCTAGATTAGTTCCTTTGGGGGTCTAGTTTCTAAAATGGTGTCATTTCTGGGGGATCTCCAATGTTTAGGCACACAGGGGCTCTCCAAACGTGACATGGTGTCCGCTAATGATTGGAGCTAATTTTCCATTTAAAAAGCCAAATGGCGTGCCATCCCTTCCGAGCCCTGCCGTGCGCCCAAACAGTGGTTTACCCCCACATATGGGGTATCAGCGTACTCAGGACAAACTGGACAACAATATTTGGGGTCCAATTTCTCCTATTATCCTTGGCAAAATAGGAAATTCCAGGCTAAAAAATCATTTTTGAGGAAAGAAAAATTATTTTTTATTTTCATGGCTCTGCGTTATAAACTTCTGTGAAGCACCTGGGGGTTTAAAGTGCTCAATATGCATCTAGATAAGTTCCTTGGGGGGTCTAGTTTCCAAAATGGGGTCACTTGTGGGGGAGCTCCAATGTTTAGGCACACAGGGGCTCTCCAAACGCGACATGGTGTCCGCTAACAATTGGAGCTAATTTTCCATTCAAAAAGTCAAATGGCGCGCCTTCTCTTCCGAGCCCTGCCGAGTGCCCAAACAGTGGTTTACCCCCACATATGAGGTATCGGCGTACTCGGGAGAAATTGCCCAACAAATTTTATGATCCATTTTATCCTACTGCCCATGTGAAAATGAAAAAATTGAGGCGAAAAGAATTTTTTTGTGAAAAAAAATTACTTTTTCATTTTTACAGATCAATTTGTGAAGCACCTGAGGGTTTAAAGTGCTCACTAGGCATCCAAATTAGTTCCTTGGGGGGTCTAGTTTCCAAAATGGGGTCACTTGTGGGGGAGCGCCAATGTTTAGGCACACAGGAGCTATCCAAACGCGACATGGTGTCCGCTAACGATGGAAATAATTTTTCATTCAAAAAGTCAAATGGCGCTCCTTCCCTTCCGAGCCTTACCATGTGCCCAAACAGTGGTTTACCTCCACATGTGAGGTATTGGTGTACTCAGGAGAAATTGCCCAACACATTTTAGGATCCATTTTATCCTGTTGCCCATGTGAAAATGAAAAAATTGAGGCTAAAAGAATTTTTTTGCGAAAAAAAAGTACTTTTTCATTTTTACGGATCAATTTGTGAAGCACCTGGGGGTTCAAAGTGCTCACTATGCATCTAGATAAGTTCCTTGGGGCGTCTAGTTTCCAAAATGGGGTCACTTGTGGGGGAGCTCCAATTTTTAGGCACACGGGGGCTCTCCAAACGTGACATGGTGTCCGCTAAAGAGTGAAGCCAATTTTTGATTCAAAAAGTCAAATGGCGCTCCTTCCCTTCCAAGCCCTGCCGTGCGCCAAAACAGTGGTTTACCCCCACATATGAGGTATCAGCGTACTCAGGACAAATTGGACAACAACTTTCGTGGTTCAGTTTCTCCTTTTACCATTGGGAAAATAAAAAAATTGTTGCTAAAAGATAATTTTTGTGACTAAAAAGTTAAATGTTCATTTTTTCCTTCCATGTTGCTTCTGCTTCTGTGAAGCACCTGAAGGGTTAATAAACTTCTGGAATGTGGTTTTGAGTACCTTGAGGGGTGCAGTTTTTAGAATGGTGTCACTTTTGGGTATTTTCAGCCATATAGACCCCTCAAACTGACTTCAAATGTGAGGTGGTCCCTAAAAAAATGGTTTTGTAAATTTCGTTGTAAAAATGACAAATCGCTGGTCGAATTTTAACCCTTATAACTTCCTAACAAAAAAAAATTTTGTTTCCAAAATTGTGCTGATGTAAAGTAAACATGTGGGAAATGTTATTTATTAACTATTTTGTGTCACATATCTCTCTGGTTTAACAGAATAAAAATTCAAAATGTGAAAATTGCGAAATTTTCAAAATTTTCGCCAAATTTCCGTGTTTATCACAAATAAATGCAGAATTTATTGACCTAAATTTACCACTAACATGAAGCCCAATATGTCACGAAAAAACAATCTCAGAACCGCTAGGATCCGTTGAAGCGTTCCTGAGTTATTACCTCATAAAGGGACACTGGTCAGAATTGCAAAAAACGGCAAGGTCTTTAAGGTCAAAATAGGCTGGGTCTTGAAGGGGTTAAAAAAAAAAAAAAAAAAAGTTCCTGCACTGAAAATCTAATAAATGTGTCCCTACTATGTACTGTGTAATGTAATGGCTGTGTCTGACTTTTCAGGGACATAGTCTGCGCATACCACAGCTCCTGGGCAGGGAAGGAAGTAAGAGTATAGACAGGACCGTATGGGATCAAAGCTGATTCTTTCTGTCTGGTAAAACATTTCCCTGCCTGTTTTTAAACATTGTGGAACTTAAAATAAAATTAAGATCTATTTATTAAAATGTACTTGGTTCTTTAACCCCTTTACCCCCAAGGGTGGTTTGTACGTTAATGACCAGGCCATTTTTTACAATTCTGACCACTGTCCCTTTATGAGGATATAACTCTGGAACGCTTAAACGGATCTTGGCGATTCTGACAATGTTTTCTCGTGACATATTGTACTTCATGATAGTGGTAAAATTTCTTTGATATTACCTGCGTTTATTTGTGAAAAAAATGGAAATTTGGCGAACATTTTGAAAATTTTGCAATTTTCCAACTTTGAATTTTTATGCAATTAAATCACAGATATGTCACACAAAATACTTAATAAGTAACATTTCCCACATGTCTACTTTACATTAGCACAATTTTTGGAACTAACATTTTTTTTTTTTTGTTAGGGAGTTATAAGGGTTAAAAGTTGACCAGCAATTTCTCATTTTTACAACACCAATATTTTTTAGGGACCACATCACATTTGAAGTCATTTTGAGGGGTCTATATGATAGAAAATAACCAAGTGTGACACCATTCTAAAAACTGCACCCCTCAAGGTGCTCAAAACCACATTCAAGAAGTTTATTAACCCTTCAGGTGTTTTACAGAAATTTTTGGAATTTTTAAATAAAAATTAACTTAACTTTTTTCACAAAAAATTTACTTCAGCTCCAATTTGTTTTATTTTACCAAGGGTAACAGGAGAAAATGGACACCAAAAGTTGTTGTCCAATTTGTCCTGAGTACGCTGATACCCGATATGTGGGGGTAAATGACTGTTTGGGCACATGGCAGAGCTCGGAAGGGAAGGAGAGCCGTTTGACTTTTCAATGCAAAATTGACTGGAATTGAGATGGGACACCATGTCGCGTTTGGAGAGCCCCTGATGTGTCTAAACATGAAAACCACAAGTGACACCATTTTTGAAAGTAGACCCCCTAAAGAACTTATCTAGATGTGTTTTGAAAGCTTTGAACCCCCAAGTGTTTCACTACAGTTTATAACGCAGAGCCGTGAAAATAAAAATTCTTTTTTCACAAAAATGATTTTTTAGCCCCCAGTTTTGTATTTTAACAAGGGTAACGGGATAAATTGGACCCCAAAAGTTGTGGAACAATTTGTCCTGAGTACGCTGATACCCCATATGTGGGGGGGGGGGGCCACTGTTTGGGCGCATGGCAGAGCTCGGAAGGGAAGGAGCGCCATTTGGAATGCAGACTTAGATGGATTGGTCTGCAGGCGTCGCGTTGTATTTGAAGAGCCCCTGATGTACCCAAACAGTAGAAACGCCCCACAAGTGACCCCATATTGGAAACTAGACCTCCCAAGGAACTTATCTAGATGTGTTGTGAGAACTTTGAACCCCCAAGTGTTTCACTACAGTTTACAACGCAGAGCCGTGAAAATAAAAAATCTTTTTTCCCACAAAAATGATTTTTAGCCCCCCAAATTTTTATTTTCCCAAGGGTAACAAGAGAACTTTGACCCCAAAAGTTGTCCAATTTGTCCTGAGTATGCCGATACCCCATATGTTGGGGTAAACCCCTGTTTGGGCGCACGGGAGAGCACGGAAGGGAAGGAGCACTGTTTTACTTTTTCAACGCAGAATTGGCTGGAAATGAGATCGGACACCATGTCGCGTTTGGAGAGCCCCTGATGTGCCTAAACAGTGGAAACCCCCAATTCTAACTGAAACCCTAATCCAAACAAACCCCTAACCCTAATCCCAACAGTAACCCTAACCACACCCCTAACTCTAATCCAAACCCTAATCCCAACCGTAAATGTAATCCACACCCTAAATTTAGCCCCAACCCTAACCCTGACTTTAGTTCCAACCCTAGCCCCAACCCTAACCCTAGCCCTAACGGGAAAATGGAAATAAATACATTTTTTTTATTTTATTATTTTTCGCTAACTAAGGGGGTGATGAAGGGGGGTTTGATTTACTTTTATAGCGTTTTTTATAGCAGATTTTTATGATTGGCAGCTGTCACACACTAAAAGACGCTTTTTATAGCAAAAAAGTTTTTGCGTCTCCACATTTTGAGACCTATAATTTTTCCATATTTTGGTCCACGGAGTCATGTGAGGTCTTGTTTTTTGCGGGACGAGTTGACGTTTGTTTTTATTGGTAACATTTTCTTACACGTGACAATTTTTGATCGCTTTTTATTCCGATTTTTGTGAGGCAGAATGACCAAAAACCAGCTATTCACGAATTTCTTTTGGGGGAGGCGTTTATACTGTTCCGCGTTTGGTAAAATGGATAAAGCAGTTTTATTCTTCAGGTCAGTACGATTACAGCGATATCTCATATATATAATTTTTTTTTATGTTTTGGCGCTTTTATACGATAAAAACTATTTTATAGAAAAAATAACTTGGCATCGCTTTATTCTCAAGACTATAACTCTTATTTTTTTGCTGATGATGCTGTATGGGGGCTCGTTTTTTGCAGGACAAGATGACGTTTTCAGCGGTACCATGGTTATTTATATCTGTCTTTTTGATCGCGTGTTATTCCACTTTTTGTTTGGCGGTATGATAATAAAGTGTTGTTTTTTTGCCTCTTTTTTTTTTTTTTCATACGGTGTTTACTGAAGGGGTTAACTAGTGGGACAGTTTTATAGGTTGGGTCGTTACGGACGTGGCGATACTAAATATGTGTACTTTTATTGTTTTTTTTTGTTTTTTTATTTAGATAGGAAATGTATTTATGGGAATAATTTTTATTTTATTTTATTTTTTAGGAATTATTATTATTTTTATTTTTTTTACACATGTGGAAGTTTTTTTTTTTTTTTAACTTTGGCCCAGGGGGGGACATCACAGATCGCTTATCTGACAGTTTGCACAGCACTCTGTCAGATCAGCGATCTGACTTACAGCACTGCAGGCTTGCCAAGCGCCTGCTCTGAGCAGGCACTTGGTAAGCCACCTCCCTCCCTGCAGGACCCGGATGCCGCAGCCATTTTGGATCCAGGCCTGCTGCAGGGAGGAGAGGTAAGAGACCCTCGCAGCAACGCGATCACGTCGCGTTGCTCCGGGGGTCTCAGGGAAGCCCGCAGGGAGCCCCCTCCCTGCGCAATGCTTCCCTATACCGCCAGCACACCGCGATCATGTTTGATTGCGGTGTGCCGGGGGTTAATGTGCTGGGAGCGGTCCGTGACCGCTCCTGGCACATAGTGCCGGATGTCAGCTGCGATAGTCAGCTGACACTCGGCCGCGCTCCCCCCGTGAGCGCGGCCGATCGCGTATGACGTACTATCCCGTCGGTGGTCATAAGGGCCCACCCCACCTCGACGGGATAGTATGTCATATGTCAGAAAGGGGTTTCTCCATGAACAATTTTCAAAGTAAAGAACAATGAGTCCCGGAAGTGATGATATGGCCCGATCTCAACATTGAGCATGTCTAGAATAGCATGAAGTGACAGGTTTTGCACAATCCTACATACACTAATATTTGTGGTTAGTTCTACAAGATGTTTGGAACAACCTCTGTGCTTAGTTTCTTCAAAAACTTTGGAAGTATAGCTTGAATAATTGATGCTATTTTGAAGGCAAATGGTGGCCATACCAAATATTGATTTAATATAGATTTCTGTATTAGTACTTCTATTTTTTTTAGCATTATTACTTTGCAGCTTCTGCCCCACACCTGTTTAAAACTTTGCACAGTATTGTATGTATATTAGGCCTCTATCATACACACTTTTTTAGCTCCATTTTAGACTAGTCTTTAGAGCAGGGAGTCATATTTATGTTTTCTGTCCTAAGTCGGGTAGGAGAGAAAGTACAATTTTTTTTTGTGCCGAGGCTGATATCACAAGAATGCTTATTGTGACTCTGCTCTTTTTCTAGGGGATCTTGAGGATGCTAAAATGTTGTTAATCAAGATGAAGTACTATTCAAACCTACTAGATCAAGTGAAGAAGAAAATGGTTCCATGACCTTTGCCCTCCTGCTGCTTTTAGATAGTGCCTTTGTGTAGTAAGATGCCATGCTATGAGCGATCTCTGGTACGATCACCAAAGTTCACCATGAACACTGCACTTACACTTGCACTCCTCGTCAAAAATGGAAGGTTTGGTATGGAAGGACTGTTGCTCGCATATTTAATACAACTTTCCTGAACCAAGTTTTCGTGTTTGCTGCTCGAGGCTGGATGACTTTATCTGATTGACTGAAATGTTATCGCCTTGCTATAGTTTAATTTTAATATTTCAATTTAGTTTTTTTTTTCTGCTACATAACTGGTTCCATTAATGTTTGGGTTTGACAACTTTTTAGTACCTTATAATAAAACTGGATAATGTCAGTTTGCTAGTAATATCAGTTTCATTTCTATACAGTGCTTTGTGATGGTATTCAGCCCCTTGGTGGACTTCCTTTTCTGCTTTATTACAACACAGATTTTTAACTTGTATTTTTCTTGGGGGGGGGGGGGGGGTTACGATGATCATCTTTTTATTTATACTTCGCCAACATATTCCGCAGCACTTTACAATTAAGCAGTGACAATACAAGGCAAGACAGTTGAACAATAGGAGTGCTAGTCCTGCTCGCAGGCTTGTGATCTATAAGGAAATGGGGGGACACAATAGGTGAAAAGTGCTTATTTTAGATCTGAATTAGAATTGTAATAAATAGGGATTTCCATATAAAGCTCCATCGCCAGTGTGTTTAAGTGCAATTATCAGGTGCATGGAGGGTGTGGAGACAGATGAATAGGAGGGAGCAGATTCTGAATAATGTTTAGAAGGAGGGAACAGGGGAGAGTTAGGTTAGTGAGTTGAGGTGATAGGCTTGTTTAAAGAGATGTGTTTTTTAAAGCACACTTAAAATCGTGGGGGCTAGTTAAAGGGAACCTGTCACCCCCGTTTTTTGAGATTGAGCTATAAATACTGTTAAATAGGGCCTGCGCTGTGTGTTCCTATAGTGTATGTAGTGTACCCCGATTCCCCATGTATGCTGAGAAATAACTTACCAAAGTCGCCGTTTTCGCCTGTCAATCAGGCTGGTCAGGTCGGGAGGGCGTGGTGACATCGCTGGTTCTTCCTCAGCTTTACGTTGGTGGCGTAGTGGTGAACAAGCAGCGCGCGATCTGCGCTGTAATCCCTTGCATCGGTGGGGGCGGCCATCTTCCTGGGGCCGCGCGTGCGCAGATCGAGTGCTCTGCTGCACGGGGCTTCAGGAAAATGGCCGCGGGATGCCGCGCGTGCGCATTAGAGATCGCGGCGGCCATTTTCCCAAAGCCGAGTTTGCATCTCGGCTTTGGGAAAATGGCCGCCGCGATCTCTAATGCGCACGCGCGGCATCCCGCGGCCATTTTCCTGAAGCCCCGTGCAGCAGAGCACTCGATCTGCGCACGCGCGGCCCCAGGAAGATGGCCGCCCCCACCGACGAAAGGGATGACAGCGCAGATCGCGCGCTGTGTCTTCACCACTATGCCACTACGCCACCAACGTAAAGCTGAGGAAGAACCAGCGATGTCACCACGCCCTCCTGACCTGACCAGCCTGATTGACAGGCGAAAACGGCGACTTTGGTAAGTTATTTCTCAGCATACATGGGGAATCGGGGTACACTACATACACTATAGGAACACACAGCGCAGGCCCTATTTAACAGTATTTATAGCTCAATCTCAAAAAACGGGGTGACAGGTTCCCTTTAAGTCAGATCGTCTGGGGTAGTGCATTCCAGAGATCTGGTGCAGCACGGGAGAAGTCTTGGAGATGGATATGCGACATTCAAATTATGGAGTATATTAGTCTTAGGTTAGTTTCAGAACGGAGGGAACGTGTAGGGCGATAGACAAATTTACTGTGGCACAAACAATATTTTAGACAAACATACCTTTCTAATGACAAAATAATTTTTTATTTTTGCATTTTCGATTTTTCCTCCTCTTCTAAGAGCTATAATTTTATTTTTTCTGTCGACGTAGACATACAAGGAGTTGTTCTTTGTGGGACAAGCTGTGAATCTTTGCATAACACCGTTCATTTTGCCAAACAATACAGAAAGATGGGGGAAACAAATTCCACGTTGCATGAAATGATGAGGAAAATGTAATTCTACTAATGTTTTCTTTTTTTAGATTTAATTTTTCACAGCTTTTGTGTGGTGAGAATTTACTGAAAGCATGATTATTCAGGTCAGTGTGATTACGGCAATACCAGACTTACATTTTTTTAATTTAAGTGAAGAATAAATCAACTTTTTAACAAAAAAAAATGTTGCTTTGTCACCGTTTTTGAAGAGTTTTTTTTTATTTTTTCATTGATAGAGCTGAGTGAGGGCTTGTTTTTTCACTTTATGAGCTAACATTTCTATTCATATCAATTTGGGATATTTACAATGACTTTTTTGATGCATTTTTTTAGGAAGTTGACCAAAAATACAATTCTGGCTTTTCAAGGACAGATAGTCAGAGCTATGCTTCCCTATGTCAGATTTGAGGTCCTCTCCAGAAGAGGAGGTGCAGCACCTAAAGGAAGGAGACCAATCTGCTTATTATCGTGCAAAGGCGAAGAATCCTGCTAGGATGAAAGGAATGAGTCTGCATATTACTGTCACAGAGAGGATAATTACTAGAAAGGGGAAAAAAAAAATCACCAGAAATAGAGTTCTCTCTGGTGAAAGGGGGAGGGTGATGGGCCCCACTAGAGATCTCCTGGATCCTGGGGAATAATACCGTGGCCACACAATCACCCTTCCTGGACAGGCAGCCCTGATTCATGGCCTACAAGTTAAAGGGAACCTGTCACCTGAATTTGGCGGGACTGGTTTTCGGTCATATGGGTGGAGTTTTCGGGATTGCCCTGTGCTGCCGTGTACTACGGAGGACAGAGAATGAACTTCAATCCAATATTGCAGCCAGCGGGTAAGGAAAGGGTTAATCAAACACCCGAAAACTCCGCCCATATGACCGAAAACCAGTCCCGCCAAATTCAGGTGACAGGTTCCCTTTAAATTCTGCTGCACCAGGAAAGCCAAGGTAGAAACCTGGCTCTTGGAAGTCTGTCCTAGTTCATTGTATGTATACAAAAATTTTGAAGGGATTATATTGCCATGCAAATGCTGCCCATCGGTTTTCACCTATAAAACAGTTGCTAAATTGAACATCAGAAAGGTGGCCCTTGTGCCCTAACCTTAGACAGACTAAACTCAAACGGCTACAGTCTTCGTAACTGCGGACTCGATAATCCTGTCGGTAAACAAAATGACCAAAAAATTGAACAAAAGAATATAGCTGGTGCCTGGGGGCATTAAGTCTAGAATCCCTGTTAATTGTTGCAAACTGCAGAATCCTAAGCAGAACTAGTCATCAAAATATTCTAAAATATTTAGACCTAGCTAGGAAAAGAGAGAATCCTGCCTTAAGGAAAGAACCAAGTTTCCTCTGGAATGTGGAAGAGCCCAGACATCTGACCTGACCCATCTCCTACCAGGGTAAGCTTTAGCGTATTCGGTAGGCTACTTGGGAGACCCTCAGAAGCATAAAATCTCTACGGGCCTTGGGGCTCCAGGCAATGCATCAGAATTGGATACACTGAACATCCTGCATTAAAATCAAAATGAGATACATTTGGCAGGGCTCCCAAAATAGGTGAAATTATGGAAGCACTGCCAGTACTCTCTAACCCAGGCATCAACTGTAGGTGAACAGAACTAGGATAAGGTGGAGACAGACAGCATAAAGAATAAAATAAGTACTAAACAAGCCACCTCAAAAGAAGGCCTCGCTAGTTACCCGATGCAACTAAAAAAGTACTGCCCTTCTCACAAAAACATCAATCCTGGTGCATCTGATCAACGGTCTATTTGCTGAAGACTCCTAAATGAATGTAAGCCTTCATCCTATACTGCAAAAAAGATCTGCTGAGTAAGGCTATGTGCACACTTTGCAGATTCCACTGCGGATTTTTCCGCAGCGGAATTGCAAAATCCGCAGTGAAAACCCATCGCGGTTTTTACTGCGGATTTATCGCGGTTTTTACTGCGTTTTCTTCTGCGGATTTTCAACTGCAGTTTTCTATTGGAGCAGCTGAAAATCCGCAGAAAAGAAGTGACATGCTGCGGAACGTAATCCGCAGCATTTCCGCGTGGATTTTTCTGCAGCATGTGCACAGCGTTTTTTGTTTCCCATAGGTTTACATTGAAATGTAAACTCATGGGAAACTGCTGCGGATCCGCAGCGGTCAAATCCGCTGCGGATCCGCAGCAAAATCCGCAAAGTGTGAATATAGCCTAAGGCCAGGGTCACACTTGCGAATAACAATAAACTCGCACATCAATACCCCTTTTGAGAAAAAGAGGATTAAACTCTATGGCGCCACCTGTTGGAAGTAGCGATCCTACAAGTCACAATCAACCCTTTAACGAGTCGTGCAATATGACTTAGGATAAAAGCCAAATCAATATCTCAATTCGCAGACACGGTGTTTCGGGCTGTTGGCCCTCGTCAGTGCGAAGCATGAGAACTGATTTGGCTAGGTGAGAGGCTCTGGACTGGGGTCTAAGGGGTATCGTTGCACGGCGAATAAGGCTCCTTACCTTGACAAGCCAGAGATGGTATGTCACTCACCATAAGGAGAAACGATACCCCTTAGACCCCAGTCCAGAGCCTCATGCCCACACGTGCTATGTGGGGCGGCTGACATGAGCTAGGTGGCTTACGGACCTCTGCCCCACTACCTGACTACCAACTGTGTCAAGGTATGTTGAACCGGCCACACTGATACGAGAGGATACAGAATGAGCAATTAAAGGTATCAGTTGGACGTTCTGGCCAGCTTCAGAACACTGATTACAAGCTTTATAGCAAAGTGCTTTCAAGAGTAAGCTCCTTGCCTAGGAGACCGACTACTGCTGATAGATTTGCAGAGGTTGCTGATTACCTGGTCAATGAACAGTAAACTATGAAATTAAAAATCCCTCCATTCTTGAGAACAGAGAGGATTTTTGTTATGGTAAATATTTATACTCTGCTTTGATTATCATTCAGAAAATGTATATTTCTTTCATAATTTAATATTTTTAAATTAGCTTTCTAAGTGTTATTCATAAAAGCAATAACACTGAGGTGTAATATAGAAGTGTCTTTGTGTTAAGTTTTGTTGTTATAGAAGGCATAGGAAACTTACAAATTACAATACTTTTTCCCCAATTAAAATATCTTCCTTAGGTAATGTAAAGCCATAACTATCACTTTGTGACTGAGACAGCTGCGACACATGCAGCTGCGCCGAACAGCTGACTATTGGAAGCGCTCCAGGGATCCAGGTTACCGATGCAAGCTATTTGGGAAGTGCTATGGCTTTTTGCACTTTATGCACTTATCCGAAGCTATTCGATCATCCATAGCCATAACCCTTTTTATATCTTTAGTTGTAATACAAACTTGTGACTGGGAATCTGAGACCAGACACGCCTGTACACTAACAGACACTGGTTGTGTACCCTTGTCTCCGATCAATCGACTTTGATTTGATCAATACTGGCAAATGTGTAACTTTTTGAGTTTCCCCTAAAACTTTCCATATAGGTTTCCACGTCAATATTTTTATAAAAAACAGCAGCTGATATACTTTTTTATTATCAGAAACATTATCACCAGAACAGAAAACGTATTATATCAAAATATGTGAAGGACCCTTGTGCCTCAATGCAGGCTGATAAAAGTAAGAAGAATGGACACTCCAAACATGGAATAAACTACTAAGAACATGGAATCAATAGTCCACCAATAAAATTTCAAACGTTTTTATTAAATCATGACAAAAATTAGGCATATATATATAGGTAAGGACAACATAAATAGCAAATAGACCCAAGTATTAGTGGTATGTAGTCCACACATAGTAGTGTGGCTGCCCCAGGGGGAAGGGGAGAGGGACGGTCGCACCTGACCCCTTGCTCTGAGGGACCCACTGGGAGCTATGCTACTGTTAAGAGTATCAGTGTGCACATCAAGCACATACAGTTAAGCTCTGTGGCAGAGCACGGAGACATGAGCTGGGCCCCCCACCCGTCATTGCAAGTTCAACTGTATCAGCTTGGATAGTAACATAGTAAGGCCGAAAAAAGACATTTGTCCATCCAGTTCAGCCTATATTCCATCATAATAAATCCCCAGATCTACGTCCTTCTACAGAACCTAATAATTGTATGTTACAATATTGTTCTGCTCCAGGAAGACATCCAGGCCTCTCTTGAACCCCTCGACTGAGTTCGCCATCACCACCTCCTCAGGCAAGCAATTCCAGATTCTCACTGCCCTAACAGTAAAGAATCCTCTTCTATGTTGGTGGATAGTAACATAAAATTAACTTTCATTGCTGGGGTTCGAACTCACAGCTCTCTGAGTACAGAACTCTGTGAACAGCCAGCTTGTTTAGCAATGACCTTTTGTGGCATACCCTCCTTGTGGAGTGTCAGTGACTGCCTTCTGGACATCTGTCAAGTCAGGAGTCTTCCCCATGATTGTGGAGCCTACTGAAACAGACTAAGGGACCTTTTTAAACACTTAGGAAGCCTTTGCAGATGATTTTGTTAATTAGTCTAATTTACGGAGTTAATGACACTTGAGTTTTCATTGGCTGTAAGCCATAATAATCAACATTAGCAGAACTAAACACTTGAAATAGATCATTCTGTAATGACGCTATATATGAGATTCACTTTTTGTATTGAAGAACTGAAATAAATTAACTTTTTGATGATATTCGAATTTTGTGAGAAGCACCTGTGGCTCAGACACTGCAGGTTTAGTGATAGGTACTGGTTCAGACACTGCAGGTTTAGAGATTAGGTGCAGGGACAAGTCCTAATTAGGACTAGATCAGACATAGGTACAGGTCTGAGCATACAGACCCAGGGAGACAGGTTCAGGTTTAGGCCTGGGCATACTGTTATGATCTGGTGGTTTAGGAACAACATGAGACAAGCTCTGAAGGAGGTGGTATCTACTGACCGCAGACCCTGAACCTAGCAGCGCAACTAGTAATAGCCGTGGGGGGTACCTGACGCTCCCTAGACCCCTCGGCACAGCCCAAGATCTAACTTCCCCTAAAGATGGAAACAGGAAACCTATCTTGCCTCAGAGAAAATCCCCAAAGGAAAGATCGCCCCCCACAAATATTGACGGTGAGAGGAGGGGAAAATAACATACGCAGAGATGAAATCAGATTTTAGCATAGGAGGCCAGTCTAGCTTGATAGATAGGACAGGAAAGGATACTGTGCGGTCAGTATAAAAACTACAAAACAATCCACACAGAGTTTACAAAATCTCCACACCTGACTAAAGGTGTGGAGGGTAAATCTGCTTCCCAGAGCTTCCAGCTAACAGAAAAAATCCATAATGACAAGCTGGACAAAAATAGAATGCACAGAACAATAAGTCCACAACATGTGGACTGAAATGAGCAAAGCCAGAACTTATCTTTGCAGAACTGGTCAGGAAACCAGGAGAATCCAAGCAGAGATGTGAATCCAGCAGAAAACATTGACAAGTGGCATAGGCTGAAGACTAGAGCCAGGTTAAATAGCAGAGCCAGGAGAGACGATTAGTGAAAGCAGCTGCTAAAGCTAAACCCAAGGAGCAGCAATTCCACTCAAAACCACCAGAGGGAGCCCAAGGGCAGAATTCACAAAAGTGCCATTTACAACCACCGGAGGGAGCCCAAGAACGGAATTCACAACAGCATACAGCCCCAAGGAAAACAGATTCAGGCCTGGGCACACAGTCCAGGGAAAACAGGTTCAGCGTTCAGAGACAGAAATTCCTTCCAGCATGTGCACCCTAAGCATGCTGCCAGGAAACATGCACAACAAACAGGACAAGGAGTTTACAGTACAGCCATGAGTGGTGAGAAAGTTGGTGTCAGTTCATGGTGTGGGATGGTAAGCCATACACGGACGCAGGGTGTGGTGTTACAGCTTAAGCTATATAGATGCCTATGTGGAGTGCGGGAACACAGTATACAGCATTATACAGTATAGAGGCCTATGGGGAGTGCATTATACTATATAGAGGCTCATGGGGAGTGCATTAGACTACATAGAGGTCTATGGAGAGAGTATTATACTATATGAAGGACTATGGGGTGCGTTATACTTTATGGAGGCTATTTAGGGGGTCATCATACAACTTGGAAGCTAATGGTCTTTGTACAGTGTGGGGCAATTATGCAGTGTTGCAGCCATCAAACAGCTAAGGGGTCAGTATACTGTGTGGGAGGTACTATACAGTGAGGGGGCATTATACTGTGTATAAGAGAGCATCATACTATGTAGAGGGGAGCCATACAGAGGGGAGACTCAGTTCATTATTAAATGTTAAGTGGGCACTTATTGTTATAGGGGAACTCAGGTTATTTTAACTAAACGGGGCACACAGGGCATTATTACTTTCTAGGGGGCAAATATTTCTAGGGCACTTACACAGGGCATTAATATATTCTATATAAAAGTATACAGCGGCGCTGGGAATTATAAAATCTCGTATTGCTGCGAATTTAGGCAACAACCACAATTTTGTCAAAAGGAATAAATATAAAAAAGATAAATTCGCGCACAACGAGATTTAATGAGAAAAAGAGGAAGGAATATATCCTATGTTTAATAGAAAGACACAAACCTTAAAAAACGCAAATACACGAACAAGCACTCAATGAATGTAAAACTACAGATGTAAAAAATTGCACTATTCCCACAATCACATCTGGCCAAACAAGCGTATGTTAGAAATTACATAATACAGTACGTCAGATGAATTAGCAGCAAAATGAGTCACGTGTAACCCAGACTAATATAAAGGACAAGAAAATGTTAGTTGAGCCAATGTTAACAATGAGCACTAAACAATAGTGCGCGCCACCTTTAGCTGTAATGGTATTACTCAGAAGCCAATAGTCATTGAGAGGTCGTTAAAATGGAGATGGAACAGTTCGCCAAATAGTTTTTTAAAAATAGTTATTTCCATCTCATAGAAAAAAAGGAGATTGGATGAAGGCGTATGGTAGAAAACAAAAAGACTAAAAACACCCAAAGCAAAAAAGGAGGAAGCGGCCCCGGCCGGTGGCCAGGCTTCACTGAAAGGAACAAGGCGTTCGGCGTACTGCACTAGGATTAAGCCAGGTTGGAAATCCGTAGCAGATGTGCCGTGTGTTACCTTATACAGAGCGTTGATTCTGGGTGAGGGAGAGATGCTCCTTTCTCGTAGCTCCTGCTGGTGGCGTTATCCGGAGTCCATTGTTGCTTGTAGAGTCACCGATGACCGCTGTAGTAAGTTTTCCTTGCAGGTGTGTAGTGGTGAAGCAGGACCTGCTGTGACGTCACCGGTCACGTGAGACGGCGGGATTATTCAAAGTTCTGACAATGTAGGAGTACGGATAGCAGAAAGGACCAATGTTCCAACGCGTTTCGGAAAGATTCGCTTTCCTTCTTCAGGGAATATATTCTAGAGGTTTGTTTTACCATCTAGAGGGCACATAGTACCACACAGAAGGTATTAGGTATCAGGGACACATACCCCAGTACTGAGCCGCTGCTGCCCTATCAGAAGGATGAGGAGTTTGTACAGGTTGGGAATAGGTGGGTCTGTTCTAGAAATGTGAGAAATCAAATGTGACTTTGTTGTAATCTCTACAGCCAATTCCTGGCTGGAAGAAGTCATGTCGGTCTGGGCCAGATGGAATAGATGGGAAAAATGAATGATTCCCTCAGAAAGAATGACATCTGTAAATCACTATATATAACTGTACTTTAATCTATGTGTTCTGCAGCACTGGTATCTGCCACTATATGGTCACCATATGACGGTAATATCAGTGTTGGTCTTTGCTTAGAGATTATTTTCAGTAACAGGGTGGAGGTTCTACTACATCCACTGTTATGGTGCGCCACCATAGTTGTTATCAGGGTTACCTGGTTAGGGGCTTCTTCATGGGGGTGCTGGTATGGTATCCCACATGGGTGAGATAAGGGTAACAGATGATTGTAGCTCTGTGCTATATGCAGCTTTTTCTGATGTGTATGCAGTCTTGCACTTCGCACTGTAACAATTTAAGCCGTATTGGCATATATTAAAGACTGCCATATATAAACTGGTTACCTCTTTAACTTTTACCTGTTATATTCGTATATATACATTATGCACTTGCCGTCACAGGCTATTATTATTTAAGCACTAACACTTTATAGTATTTTTTTCTATTTTCATGTAATACACTCTTCCTTCCCCAACACTTGTGTGGGCTACATGCCACTAGTACCTAAGTCTGTTTGCTATTTATTTTGTCCTTGCATATGTGTGTGTGTGTATGTGTGTATATATATATATATATATATATATATATATATATATGTATAGGTATATATATATAGATATACAGGGTGGAGCGCGGTAATTTGCTTTTTTGCACTGCATGCTGTGGCGGCACTGTCGGTCGAAGAGAGGGGAGAGTGGGTGTGGCTTACAGTGGCTGATGGGAGATTTGTATTCCTCTGCCTTTCAGTTGCCATCATGCAGTGGACACGTGAGGAGAGGTCATTTTGTGTTGAAGCGTATTTTTCAAATGCCCACTCGATCATTGCAGTGCAGCGTGCTTTTCGTTTACAATTCGCTGTTCCTCCACGCGGACGTGTTCCTGGACGGCAATCAATTGTAAATTGGGTGAATGCATTCAGAACAGCAGGGAATGTGTCATGTGTACGAAGGAGACCTGAGAGAAGGATTACAACACCACAAAACATCGAGAGAGTTAGAGCAGCAGTACTGCAATCTCCGAAACGCTCTGCTCGGAAGCAATCATTTGCTCTTGGCATTTCAAGACGTTCTCTCCACCGGATTCTTCATGATGAACTGAATTTTCACCCGTATAAAATGTGCGTGGTCCAACATTTGTCAGCATGGGACTATTTGACACGGCGGACCTCTTGTGAAGACATGTTAGCAACGATACCCCGTGACGCAATTGTGTTTTTTTCTGATGAGGCACATTTTCACCTCAGTGGGTGTGTAAACAAACAAAATATGCGTTACTGGAGTGAAACAAACCCCAGAGAAGTTCACGAGAGACCTCTGCATTCGGACCGCGTCACTGTGTGGTGCGCCATATCACGAGTAGGCATCATTGGTCCTTACTTTTTTCAGGATAATGGTCGTGCCATAACTGTGAACTCCGAACGGTACTTGTCTATGATACAGGATTATTTTCAGCCGGCTCTTGAGGCAATGGAACTAGAGGATACATGGTTCCAACAGGATGGTGCCACTGCACACACAGCGAGGGTTACCATGAATTGTTTGAGGCAAATGTTTCCTGGACGGCTTATCTCTTTGAGGGGAGATGTGAACTGGCCAGCACGCTCACCAGATTTAGCCCCATGCGATTTTTTTCCTTTGGGGTTACCTGAAGTCTAAGGTGTATATCAACCGTCCCAACACCTTGGAAGACCTAAGGAACAATATTGAAGCTGAAATTGGCAGAATACCAGTGGACATGCTTGTTAGAGTTCATGAAAACTTCAGAAAACGTATGCAGCAGTGTGTGGATAGCGAAGGTCGACATTTGCCAGATACACTATTTAAAACCATGTAATTTAAAAATTCCATTACTGTTCAGTATAATTAAAATATAAAATAAATTTTTCTAATGATCATCATTTTTTTATTTCATTCCCAAATCAGCAAATTACCGCGCTATCATGATTTAATAGAAATGTATAACACTTTATTTTTGGACCATTGACTCCATGTTCTTAGTAGTTTATTTGTTTTTATAAGGGTGGAAAATAGAGGAAAGGGTGACACTCTAGAATTCCTTAAAAAACTTCTTTATTTGCACTTAAATCGATTGCATAAGGGAAAGGATCCGCCAGATTTATAGAACATGTCTGAGAAGTTCATTGTTCAGACCCAGAGGTTCTGAGCTTTGCGGGACTTGAGCGAGTACAGTTACCCGAACCGTGAGTAAATCTGAATAATTACACGAGGCTATGTGGATTATCCTTTCCCATGCACAAGGTCCCTTTGGTTTTAATGATGAAATAGACATGTCTATATTTGTATAAATGAATGTGAATTTATTTGATCTCTTTGTAATTAGTGTTATTGCCTGTGGCAGGACAGGTGTGCCCCCTATTTAAGGGGTTGTCCTCCCATGTTAAACCGTACCTGGACTTGTTGAAGCAACAGTTGGATGTGAAACGGCCGCTCCCCGATGTTTTAATGATGAAAATAAAGATGAGTTTTTAAGGAATTTCAGAGTGCCACCCTTTTTTCCCATGTTCCTGACTTCCAAAAGACTTGCCTATCGCCGTGTGGCGCACCTGTTAACCTTGGTGCCTTTAAGCTGTAAACCATCCCATGAAGCTGCTATAAGGTACCCAAGACTGAATGGTGCCGGCTGTTTTCTCTTTGACCTGGATTATGTGTTTTTATAGTCACTCTGCAATATTACTGAATGAGGACCTTCTCCTACACAGTGATAGCTGTTTTCTATATTACATTTTCAAGCATAGGATGAGGATTTTGAAGCAGATTTTCAGTGTGGATAAATCTACTTAAACAAATCTGCAAACAAATACGCCGCATATGAACATGAGTTATGTATATTTTCTGTATATTGCCTTGTCGTGAATGAGGACAGCAGAGAGAAGCTGTTCAGTGTGAGAAGCTGTGGATCAAGCACTGCTAAGCAATCACCATCGCTATGGTAACAGTATAACAAACCCAGAGTCTTAGCACTCCCGCCTGTAACCCCTGTTTGGCTGAGTCCTCTGTTCTGCTGCTCTAATTGGTCATTGGGATTGTCAGCCTGAAATAAAGTAGCCTAGCAAGTTTATGTATCCTGACAGTCAACAGAAATCTGAGCAGACCCTGCCTGCTGGCAGCTTTATTCAACATTTAGCTGCATGGCCTTATTTTTGGGGAATTATGTTTTTACAAGGACTCAAGATTTAATCCCTTTTGGACAAAGCTTTAGCAGCATAATAATATTAATATTGTGATTGATAAATCAGTGCTTACAGTAATATGGTACTAGGCAAGAGGTTTTCTAAGGACATGAGTCCAATGCTTCCTTCAGTCGAAGAAGCAAAAGATGCGGAAGAGGAAGAAGTCAACCATTTCTTGGGAGGAATTCCTAGCAGACCACCCAGCAGACCACTGTCACAACTGAGCAGAGGAAGTGTTAGCAGCAAAGTAAGTTATTTATATTATTATTTCTATAGAAGATGGTCTATAGAACAGGAGTCATAATAAACAGTGAAACCTCGCCAAGATGTAGCAGTGTGTGTGTGTGTGTATATATATATATATATATATATCTAGATAGATACATACATAAATATATATTGCTGAAAGTGTTTGCACCCTTGAAATTGTTCCACAAAATGAAGTATTTCCCCAGAAAATTATTGCAATTACACATCTTTATATTATACACATTTTTATTTACTTTTTGTGCATTGGAACAACACAAAAAAACCAGTTAATTGGACATAATTTCACACAAAAAAAAAACAAAATGGTCCTGACAAAACTATTGGCGCCTTTCCAAAATTGAGGATAGACAACTTTGTTTCAAGCATGCGATGCTTGTTCCATCTCACCTGTGGTGAGTTTCCATCTCACCTGAAACCAGATGAAAGGGGGAGATGTTGACTTAATCTTTGCATTGTGTATATTTGTGTGCCGCACTAATCATGGAGAACAGAAAAATGAGAAGAGAACTGTCTGAGGACAAGAGAACCAAAATTGTTGAAAAATATCAATCTCAAGGTTACATGCTCATCTCCACAGTGCACAGCATAATCAAGAAGTTTACAACCCCATGGCCCTAGTAGCTACCCTCCCTGAACATGGATGGCAGACAAAATTTGATGAAAGGTTGCAACGCAATATAGTTCAGATGGCGGATAAGCAGCCTCAATCAAGTTCCAAACAAATGCAAGCTGTCTTGCTCTTGCAGGTTCCAGGAGCATCAGTGTCAGCATGAACTATCCGTTGCCATTTCAATTAAACACGGTTCAGGAGACCCAGGAGAATCAACTGCTGACACAGAGACCAGAAAAAGCTAGACCTACAGTCATGGCCAAAATTTTTGAGAATGACACCAAAATTATATTTTCACATGATCTGCTGCCCTCTGGTTTTTATTAGTGTTTGTCTGATGTTTATATCACATACAGAAATATAATTACAATCATATTATGAGTACCAATGGGTCATATTGACAGTTAGAATGAGTTAATGCAGCAAGTCAATATTTGCGGTCTTGACCCTTCTTCTTCAAGACCTCTGCAATTCTCCCTGGCATGCTCTCAATCAACTTCTGGACCAAATCCTGACTGATAGCAGTCCATTCTTGCATAAGCAATGCTTGCATTTTGCCAGAATTTGTTGGTTTTTGTTTGTCCACCCGTCTCTTGATGATTGACCACAAGTTCTCAATGGGATTAAGATCTGGGGAGTTTCCAGGCCATGGACCCAAAATCTCTATGTTTTGTTCCATGAGCCATTTAGTTATCACCTTTGCTTTATGGCAAGGTGCTCCATCATGCTGGAAAAGGCATTGTTGGGCGTCAAACTGCTCTTGGACGGTTGGGAGAAGTTGCTCTTGGATGACATTCTGGTACCATTCTTTATTCATGGCTGTGTTTTTAGGCAAGACTGTGAGTGGGCCGATTCCCTTGGCTGAGAAGCAACCCCACACATGAATGGTTTCAGGATGCTTTACAGTTGGCAT
This sequence comes from Ranitomeya imitator, assembly GCF_032444005.1. Lineage (NCBI taxonomy): Eukaryota > Metazoa > Chordata > Amphibia > Anura > Dendrobatidae > Ranitomeya > Ranitomeya imitator. Next base: position 314,698,708 of record NC_091282.1, on the reverse strand, counting down.
GAGACAAGACTGGTGGTAGCGCTCACCTCTTCTCCGAATAAGCTGTTTTCCAGATGTCCCACACAATCGAAAAGGGGATTCATCAGAGAAAATGACTTTGCCCCAATCCTCAGCAGTCCACTCCCTGTGCCTTTTGCAGAATATCAGTCGGTCCCTGATGTTTTTTCTGGAGAGAAGTGGCTTCTTTGCTGCCCTCCTTGAAACCAGGCCTTGCTCAAGGAGTCTCCACCTCACAGTGCGTGCAGAAGCACTCACACCAACCTGCTGCCATTCCTGAGCAAGCTCGGCACTGCTGGTAGTCCGATCCCGCAGCTGAAACAGTTTTAAGATACGGTCCTGGCGCTTGCTGGTCTTTCTTGGGCGCCCTGGAGCCATTTTGACAACAATGGAAGCTCTCTCCTTGAAGTTCTTGATGATGCGATAGATTGTTGACTGAGGTGCAATCTTTGTAGCTGCGATACTCTTCCCTGTTAGGCCATTTTTGTGCAGTGCAATGATGGCTGCACGTGTTTCTTTAGAGATAACCATGGTTAACTGAAGAGAAACAATGATACCAAGCACCAGCCTCCTTTTAAAGTGTCCAGTGATGTCATTCTTACTTAATCATGACTGATTGATCGCCAGCCCTGTCCTCATCACTCTGACATTCAGGAGTATATGCAAATTGCCATTAGAAAAAATGAAGCAGTAGACTTTGGAAAAACTAATATTTGTCTCATTCTCAAAATTTTTGTCCATGACTGTAGACTGCAGTTTGCCAAAATGTACATGAGTATGCCAAAATCCTTTAGGGAAAATGTCTTGTGAACAGATAAAACCAAGATAGAACTTTTTGGAAAGCACATCATTCTACTATTTACTGAAAACGAAATAAGGCCTATAAAGAAAAGAACACAGTACCTTCAGTCAAATATGGTGGGGGTTCAAAGTTGTTTTTGGGTTGTTTTTCTGCCTCTGGCACTGGGCTACTTGACTGTGTGCAAGGCATCCATAAAATAATAATAATAATAATTTTTATTTATATAGCGCCAACATATTCCGCAGCGCTTTACAAATTATAGAGGGGACTTGTACAGACAATAGACATTACAGCATAACAGAAATACAGTTCATAACAGATACCAGGAGGATGAGGGCCCTGCTCGCAAGCTTACAAACTATGAGGAAAAGGGGAGACACGAGAGGTGGATGGTAACAATTGCTTTAGTTATTCGGACCGGCCATAGTGTAAGGCTCGGGTGTTCATGTAAAGCTGCATGAACCAGTTAACTGCCTAAGTATGTAGCAGTACAGACACAGAGGGCTATTAACTGCATAAAGTGAATGAGAACATGATGCGAGGAACCTGATTGTTTTTTTTTTGTTTTTTTTCTAAATAGGCCACACAGGGATCGTTAGGTTAAAGGGAACCTGTCACCCCGTTTTTTGAGATTGAGCTATAAATACTGTTAAATAGGGCCTGCGCTGTGTGTTCCTATAGTGTATGTAGTGTACCCCGATTCCCTATGTATGCTGAGAAATAACTTACCAAAGTCGCCGTTTTCGCCTGTCAATCAGGCTGGTCAGGTCGGGAGGGCGTGGTGACATCGCTGGTTCTTCCTCAGCTTTACGTTGGTGGCGTAGTGGCGTAGTGGTGAAGACACAGCGCGCGATCTGCGCTGTCATCCCTTTCGTCGGTGGGGGCGGCCATCTTCCTGGGGCCGCGCGTGCGCAGATCGAGTGCTCTGCTGCACGGGGCTTCAGGAAAATGGCCGCGGGATGCCGCGCGTGCGCATTAGAGATCGCGGCGGCCATTTTCCCAAAGCCGAGATGCAAACTCGGCTTTGGGAAAATGGCCGCCGCGATCTCTAATGCGCACGCGCGGCATCCCGCGGCCATTTTCCTGAAGCCCCGTGCAGCAGAGCACTCGATCTGCGCACGCGCGGCCCCAGGAAGATGGCCGCCCCCACCGATGCAAGGGATTACAGCGCAGATCGCGCGCTGCTTGTTCACCACTACGCCACTACGCCACCAACGTAAAGCTGAGGAAGAACCAGCGATGTCACCACGCCCTCCCGACCTGACCAGCCTGATTGACAGGCGAAAACGGCGACTTTGGTAAGTTATTTCTCAGCATACATGGGGAATCGGGGTACACTACATACACTATAGGAACACACAGCGCAGGCCCTATTTAACAGTATTTATAGCTCAATCTCAAAAAACGGGGTGACAGGTTCCCTTTAATGCATTGAGGCGGTAGGCCAGTCTGAAAAAATGAGTTTTTAGGGTACGCTTAAAACTGTGGGGATTGGGGATTAATCATATTAACCTAGGTAGTGCATTCCAAAGAATCGGCGCAGCACGTGTAAAGTCTTGGAGACGGGAGTGGGAGGTTCTGATTATTGAGGATGCTAACCTGAGGTCATTAGCGGAGCGGAGGGCACGGGTAGGGTGATAGACTGAGATCAGAGAGGAGATGCCAGGCAGCAGCTGCCAAGGCAAACAGGATCATGGGGTGCATTGAAAGAGGTCTGGATACACATGATGAGAGCATTATACTGCCTCTGTACAAATTCCTAGTTAGACCGCACATGGAGTACTGTGTCCAGTTTTGGGCACCGGTGCTCAGGAAGGATATAATGGAACTAGAGAGAGTACAAAGGAGGGCAACAAAATTAATAAAGGGGATGGGAGAACTACAATACCCAGATAGATTAGCGAAATTAGGATTATTTAGTCTAGAAAAAAGACGACTGAGGGGCGATCTAATAACCATGTATAAGTATATAAGGGGACAATACAAATATCTCGCTGAGGATCTGTTTATACCAAGGAAGGTGACGGGCACAAGGGGGCATTCTTTGCGTCTGGAGGAGAGAAGGTTTTTCCACCAACATAGAAGAGGATTCTTTACTGTTAGGGCAGTGAGAATCTGGAATTGCTTGCCTGAGGAGGTGGTGATGGCGAACTCAGTCGATGGGTTCAAGAGAGGCCTGGATGTCTTCCTGGAGCAGAACAATATTGTATCATACAATTAGGTTCTGTAGAAGGACGTAGATCTGGGGATTTATTATGATGGAATATAGGCTGAACTGGATGGACAAATGTCTTTTTTCGGCCTTACTAACTATGTTACTATGTTACTATGTAGGGTGGTGCAGAGCCATGGAGTGCTTTGTGGGTGAGGGTAGTAGTTTTGTACTGGATTCTGGAGTGGATGGGTAGCCAGTGTAATGACTGGCACAAGGTAGAGGCATCGGTGTAACGGTTGGTGAGGAATATGATCCTGGCAGCAGCATTCAGGACAGATTGGAGCGGGAAATGTTTGGTAAGAGGGAGGCCGATTAGTAGAGAGTTACAATAGTCCAGACGAGAATGAATAAGTGAAACAGTAAGAGTTTTTGCAGAGTCGAAAGTAAGAAAAGGGCGAATTCTAGAAATGTTTTTGAGATGCAGGTAAGAAGAGCGAGCCAGTGATCGGATGTGGGGGGTGAATGAAAGGTCAGAATCAAGGATGACCCCAAGGCAGCGGGCATGTTGCTTTGGAGTAATGGTGGAACCGCACACGGAGATGGCAATGTCAGGCAAAGGTAGGTTAGTAGAGGGAGAAAACACGAGGAGTTCAGTTTTTGACAGGTTTAGTTTCAGATAGAGGGAGGACATGATGTTAGAGACAGCGGTAAGACAAGCACTGGTGTTTTCTAAAAAGGTCGGCGTGACAACAGGAGAAGAAGTGTATAATTGGGTGTCGTCAGCATAGAGATGGTACTGGAAACCAAATCTACTGATTGTTTGTCCGATAGGGGCAGTATACAACGAGAAGATGAGGGGGCCTAGGACTGATCCTTGAGGAACCCCAACAGTAAGGGGGAGGTGAGAGGAGGAGGAACCAGCAAAACATACAGTGAAGGATCGTTCAGAGAGATAGGAGGAGAGCCAGGAGAGAACGGTGTCCTTGAGGCCGATGGATCGGAGCATAGTGAGGAGGAGCTGATGATCCACAGTATCGAATGCTGCAGAGAGATCCAAGAGAATTAGCATGGAGTAGTGACCATTAGATTTAGCTGTTAGTAGGTCATTAGAGACTTTAGTGAGGGCAGTTTCCGTAGAGTGTAAAGAGCGGAAGCCAGATTGAAGAGGGTCGAGAAGAGAGTTATCTGAGAGATAGCGGGTAAGACGGGAGTGGACCAGGCGTTCGAGGAGTTTAGAGATGAAGGGAAGATTAGAGACAGGTCTATAAAATCTGAAGATTGCCAAATGATTTTGGGTCACAATGTAGTGTCAGAAAGCTAGGTTGGCATGCTAGGCCATGGGTCTTCCATCTGGCCAATGACCACAAACATACTTCAAGAAGGACCCAGATATGGATGTAAGCAAAGCATTGGAGAATTCTGAAGTGGCCAGCAATGAGCCAAATCTAAATCCCATTGAATACCTGTGGAGAGATATTAAAATTGCCACTGGGAGAACAATTCCTTCAAATATGAGAGACCTAGAACAACTTACAAAAGAGAGGTCCAAAATTCCAGTTAAGAGGTGTAAAAAGCTTGTTGATGATTATAGGAAGCGATTGATTGCAGTTATTTATTTCAAAGGGTGTGCAACCAAATATTAAATTGAGGCTGCCAATAATTTTGTCTGGCCCATTTTGGGGGCTTTGTGTGAAATTATGTCCAATTTGCCTTTTTTTCTCAGTTTTTTGGTGTTGCTCAAATAAACGTTTATAACAAAACGTTTAATTGCACAAGTTTTCTGGGAAAAATACTTTATTTTCTGGAACAATTTCAAGGGTGTCAACACTCTCGGCCATTACTGTGTGTATGTATCAAATACTTATTTTCCCCACTGCATGTATTATATATGTATACAGTGGGGAAAATAGGTATTTGATACACTGCCAATTTTGCAAGTTTTCCCACCTACAAAGAATGGAGAGGTATATCATTTTTATTATAGGTACACTTCAACTGTGAGAGACAGAATCTTAAAAAAAATCCAGAAAATCCCATTGTATGGTCGCCATTTTGGATTATTAAATAGCTCTTTTTTCACCTTGAATTGGTGTGCGGCCTCCATTTTTTATTACTTTTCACTGAGCTGGGCAGTTCATATATAGTCTCTCCAAAGGTGGGTGTCCGGTTGGGACCTAGGTAAGTTTTAACATTAAGAGTGTAGTTACTGTCCCAGTTGGACACACCTTGTCACGGTGGGACAGCTTTATGCTTTTTTTTAATCAAAAACAGTGTTTACTACGTACCCTATGTTAATTTAATGCACCTGCTATTTATTTTCATTAGGGTATATGCACACATTGTCCTCTTTGGTTTTCTCCATTTTGTATTATATACATATATATATATATATATATATATACACACGGTATATATATTTTTTGTCTAAATACAAAGGAAATATGTAATCTTTAAAGTGAACCTGTCGGCAAGATTTTGCTAAGTAAACTACAATCACAGAGATCTGTCTTCTGGTTCTTGAGTAAACAGGGTTAGAAGTTTTCAGTTAATGAGATGCCCATGCAATGGGACGGGACTGCTATAAGTCAGAGAAACCAAGGAGAGACCTGCCCACAGGCCCGCCCCAAAGCACAAACAGTCTGTGTCTCTCTCTCTCTGTCTCTATGATGAGGAACATGTTTGTGCTTCAGGGCAAGCCTGTGGGTAGGTCTTTTCTTGGTTTCTCTAGCTTAGATCAGGAAGAGAAGACTTTGCCTACAGTCCCACCCTGGAGCATGGTAATCTCAACTGAAAACTTCTAACACTGATTACACAAGAACCACAAGACTGATTTTATTCACCCCAGGTATCACTTTCATCACAGCCAACCTGAGAATGCCTGTAGTTTGCTTAACAAAATCCTGCTGACAGATTTGCCTTAATTTTAGGCCTTTTAGAGATTATTTCATATTCAACTTGGATAACCCGTTTCTGCCATTGGACGTACTATTCCATCCATGTGGGGTGGGCCCTACTTCCCAAGGACGGAATAGTACGTCCAGTGCGATCAGCTGCACTCATGGGGGGAGCGCGGCCGATCGCGGCCGGGTTTCAGCTGACTCTCGCAGCTGACATCCGGCACTATGTGTCAGGAGCGGTCACGGACCGCCCCCGACACATTAACCCCCGGCACACTGCGATCAAACATGATAGCAGTGTTCCGGCGGTATAGCGAAGCATCACGCAGGGAGGGGGCTCCCTGCGTGCTTCCCTGAGACCCTCGGAGCAACGCAATGTGATTGCGTTGCTCCAAGGGTCCTTACCTCCTCAGAGGAGGAGGCGCCGGGAAGCCTCCAGGAGTGCAGGTCAGATCGCTGATCTGACACAGTGCACAGCAAAGTGTCATATCAGCGATCTGTCACTTTACTGTGATGTCCACCCCTGGGGCAAAGTAAAAAATAAAAAAAAAAAAAATTCCTAAATAAATAATAATAAAAAAAAAAAAAGTTCCAATAAATACTTTCCTTTATTTAAATAATAATTAAAAATAAAATAAAAGTACACATATTTAATATCGCCGCGTCTGTAACGACCCAACCTATAAAACTGTCCCACTAGTTAACCCCTTCAGTGAACACCGTAAAAAAAAAACGAGGTAAAAAACAACGCATTATTATCATACCGCCAAACAAAAAGTGGAATAACACACGATCAAAAAGACGGATATAAATAACCATGGCACCGCTGAAAACGTCATCTTGTCCCGCAAAAAACGAGCTGCCATACAGCATCATCAGTGAAAAAATAAAAAAGTTATAGTCCTCAGAATAAAGCGATGCAAAAATAATTTTTTCTATAAAATAGTTTTTATCGTATAAAAGCACCAAAACATAAAAAAAATATAAATGAGGTATCGCTGTAATCGTACTGACCTGAAGAATAAAACTGCTTCATCCATGTTACCAAATGCGGAACGGTATAAACCCCCCCCCTAAAAGAAATTCATGAATAGCTGGTTTTTGCTAATTCTGCCTCACAAAAATCGGAATAAAAAGCGATCAAAAAATGTCACGTGCCCGAAAATGTTAAAAAATAAAAACGTCAACTCGTCCCACAAAAAACAAGACCTCACATGACTCTGTGGACCAAAATATGGAAAAATTATAGCTCTCAAAATGTGGTAACGCAAAAAATATTTTTTGCAATAAAAAATGTCTTTTAGTGTGTGACAGCTGCCAGTCATAAAAATCCGCTAGAAAACCCGCTATCAAAGTAAATCAATCCCCCCTTCATCACCCCCTTAGTTAGGGAAAAATTAAAAAATTAAAAAAATGTATTTATTTCTATTTTCCCAATAGGGTTAGGGCTAGGGTTGGCGTTACAGTTAGGTTTGGGGCTAAAGTTAGGGTTAGGGTTGGGGCTAAAGTTAGGGTTTGGGCTAAAGTTAGGGTTTGGATTACATTTTTGGTTGGGAATAGGGTTGGGATTAGGGTTAGGGGTGTGTCAGGGTTAGGGGTGTGGTTAGGGTTACCGTTGAGATTAGGGTTAGGGGTGTGTTTGGATTAGGGTTTCAGTTATAATTGGGGGGTTTCCACTGTTTAGGCACATCAGGGGCTCTCCAAAGACGACATGGTGTCTGATCTCAATTCCAGCCAATTCTACATTGAAAAAGCAAAACAGTGTAACTTGCTTGGTAGCAGCACTGTTTTATCTGCTGGATTTGAGCTGGGCTCATCAGTCGTGGCAGTTATTGTGTTTTACAGATACTAGTTTTATTGGTACAGTAGCTGAAGAGCTCGACGTTGCCTGGGCATAGTAAATATCTGTGGTTAGTTATAGCGCCTCACTTCTCTTATTTTCCCATCATGCCTCTTATTTTCCCCCTCACTCCTCTCATTCCCCCCTAACACTTGTCATTTCGACCTCACATCTGTCATTTTCTGATCACTCCACTATTTTCCCTCACTCCTCTCATTTTGCACTCACACCTTTTCATTTTCACCTCACACCCCACATTTTCACCTCACACCTCTCATTTTCCCCTCAGTATATACATGTTTGTCATTTCCCTTATATATAGTATACACCTGTATGTCATCTCCTGTATATAGTATATACCTGTATGTCATCTCCCCTGTAAATAGTATATACCTGCTGTATGTCATCTCCTCCTGTATATAGTATATACCTGTATGTCATCTCTTCTGTGTATACTATATAACTGTATGTCATCTCCTATATAGTATATACCTGTATGTCATCTCCTGTATATAGTATATACCTGTATGTCATCTCATCCTGTATATAGTATATACGTGTGTCATCTCCTCTTGTATATAGTATATACCTGTAAGTCATCTCCTCCTGTATATAGTATATACATGTGTCATCTCCTCCTGTATATAGTATATATGTGTGTGTCATCTCCTGCTGTATATAGTATGTACCTGTATGTCATCTCCTCCTGTATATAGCATATACCTGTGTGTCATCTTCCCTGTACATAGTATATATCTGTATGTCATCTCCTCCTGTATTAGACCTCATTCACACGTTATTTGGTCAGTATTTTTACCTCAGTATTTGTAAGCTAAATTGGCAGCCTGATAAATCCCCAGCCAACATGAAGCCCTCCCCCCTGGCAGTATATTTTAGCTCACATATACACATAATAGACAGGTCATGTGACTGACAGCTGCCGTATTTCCTATATGGTACATTTGTTGCTCTTGTAGTTTGTCTGTTTATTAATCAGATTTTTATTTTTGAAGGATAATACCAGACTTGTGTGTGGTTTAGGGTGAGTTTCATGTGTCAAGTTGTGTGTGTTGAGTTGCATGTGACGACATGCATGTAGTGACTTTTGTGAGATGAGTTTTGTGTGGCGACATGCGTGTAGCAACTTTTTGTATGCCGAGTTGCATGTGACAGGTTAGTGTAGCAATAAAGGCACAGATGATTGGCCTCGGGGAGACCAAAACATCCAACACCGCGGAGACACCATCACGTGTTTCTCAACGCAGTGATTCCAGAACACTGCCCCCATCCCTTATGGGAAATATGCAAATGCAAGTAAAGAAGCTGCGGAGACACCATCACGTGTTTCTCGACGCAAGCAATGAATAGCCAGGCCTTTCCCCGGGAAGGAACAACCACGGGAAGGGCAGCATCCTAAGAAGGAAAGCCACCTATGCCAAGCATGGTATCCATCCACAGACAGCTGTTTCGGGGTTTTTGCCCCTCATCAGTGTGGAGTAGGAATCTGGCTATTAGGAGCAGTGCCTAGTAAAAAGGCTATAAAGGCACAGATGATTGGCCTCGGGGAGACCAAAACATCCAACACCGCGGAGACACCATCACGTGTTTCTCAACGCAGTGATTCCAGAACACTGCCCCCATCCCTTATGGGAAATATGCAAATGCAAGTAAAGAAGCTGCGGAGACACCATCACGTGTTTCTCGACGCAAGCAATGAATAGCCAGGCCTTTCCCCGGGAAGGAACAACCACGGGAAGGGCAGCATCCTAAGAAGGAAAGCCACCTATGCCAAGCATGGTATCCATCCACAGACAGCTGTTTCGGGGTTTTTGCCCCTCATCAGTGTGGAGTAGGAATCTGGCTATTAGGAGCAGTGCCTAGTAAAAAGGCTATAAAGGCACAGATGATTGGCCTCGGGGAGACCAAAACATCCAACACCGCGGAGACACCATCACGTGTTTCTCAACGCAGTGATTCCAGAACACTGCCCCCATCCCTTATGGGAAATATGCAAATGCAAGTAAAGAAGCTGCGGAGACACCATCACGTGTTTCTCGACGCAAGCAATGAATAGCCAGGCCTTTCCCCGGGAAGGAACAACCACGGGAAGGGCAGCATCCTAAGAAGGAAAGCCACCTATGCCAAGCATGGTATCCATCCACAGACAGCTGTTTCGGGGTTTTTGCCCCTCATCAGTGTGGAGTAGGAATCTGGCTATTAGGAGCAGTGCCTAGTAAAAAGGCTATAAAGGCACAGATGATTGGCCTCGGGGAGACCAAAACATCCAACACCGCGGAGACACCATCACGTGTTTCTCAACGCAGTGATTCCAGAACACTGCCCCCATCCCTTATGGGAAATATGCAAATGCAAGTAAAGAAGCTGCGGAGACACCATCACGTGTTTCTCGACGCAAGCAATGAATAGCCAGGCCTTTCCCCGGGAAGGAACAACCACGGGAAGGGCAGCATCCTAAGAAGGAAAGCCACCTATGCCAAGCATGGTATCCATCCACAGACAGCTGTTTCGGGGTTTTTGCCCCTCATCAGTGTGGAGTAGGAATCTGGCTATTAGGAGCAGTGCCTAGTAAAAAGGCTATAAAGGCACAGATGATTGGCCTCGGGGAGACCAAAACATCCAACACCGCGGAGACACCATCACGTGTTTCTCAACGCAGTGATTCCAGAACACTGCCCCCATGCTTGGCATAGGTGGCTTTCCTTCTTAGGATGCTGCCCTTCCCGTGGTTGTTCCTTCCCGGGGAAAGGCCTGGCTATTCATTGCTTGCGTCGAGAAACACGTGATGGTGTCTCCGCAGCTTCTTTACTTGCATTAGGTTAGTGTAGCAAGTCGTGTGCAGCAAGTTTTGCGCAGGGCGAGTTTTGCGCGTGGCGAGTTTTATGTGTGGTGCGTTTTGAGTATGTGCAAATTTTGTGTGAGGCAACTTTTGCATGTGTTGCAACTTTTGTGCATGTGGCAATTTTTCCGCGTGTGCAAGTTTTGCGTGTGGCGAGTTTTCCATGAGGTGAGTTTTGCACGTGTGGTGAGTTTTGCGTGAAACAGCTAAAGAGAGTAAAGCCAGCTCACCGAGTAGCCACCGCAGGTGCACGAAACTCCACGTTGATCCACGTAGTTACCAAATGAAGGAAAAAAGAAAAAGTTGTTCCAGCTCCATATTATTAAAATCCAGGCTTGAAACTTTATTATGCCAATAAAAAGCAGTGGGACAATGCTCTCCAGATAAACACCGGGACACCAGCGACGCGTTTCGATCACTACGGATCTTTATCAAAGCTATATACACAAAGTTCTTTGTCCGATATATAGATCCCAATGACCAATGGGAACCAAATGAATGGTCACATGATCACACACAAGGTCCTTCAAATATGAAGGAATCAGATTAATAACAAAAAAGCATAACAATTATTAACAAAATATAACATGCACAAATACCAAATGAAACACAGAAATAATTCGAAAAAATAAAAACATGCAATAAAAGATATACATAATATCAATAGTGAAACATCAGTTCATTACGTTTGTTGAGACCTGCAGGAGAACGAGTATTGAGGTAGTAAATCCAAAAAGCTTCACGGGTGTGAAGAAGTCGTCTAGTATCTCCACCGCGAATGGGTCTATTAACACGTTCAATCCCGTGCACTCGGAAAAGCTTTGTGCTACGGGCATGGACCAAAATAAAATGCTTGGAAGCCGCAGAAATAGTACAGATAGATTCACCAGTATAGCCTATATCGTACAAATGTTCATTGATGCGAACTTTCAGTTTGCGTGAAGTGCATCCTTAGTGCCATCAGACGTACCATCACTCCCCTTAGTGGCAGAGCGTCAAGACAAAAACGGATTAGACACTGAGAATATAAATTCATATTCCCAAAATGCCATCACCAGGTTAGCCAGGGAAGGTGAGAATTTAGCACCCATAGCCACACTGGATTTCTGTAAAAAAAAACTGGCCATTAAAAAAAAAAAAAATTGTGCATCATGAGAAAAAACATCAATGATTTACTCATAATTTGGGGTACCGATGTATCTGCCATACCGGAATTTATGAATTATCTTAATTCTAGAAAAGCCCCTTCCATAGGTAATAAAACTTCACCAAGTATGTTTCATGCAGACAGAAAAAAGAATACAACGTGGTTAGATTGCAGTGTTTTTTTCAAGTGCGGTTCCAATAATTGCAGGACCTGTGCACATGCAACTGTCACCAAAGTATTTTCTAATTATAACAATTCACAAAGCTTTAGTATCAAACATTATATTAACTGGAACACTAATTTTGTTATTTATAAAATAGATTGTACTGCTTGCCATTTATCATATGTCGGATGCACTTCACGCAAACTGAAAGTTCGCATCAATGAACATTTGTACGATATAGGCTATACTGGTGAATCTATCCGTACTATTTCTGCGGCTTCCAAGCATTTTATTTTGGTCCATGCCCGTAGCACAAAGTTTTTCCGAGTGCACGGGATTGAACGTGTTAATAGACCCATTCGCGGTGGAGATACTAGACGACTTCTTCACACCCGTGAAGCTTTTTGGATTTACTACCTCATTACTCGTTCTCCTGCAGGTCTCAACAAACGTAATGAACTGATGTTTCACTATTGATATTATGTATATCTTTTTTGCATGTTTTTATTTTTTCGAATTATTTCTGTGTTTCGTTTGGTATTTGTGCATGTTATATTTTGTTAATAATTGTTATGTTTTTTTGTTATTAATCTGATTCCTTCACATTTGAAGGACCTTGTGTGTGATCATGTGACCATTCATTTGGTTCCCATTGGTCATTGGGATCTATATATCGGACAAAGAACTTTGTGTATATAGCTTTGATAAAGATCCGTAGTGATCGAAACGCGTCGCTGGTGTCCCGGTGTTTATCTGGAGAGCATTGTCCCACTGCTTTTTATTGGCATAATAAAGTTTTGCGTGAGCCTAGTTTTGCATGTGGCGAATTTTGCGCGTGGCGAGTTTTGAGTGGCGACTTTTCTGTTTTGACTTTTATGTGGCGAGGTTGGTGTATGTGTGGTGAAATGTGTGCTGAGGGTGGTATATGTGTTCAAGCATGTGGTAGTGTGTGACGCATTTTGTGTGTGTGTTCATATCCCCGTGTGTGGTGAGTATCCCATGTCGGGGCCCCACCTTAGCAACTATACGGTATATACTCTTTGGTGCCATCACTCTCATTCTTTAAGTCCCCCTTGTTCACATCTGGCAGCTGTCAATTTGCCTCCAACACTTTTCCTTTCACTTTTTCCCCGTTATGTAGATAGGGGCAAAATTGTTTGGTGAATTGGAACGCATGGGGTTAAAATTTCGCCTCTCAACATAGCCTATGACACTTTCAGGATCCAGACGTGTGACTGTGCAAAATTTTGTGGCTGTAGCTGAGACGGTGCAGATGCCAATCCCGGACATACACACATACACACACACATTCAGCTTTATATTTTAGATTTATACAGTGTCTTTAATAAAACGGCACAGTATGCGCACACACTAACTCCGGTGCCATCTTATTGAAGTAGTATATTACAACGTCAAGATAGCAGTGCGCACGCTCCGACCATAGGCATAATGGCGATGGCCGGCAAGTGGCAATAAAATGGTGCCAGAGATCCCAGTATACACACACGCTGACTCCGTCACCAATTTATTGAAGAAATGTACTACAACGTCAACATAGAAGTGTGCACTAGCTGGCCATAGGGATAATGGAGCCGTAGTGCGGTATGCGCACGCACTGACTCTGGTGCATCCCGGCTTCGGACAAAAGGATACATCCACCATTATACAGTTAGGTCCATATATATTTGGACAGAGACAACATTTTTCTAATTTTGGTTACAGACATTACCACAATGAATTTAAAACAAAACAATTCAGATGCAGTTGAAGTTCAGACTTTCAGCTTTCATTTGAGGGTATCCACATTAAAATTGGATAAAGGGTTTAGGAGTTTCAGCTCCTTAACATGTGCTACCCTGTTTTTAAAGGGACCAAAAGTAATTGGACAATTGACTCCAAAGCTATTTCATGGACAGGTGTGGGCAATCCCTTCATCATGTCATTCTCAATTAAGCAGATAAAAGGCCTGGAGTTGATTTGAAGTGTGGTGCTTGCATTTGGAAGGTTTTGCTGTGAAGTAAACATGCGGTCAAAGAAGCTCTCCATGCAGGTGAAACAAGCCATCCTTAAGCTGCAAAAACAGAAAAAACCCATCCGAGAAATTGCTACAATATTAGGAGTGGCAAAATCTACAGTTTGGTACATCCTGAGAAAGAAAGAAAGCACTGGTGAACTCATCAATGCAAAAAGACCTGGGCGCCCACGGAAGACAACAGTGGTGGCTGATCGCAGAATAATCTCCATGGTGAAGAGAAACCCCTTCACAACAGCCAACCAAGTGAACAACACTCTCCAGGAGGTCGGCATATCAATATCCAAATCTACCATAAAGAGAAGACTGCATGAAAGTAAATACAGAGGGTTCACTGCACGGTGCAAGCCACTCATAAGCATCAAGAATAAAAAGGCTAGACTTGACTTTGCTAAAAAACATCTAAAAAAGCCAGCACAGTTCTGGAAGAACATTCTTTGGACAGATGAAACCAAGATCAACCTCTACCAGAATGATGGAAAGAGAAAAGTATGGCAAAGGCGTGGTACAGCTCCTGATCCAAAGCATACCACATCATCTGTAAAACACAGCGGAGACAGTGTGATGGCTTGGGCATGCATGGCTGCCAGTGGCACTGGGTCACTAGTGTTTATTGATGATGTGACACAGGACAGAAGCAGCCGAATGAATTCTGAGGTATTCAGAGCCGCATACTGTGTGCTCAGATCCAGCCAAATGCAGCCAAACTGATTGGTCGTCGTTTCATACTACAGATGGACAATGACCCAAAACATAAAGCCAAAGCAATCCAGGAGTTTATTAAAGCAAAGAAGTGGAATATTCTTGAATGGCCAAGTCAGTCACCTGATCTCAACCCAATTGAGCATGCTTTTCACTTGTTAAAGACTAAACTTCAGACAGAAAGGCCACAAACAAACAGCAACTGAAAACCACCGCAGTGAAGGCCTGGCAGAGCATCAAAAAGGAGGAAACACAGCGTCTGTGATGTTCTTGAGTTCAACACTTCAGGCAGTCATTCCCAACAAAGGGTTTTCAACCAAGTACTAAAAATGAACATTTTATTTAAAATTATTGAATCTGTCCAATTACTTTTGTTCCCTTTAAAAACAGGGTGGCACATGTTAAGGAGCTGAAACTCCTAAACCCTTCATCCAATTTTAATGTGGATACCCTTAAATGAAAGCTGAAAGTCTGAACTTCAACTGCATCTGAATTGTTTTGCTTAAAATTCATTGTGGTAATGTCTATTACCAAAATTAGAAAAATGTTGTCTCTGTCCAAATATATATGGACCTAACTGTATATAAGATTTCATGTTATAAACGAGAACTACTGGGTCTTTTCTAGATTGTACCAAGATCAGAGAGAGCAAGGTTCCTGACTGAAGAGGATGTGAAGCAGGAAGCTAAGGATGATATACCCACAGAAAAAGACCAAGAACAGACAGTACCAGATAAACTCCAAGAAGTTGCTAGCAAAGCTGAAGACACTACACCTGAAGATTGGGACACAGATTTAGAAATTAAAGGTTTGTTGTTAGAAACATATGCACCTCTTCTGCATTTATCACCCACTCCTGGTTTTGGCTTACAAATACTGATGTAAAATACTGACCAAATACTGCTAGTGTGACGGCAGCCTAAAAGCTACATGGCGCATGAAATATGTGACCTTTGTTAGATCTGGTCAAAGCTTCAAAAGAGAAGGGAAATGCCAAAGAGTTCTTGCTCAGTTTGGGTCATAAACTGACATTTATACCTTGCTTCAGAGATGTTTAGTTTTTTTCAGACACTTTTTGCACCTCACTAGGCAGTTTAAAAAAAAATGTGTAGAAAATGGACATAACTAAAACCACCCCAATCAGGTTTGAGTCAAACTGGTTGTTAGGGATAAGTTGTTTGATAATTTCTTTCTAACCTTTGGTTTTTCATTAGGCAGTACATACATAGTGGATAAAAAGTATACACATCCCTGTTAAATTGCCAGGTTTTTAACAAATAAAATTTTAACATGTAAAAAAATCACGCCAAGAAGTAATAATTTCAGAACTTTTTCCACCTTGAATGTCACCCATAATCTGCACAAATCTATTAGGCTTCTTTTACACATACCGTTGTTTTGTGGCCTGTTTTTGCGGTCCCAATAGATTTCTATGGGGCCGCAAACCCGGGACGCAGTAATTCCACGGCGTGCCGTATGGCCGTGAGGGCCGTATTTACTGCCGTGAAAAAGATCGAGCTTAAGGACATGGCCCCCATTGTAAATCAATGGGGCCGCAAAAACAACGGAAAGTGGGAAGAGACCCCGACGCACGTTTCGCTATAGTGCTTCTTCGGGGGGCGTGATCGTTTATTCTGATTAATCCCATATAAAGTTTATCTGTACTGGTAGGATTTTCTTAGTTGCATTTTACAGCAAAGGCCATGGTCTGTAAACAGCTTAAAACAGGAAAGGGATCTCATTGTTGAAAGTCATCAGTCAGGAGAAGGGTACAAAAAAAATCCAAGGCATAGGATACATCATTTAAGGCTCTGTTCATACATTGTGGTTTTTGTTTTTTGCTTCATTTTTTTAATTCAAATTTTCAGCTGCATTATACAGTAGCGGCAAAGGCTGTAAGATTTCAGAAATGTCATGCACACACATTGTTTTTTTTCCTGACTGATCTGGGAAACTGCTGCGTCATTGAAAACTGCAGCATGTCACTTTTTTAAGTGTTTTTGCAGCATTTTTCAACCATAGAGAGTGCAGAAAAGCAGCAAAAAATGCAGGTATCCAGTTTTGCTGTGTTTTTGGTCCAAAAACCTTATGGAAGTTGCATCTTGAGTTTCTTTGGGGGCACTAAACTGCATAAGAGACCACAAAAAAGCAGCACAACCTGATTTTTGTAAGCAGCTTCTTTACTGCCAGGAGAGCAGGTTTTGCCTGCAGAAAAAAGAAAAAATAACAACGCAACGTGTGAATATGGCCTATCACTATGAAGACGGTCAACAAGAAGTACCGTAGCTTAAATTTGGCACAACAGTGACATTACCTAGAACTGGATGGACCTCACAAATTTATGAAGATACTAGAAGAAAATTGGTCCTGGAGGCTGCCAATATGCCTACATTAAACTTTTTTTTTCATGACAAAAACATGCATTTTAATGGAGGCGTGTAGACTTTTTTTATACCAACTGACATGACATGACAGTCGATCAGATCAAAGCTGGATTGTCACTGTGTTGACAGCAGAGAAGGAAATATGTAGCTATAACACTGTCATTATAGATCTGTTTCTGTTACTTACCCTTTCCCAATGTAGGATGCAAGAACGTCCTCCATTAAGGTGTCTCGTGGTTCTAATACCCTGACTGCTCCCACAAAGTAATAATGCTCCTTAATTGCCCACCACTTAATAATTACATTATTCCTCAAGTGCCAAAAATGTTCTCTTAACAATAGTTCCCTACACATAGTAAATATCCCATCATGCAATGCCTCAATTCTTTCCTCAGAACCCCAGCCTGAGCAGTTGCAGAGGATGGAATTGGGCATGGCATGCTGAAGGGCTCATTGGTGGCCAACTCTATTTTCAGCTGGATGGGCTTTCTCAGAAGCACTTTTAGTTTGAAAACTACTCCAGAGCAGAGAGTCACTGGCTTCCAACGCTGCAATACCTGTTCATCCCAGTGGCCTGGTAGAGGCCAGCACCAGCAGTTGATGTCAGGCCATCGCAAGCAGTACAATGACGCCACTGCTTTGCGCCACTTGCATCTGACAACGGAGAAGATAGAAACAGCTGCTCATTGACGTAGAAGGGACACCTGAAATAAATCTTATTATTCAACCCCTTACCGACATCTGGCGCATATGTACAGCGCAAGTCAGTAGCATGTATATGGAGCAGGCTAACAGGGTGAGCCTGACCCACATCTAGCAGATAATGGCTGTAACACAGAGCCAGGACCTGACTCTTAACAGCCACGACATTAACAGCACATTGGCATTGTGGTGCATCATTCTATACACCCATCAACGCACCCCGTGACGTGATCGTGGGTCATCGATGGCTTGCTATGACAGCCGAGGGGTCTGATGAAGAACTAGGTGCCTGTCATCACAGAGCTCCTTTGAAACCCACTGGGCTTCAAAGGAGACTGCAATACAGTCGATTGCAGGTTCAAGTACACAAAGGGGACTAATACATACTGTAAAAAGTAAAATGAACTTAAAAAAATCATTTTAATAAATCTGAAAAAAAATATGTGGTATCGTCTTATCCAGAAAAGTCCGATCTATCAAAATATCAAACAAAATTAAGACTTTACGCAGTTCCAGGGACTGAAAACTGGCGAAACAATCAGAATAATTTTTTCGAGGGTTTTTTTTTTTTTTTTTTTTTTTTTTACAAATTCCTTATTTTTTTTCACCACTAAAATAATATAAAAACTGGACAAGTTTGGTATCACCATAATCGTACTGATGATGAGTATCATATTACCAGGTCATTCTTATGACATAGTGTAACCTATGAAAGCAGTTCCTAAAAAACAATGTCAGAATTACAAGCTTTTTATTCACAATTTCACCTCTTAGAATTTTTTTCCCATTTTACAGTACACAATGTAGCAAAGTGAATTGTCATTAAAAAGTACCAGTCACCCTGTAAAAAACATGACCTCATGTGGAGAGAAAAATATCAAGAAAGTTATGATCGTGGAGAAAGAAAAACAAAGCACAAAAATGGAAACTAGGCATGTCGAGAAGAGGTTAATTGCATGTAAGCAGCATCATAGAGGGGGATGTTATGCTATAGGGTGGAAACAGGGGGAGGACATTAGAGTGTACAGTGGGGAAATAAGTATTTGATCCCTTGCTGATTTTGTAAGTTTGCCCACTGACAAAGACATGAACAGTCTATAATTTTAAGTGTAGGTTAATTTTAACATTGAAAGATAGAATATCAAAAATGAAATCCTGAAAATTACATTGTATAAATTATATAAATTTATTTGCATTTTGCAGTGCGAAATAAGCATTTGATCCCTCTGGCAAACAAGACTTAATACTTTGTGGCAAAATCCTTGTTGGCAAGCACAGCATTCGACATTTTTTGAAGTTGATGATGAGGTTTGCGCACATTTCACGAGGAATTTTGGTCCACTCCTCTTTGCAGATCATCTTGAAATCTTTAAGATTTTGAGGCTAGCGTTTGGTAACTTGGAGCTTCATCTCCCTCCATAAGTTTTTTTATGGGATTAAGGTCTGGAGACTGGCTAGGCCACTCCATGACCTTAATGTGCTTCTTTTTGAGCCACTCCTTTGTTGCCTTGGCTGTATGTTTTTGTCTTACTGAAAGACCCAGCCACAACCCATTTTTAATGTCCTGACGGAGGGAAGGAGGTCAGGATTTTATGTTACATGGCTTTATCCATTCTCCCATTGATGAGTAGAGAAACACCCCAAAAACATAATGTTTCCACCTCCATGCTTGACAGTGGGGACGGTGTTCTTTGGGTCATAGGCAGCATTTCTCTTCCTCCAAATACAGCGAGTTGAGTTCATGCCAAAGACCTCAATTTTTGTCTCGTCTGACCACAGCACCTTCTCCAAATCACTCACAGAGTCGTCCAGGTGTTCATTGGCAAACTTCAGATGGCCCTGCACATGTGCCTTCTTCAGCAGGGGGACCTTGCGGGCACTGCAGGATTTTAAACCTTTACATCATAATGTATTTCCAATGGTTCTCTTGGTGACTGTGGTCACAGCTGCCTTGAGATCATTAACAAATTCCCCCCTTTTAGTTTTAGACTGATCTCTCAACTTCCTCATGATCAAGGATACCCCACGAGGTGAGATTTTGCATGGTGCTCCAGATCGATGTCGATTGACAGTCATTTTGTATTTCTTCCATTTTCTTACTATTGCACCAACAGTTGTCTCCTTCTAACACAGAGTCTTATGGTTTTCTAGCGCATTCCAGCTTTGTGCAGGTCTATGATCTTGTCCCTGACATCCTTATAAAGCTCTTTGGTCTTGCCCATGTTGCAGAGGTTAGAGTCTGACTGATTGAGTCTGTGAACAGGAGTCTTTTATAAATGTGACTATGTAAAGCAGCTGTCTTTAACGCAGGTAATGAGTTGATTAGGAGCATCTAACTGGTCTATAGGAGCCAGAACTCTTAATGGTTGGAAGGGGATCAAATACTTCTTTCTCACTGCAAAATGCAAATAAATGTATGTACTTTATGCAATGTGATTTTCTGGATTTTAGTTTTGATATCCTATCTCTCAATGTTAAAATTAACCTACCCTTAAAATTATAAACTGCTCATGTCTTTGTCAGTGGGCAAACTTACAAAATCGGCAAGGGATCAAATACTTATTTCCCCCACTATATGGGAATCAGAATGTTGAGCATTATTAATGTACGGGGGCCAAAGTGGGGGACATTATATTGTATGGGAGTCAAAGAGGGAGACAAACTGAATAGGCATACACAGGGGGATATTATACTGTGTGGGAGACATTACACTTTCTGAGAGTCATTATGCTGGATTGTAGCTACAGAGGGGAACATTACACTGTATGGTGATCAAAATGGGATATTATACTTTATGGGGTCCACCAAAAGGTAATGAATACTGTATCAGGGACATTATTATTATATTGGGCCAGAATGGGGAATATTATTACTATGTTTGGGCAGGAATGGGGGATATATTATTATATTGGAGTCAGAATGGGGAACATTATACTATATGGTTGTCAATATTACTGTATGTGGGGGGCAGAAAGGGTGATATTATTACTGCATGGGGACACATCGTGGAATTTATTTAATGTTCCCCATATTGACTCCATATACTCAATACACTAACAATACTACAATACTCCTTTATACTACAATACTCCTTTATGGCTTAATACATTATTTTTTTCTGGGGTCAACATTGATGTTTCAACTGTATCGAGATAGAACAGTTATAAAAGTGTACATGACTAGATAATATGTGCAATTGAATATGGGCACTACTGTATTTCAGTATTTCAGCACGAAGAAAGACATTTGCTGCTGTATAGGGGTATAATGGGGAATTTTAGCATTCTACTGGGGCCACAGAAGAAAACATAAGCATTAATACTATTTTAGGACTATAAAGAGGGACATTTCTACTGTGAGGGGGGATGTCACTATTGTAATATATTTAATTTTGGGGACTATTACGTGGAAAACAAAATGGGAAGTATTGTTACTGTGCAGGGCACCAAGATGGCATTGTTGAACCTCTCTTCTTCCTCTGCATTGCATTAGTGTGGGGGTGGGTGCTGGCAAATTGACAAGGTGCTCTAGAAACTATTAGTCATAGATGGCATGTAATACTTTCTGCAGAGACAAGTCTTTCCTTAGCGATCTCTGCTGTTTGAAATGAAAAGCGAAAATAAATTACTTCAATTAGAGACATCACTGATAAGTCATTGGATTTACCTATGCACTGTCAATACATAATATATACTATCTACAGAGCTCCTTAGTAGAACTGTCACTGGTGTAACTATTATTAGTACTGTGGTTTTTGTTAATGTTCTGAGTCGCCCGCCAGGGCTGTGGGGTACTCGGTACCGGGTCCTGCGTTCACTGGGGAATGTCACGGTGGCGACCCGGTCTGTCGCCCTGGGCGCCCATGTAAAAGGGGGAGGTCTTTAAAGAGTTAAAGAGATTTGGTGAATAAAGTTTATTGTTCATGACGCCACCTGTGGTATTCGGTCAGTGGGGACCGACGCTGCTTTAAGGGGTCCTCTGGGGTGATGTTATGGCAGCTAGATGGTATAACTTCCCACAGGTGAAGTATATCCCCAGGGCTCCTGGTGTGTAGATGGAAGATGGTGAGGAATGCAATGAAGAACAAGGACACAGGTTTGCGGTCTCTTTACCTTATTTACTGAAGACTTCAGCAGCCACAGTCCAGGGTACCAGATCACAGGGCAGGCAGGGTCCGGACGGCTTGGAAGCGAATCCAGAGTCCCCTTTACCAGGTGGAGTTAAAAACCTTCCTCTAGCGCGGTGGTGTTGTAGTCCCTTCCTGCCTATGACTTCAGATAAGTTCCTCACTAATGTTCTCTCTGACCCCCATATAGGATAGGACAATACCTGCATTACAGGTAACTCGAGCCTGTTTATAGGGACTCTAGCACGCCCCGGGCTCTATGAGTTACTGTGTCTCAGGTGTGTGTGGCAGACAGGTAACTTGCAGTTCAGCTGACCTGCCGGTCTCTGATGTAAGTCGTGGAGTCCCTTACAGTCCTCGGTGTTCCGGCTACCGGTTATCTGCGCTTGAGAAGGAGATAGTTCGTTTGCAGCTAGTCTCCCCTGATGTCACTCTCCTGTGCTTCGCTCTCCTGCACACTCACTGAATGTTCGGCTTTCTGTATGTCTCTTTCTAGGAGCTGTAGTGCTTCAGACTACACGACCCGTTCAGACCTTCTGACACTCTATGTCGATCTGCTCTCTTCTGTGTCTCTCACTTTCTGAACTGAAACTGCCCTCTTTCGCTCCAGATCAGAATGTATTTATAAGGGAGCTCACCCAAAACAGGTTTAGAGCTCCCCCTTCTGGCTTGGAGTGTGAACATGTTGTATGCATTGTGGTTACCTGATAAGAGATCTCCTTCATTGCTTTCAAACATAACATCACTCTCCACATGAGGAAAGCAATGCTACTGTGACGACCAGGACCCTGGAGCGCCACAGTTCCATATGGTGGCAATATGTTATCTGGTCATGGGGTGTTGCTAGTTGTCTCTTGTATATTGGTCTTGGTATAATGTGTTGTGTTTAGTGATAACTTGTTCTCTCTGTGATCAACAAGTTTATTTATTTACATCAAAGATTAAATACTTGAAAGTTTAACCCCTTTCTGCACTGTGACCTACTATTATGGCAGAGATATACTTAAAGATGGTTCTCCAGTGAAATAAAATTATCAGGTATCTACAAGATAGTTGCTAACTTATTGATTGGTGATGGTCTGACTTTTGGGACTTATATCGATTCACAGAACGATGAACTTTTATCCTTCTTAGAATGTTCAACTGCTGCTCCATTCATTCCTTGTGTGACTGCCAAGTGCTGCTCCCCATCCTAGAAAAAGTTTCTGTTCTTCCAATCCAGTGGATTGGTAATATAATAACTTGTTTTTTTTTTATCACTGAAGACTTTAATGCAATCCACCATAAGTGTACATCCCAGTGTGGTCACAGTAGATGTACAGGAGCCATCTTTTAGTTGGCACTCCACACTAGCAAGGATAATGCCTATCAGGTGTAATGTGGACCCCAATTCTACCTATATGCCCCTGTCCAACTGTCCTCGTTTCCTTGGTCTTCTCACAAGCTTTTCTTGTGAGAAGGGAAAAGGGCTTGGATATCTGGTTTGAAGGAGAGATCAGAGTCAAGGATTACCCCAAGGCAGCGAGTTTGTGGGACTGAGGAGAGTGACCAGCCATTTAATGAATATGTCTGTTAGGGGGGTGGGGTGGGTGGGGGTTATCGAGTGAGATGGGGGAAAGATGATGAATTCTGTTTTGTCCATATTAAGTTTTAGAAATCTAAGGGAGAACAAGGATGAAATAGCAAACAGACATTGTGGGATTCTGGTTAGTAGGGAGGTGATATCTGGTCCAGAGATGTAGATCTGTGTGTCATCAGCATAGAGATAATACTGAAAGCCGTGAGATTCTATGAGCTGTCCCAGGCCAAAGGTGTAAATGGAGAAGAGCAGGGGTCCTAGAACTGAACCTTGCGGGACCCCGACAGATAGGGGGTGAGGTGAAGAGGTGGTGTGCCAGTGGGAGACGCTGAATGTCCAGTCTGTTAGGTTTGACGAGATCTAAGATGGGGCCAAGTCAGTGATGCCAAGAGATATTATTAAACAATGCAAATCAATAATGAACCATATAACAATACAATTGTAACAACAATGAAACTTTTTCACTATAATTCTAATGTTCTTTTTTCAAGGAGGTTACACCTCTTCACGGAGTTACCACATAAGTTCTTGCCACAATTCGGGCCCTAGAATGGGTCACCTGGTTTTCCCGATTGACTTTGTCAGAAAGACTTGTAACCTATTATAGCCCATTAGGTCTCCCGCACACCAACCGGCCCTCCTTCCCACCAGACATCCTAGCCCAGACCAGCCCCGGTACTGTATGTTATAGCTGGAAGTGACGTCTCTGCTCACTCGCACTGTTTATCTGCAACCACAGGCATGCTTCTCTGGTTGCCGTCTCCTCTCGGCGGACAACTCCTGGGCATGGAGTGGAAAGGACCGGGTTTAGACTCTTAGGGCGCAGGTCCTGGTCTTCACCGGCGCACTGTTGACCGATGCAGTTCAGAACACTGGTTCTTGACTGGCGCACTCAGGATTCTGGGTTCCAACGGACGTCATCTGGACCTTGTCAGGTCATGACCAGAACCTTCGTGTTGTAGGCCTTCCGCTGAGGTCTGTCACACTGGCCTCTGCACCATCCTTGATCCATGTTTGCTCTGCTGCCCTTCTTGGTGCCAAATCTCTCAGCGGTTTAGCGGGCAGGACTTTAATATCCAGGAACCCTGTCATTTGCGTCATGTGACCAGGTCCAGCACAGGAACTTGCTCCTCCTGCAATTCTTCTGGTACAAATGGTTCCACATGGTTTCACCCATCCAGCAGATGGCGGTCTTTCCTCACTAATGTCACATCACACGAGGGCTCTTCCGGGCTTTTTCCTCCTACAGCTGCATGTCCAATTTCAGATTGACGATTCTTTTGTTCTCTATTCCAAGAGCTAATCCACTGCCAGAGATGTCTGGCAACAGCTCTTTCATAGAGAACACAGGAGTTATTAGCAGAGAGAGTATTTTTGTGTATTGAGGAGTCAGGAGAGATAGCTGTTGGTTGACAGCTATCTGTGTTTGGGGGGGGGGGGGCGAAACCATGCAATTTAGAGACTCTCTGCAGCATGTCAATTTCTGTTGCAGAGACGCAATAGATAAGCATTGGATGCGGTAAATCTGCATTGTTTAATAAACACATGTGGATTTACCTGCGTGATTAGAATGCAGCCCTTTGGATGCAGCAAAATTATGCTGTATCCAATGTGTTGCTACTTCTTGATAGTGGAAATATAGCCTCATGTGCCAGTGGAGCGAGCCCTACCCATCTTCTGGATTTTTTAGAATGATAGATTAACCTGGGTTCATTTGTGCATTTGCATTTAAAATCCTCAAATACTGCAGACAGAATTTCGCAGCTCAGGAGACAGGAGCACGCACCGTACACACAGGTTGGAGTTTGGATTTAATAAAGTTTAAACACAAAACCTTGTGCAGATGGTGGACGCATAGAGGTTCCTGCATATGTGATCTGTATGTGTCTGTCACGGCGTTCGGCTCTGCTTAGCAGCCTTGCGGCCTCTCAGCTCACATGATCGCACGTGGGACACCTCATCTTCCCGTGCGGTCGGCGGGCATGTCAAAGCGTCACATCCGCATACAACGCATGTCTCTGCGTACCCTTAAAGGGAAGGTACCGCGTTTGTAGGTCATTAATAAATCACTGTAATGTAGCATAAGCAAGTTTGAAATGCATGTGAAACAGATTTCATGTGTTATATGAGTTTAAAGTGTAATGACCAGAGGTCCGAATAAGATCCAGTGAGTCACAAACCAAGACCAAGGCAGAAATCTCCAACGGTATTTACTCAAAGGCAAAATAATCAAGGTAATATGGAGAATATTAAGGCAGATGCACCCCAAAGATACAATAGCTCAGCAGCAGCTGAAATCACTGTGCCACTCCAAGGTCTCCTGAGAACTGTATACTACAACAGACTAGTAAGAAATTTACCTAACAGGCAACTAAAAACAGGAACAAGTGTAAATTGAATGTAGTGTTATTAAGGGAGCCCCTGGAATGGCACATTGAGTATAACTTACACAACTCTAATATAAGATACACCTCTAAAGTAACAATTTAACACTCTGAGCAGAGATACCCGGGTATCTATAACTATGGTACCGTATCCTGAGATGGATTTCCTCTCAGGCAGGAATCCGCACAGGCTGCAGCCAGTCCATATCTTCAGCGCCAATAAGTTACAGCAAGCTCCTCTTGTCTTGTCGGCCGATGCCGAGCCCAAACACCGGGGACTTAGTTAGTGGTCTCACGATGTAGTCTCTGCTTCTGTAGCTCCTAGGAATGCTTCCACGACAATCCGTCCGTCTCTGTATCAGCAGTCTGTCCAGACTTGTTCCTCCACTCAATGCACAGGGAATCCACAGACTTCCAAATTCGTACTGGGTTCTTAGTAAAGTCTCAGTCTTTTCTTAGATAAAGGGTTAGCTCCTCTCCAGGAAACGTTAGCAACACAAGTCTCTCACAGAGTTAAACAAAAGGTTAGCTCTTCTCCAGGGGAACGTTAGCAACAAAAAGTCTCTCAAAAGCTTCTTTTCCTCCAAAAACACTTGCAGCAAATCCACACAGTCTCTTTTTAAGATCTCACAGCAGCTTCTGCCTTTGCTTCCCGCCTTTTCTCTCTGAGCTCTCACTTCCTAGTTTCACTTTACACACGAGACACTAGACCCCACCCCCCAGCACACATTGTCTCCGGGAGTTTTGCACGGTCTGTCCTTTGCTGCAACAGGCAAAAACCACAGGGTCCTAGTGCCCTCTCAGTGGGACTACAGTTCACCCTCTTACATGCCACCCCACTAGAGGTTGGCGTCCTCGACATACCTTCCCACTCAAATTCATCTTGAGCATATCGCTGAGGCGGTATTCCTGCCGTAGATCGTGTAGTTCTCCTGAGTCCTACATCAACAGGTGCGACCTTAGAGGGAGCTAGAGTCTCTTCCGTGGTCGTGTTAGTGGGTGTAAGTGGAGTTGTCTCCTCCTGCGGCTCGATGTCCTGTGATACAGCGTCAGGACCAAGCAGTTGACCTGATGCACTCTCCTCAACAACATCCTCCATATCCCCAACATTCTCATCACCCGAGGCCAGATCGGTCACAGGGGGCAAATAAGCAGGCGCAGGAGTAAGCACACCATCAAACTCAAGATCATTCAGAGCTTCCGCCCCTTGGAACATGGCCTCTGGCTCTAGGGGGGTAGGCGCCGAATCTTAAAACCAGCACCGTTGTAACATGTTACGATGCAAATTACGGGTTGGCCCCCCGTCCCCACCGGTTCGACCTCGTACACTGGAATCTCAGGGTTCACCTGTTTTTTTATCAGATACGGTATCGCCTCCCATTGGTCACTCAGCTTTCCTGACCGTCGTTTTGTCCTCACCAACACTCTGTCTCCCGGAGAGAACAGCTCTGTTTGTACAGGTCGCGTGTCCTTATGGACCACCTGGCGAAGGCGGTCGCCCACCACCTGATGCACCACCCTCAACCGCCGCCGATGCTCTCGTACCCACTCGGATGCAGTCCGAAGGGGGGCGGAGGAGGGATCTGGCATGTTCAAATCCTCAATGTCTCGGCCAGGTCTACCAAACATCAACATGTGTGGTGAGTAACCAGTAGTACTGTGCACCCTGTTATTGTAAGCCCACATCAATTCGGGGAGATACTCAGGCCAGCATGTCTGTTGCTGACTCTCTAAGGACCTCAACATTTACAACAGGGTCCGATTAAAATGCTCACACGCCCCGTTACCCTGAGGGTGGTAAGGCATTGTTCTTGACTGCTCGATACCATAGAGCTGGTGCAACTCTTTCATCAGCGTCCCCTGAAAGCAGGCCCCTTGATCTGAATGTATTCTCTGCGGACACCCGAACACTTGGAAGAAATGTCGGCACACTGCCTCAGCCGCCGACTTGGCCGTCTGATCTCTTGTCGGCACCGCTACAGCATACTTGGTAAAGTGATCTGTCATCACCAGGCAATAGGAGTACCCTGACGTAGAGTACCCTATCAACACGTAGTCAATCATGAGTAGTTCCAGTGGAGCTGAAGTCTTAATAGACTGTGGGAGCCCGCTGCTCAGGGCTTTTGTTGAGCCCACAAATTCGGCACTGCTGACACGCGTCGGCCACCATCCCTCCCAACTCAGGGCAGTAGAGGACTCGCTGCAACCACTGAAGTGTCTTTTCACTTCCAAAATGGGCCCCCTTCTCATGCGCCTCACGAGCGACCACTGGCCCCATCCCCACAGGAATTATCAGTTGGTACCGATGCTGCAGCTCCGATGGCAGGTACACCTTACGATACAAAAGACCTTGTTCCACACACAATTTATCCCATTGTCGAAGGAGTTTCATTCCTTCCATGGACAACTGAGCCTTGTCCTCTGCACTGGGCCAGGCCTTGTTTTGTACCCAACGGCGCACAAGTGCAACGTCCGGACACTCATCCTGGACTCTTGTCCAATCTGAGGGTGTTTTACCCAGGACACAGGGCATCCCGGTGGCCACCCCACTTGAGTGTACCACACTTTGGAAGATAGGTATTTGCCCCAAAGCTGGAGTTTCAGTATCCTCAAGTTGTTCGTCAACATCTTCCCCGGATGACCCAAGGGGCACTCTTGACAATGCATCTGCATTGCCGTTCTCTCGACCAGAGCGAAATTTAATGCGGTAATTGAACTTGGCCAGTCTGGCGACCCACCGCTGCTCCAACGCCCCCAGTTTTGCATTCTCTAAGTGAGCTAGCGGGTTGTTATCTGTCATGACTAGCACCTCAGCTCCTGTTAGATACTCGGCGAAGCGTTCTGTCATTGCCCACACCAGGGCCAGCAATTCCAGCCGGAATGAGCTGTAGTTAGCCGGAATTCGCTCGGAGTCTCTTAAAGATCTGCTGCCATAAGAAATCACTCGTTCTCAGCCGTCCTGCACATGTGCTAGTACTGCCCCCAACCCATGAAGACTACCATCGGTATACAACAAAAAAGGGGTGTCAAACCGGGCGTAGGCCAGCAATGGGGCACTCGTTAGGGCTGTTTTCACTTCATCAAATGCCTTTTTCTGTAGGGGCCCCCATGGAATGGGGCGATTTCGAGGACCCAGCGCTGTCCCTCTCAAAAGTTCATTCAAGGGACTCACCACTTGTGAGAATTTAGGCACAAACCGCCGATAGTATCCTGCTAGGCCCTGGAAGGCCCGCACTTCTCGCAGGTCACAAGGAGGTGGCCACTCTTGTACCGCCTTAATCTTACTGGCTAAAGGTAGTACCCCGTCCGGGGTCACCAGATGCCCCAAATATTCAATCTGGTTTCGTAACAGTTGACTTTTTTTGGCTTTATTTTCAGGCCGTAGCTCTTGAGCCGCCGGAGAACTTGACGCAGCTTCTCCAGATGATCTTCAAATGAGGTTCCGAACACCACAATGTCGTCTAGATATATCAGGACTGATTCAAAATTTAGATCGCCCAAGCAATGTTCCATCAGGCGTTGGAAGGTTCCCGGGGCGGTAGCGAGGCCAAAGGGCATCCGGTTGAACTCAAAGAGCCCCATTGGCAAGACAAACGCCGTCTTGGCCCGATCTTTTTCAGCCATTGGGACCTGCCAGTACCCGCTTGCCAAATCCAACGTTGAGAAATACTTGGCCCGACCCAGGGCTGACAGGGATTCTTCAATACGGGGTAAAGGATATGCGTCCCGTACGGTGTGGGCATTTAATTTCCGATAGTCCACACAAAATCGGAGTGTCCCATCCTTCTTGCGGACCAAGACTACAGGGGCCGCCCAGGGACTCCGGCTCTCTCGGATCACTTGGTTGTCCAGCATACTGGCCACCATGCTCTTCACCTCTTGATAGAGCGCCGGAGGAATTTGACGATATCTTTCTCTAATGGGTGGAGTATCCCCCGTTGGAATCTCGTGCTCAATCGTCTAGGTACACCCGAAGTCCTCTCCATGTCGGGAAAAGGTCTCTTGATGTTCCCACAAAACTCTCTCCAACTGCATGGGGGTCAGCTTCTCCCGATCCACTCCCATCTGCTCCATGATCACATGAACATTCCATTCCTCCGTAGGAGGTTCAGTCCGGCCTACCTCGTCCGCGAATGTCCAGGATGACTGTTGGTCTGGTCGCAATTCGAACCCTGCATTTTCCGGCACCTTCTCTGCCGGCACGAACAGTTCAGCCAGTATGGTCCCAGCGGGAATTGCAACAGCTTCATCTAAAACATTGATGCATCGGACCGGCACTTGTCCATTCTTCACAATCGCCAAAGACCGGGCCACATATACCTTGGCAAATGAGGAACCCTCTCGGGCGGGCTCAAGCAGCACTTCAAGCCCATTCAATCTCTGTGCAGCTCCCACAGGCAGCATTAAGAGTTCCTCTTGTCTGGGTCCCAGCAGGATCGGGGCCCTCGAAGTCACTCGGACCCGGCCCACCCGGCCACCTGGGACCGCACTTTTCAGCAAGTCGCAACTCAGCACTAGACGGTGTAGAATTCTCTGTGTGGGTCGGTGTCTTGTCGCACGGGCCCAGTATCGGGGTCCTTCACTGGCATACATCTGGTGATTCAAATCTCGCAGCACGTTCATTCCGAGCGTCACTTCCATCCCTCTTCTAGGGGGGTGATCCACCAGTACTACCCCTTTCTGCCCCAGGTCTTGACATTTTTAGTTGCATCCACACGATCCCTTTGACTGACAATTGACCATTATTTGCGGCGGTCAGTCGTATCACTCGGCCATCCTCTGGAATCACTAGTCGACTGAAGTATCTCTCATATACTTCTAGAGGCATTATAGTACATTCGGATCCCGTGTCAACCAAGCACCTCATCTTCCGCCCTTCAAACTCTGCTTCTATCACTGGACTACATGCAAACAAATCTTGTTCATTCCGTCGAGGGCTTTGTGTGGGTGGGGCCGCTGCTGCTTGCCCTCTCATGGCAGCGGCCGGAAGTTTAAAGCCGGCGACGGGGTTTCTGGGGCTGTAAGCGCCCGGCAGTAACGCGAGATGTGTCCCTGGCGGCCACACTTCCAGCAGGTGATTGTTCCTCGTGGTCGAGGGCTTGACTCATTCTGATAGGACGACCTGGCCATTTGCGGGGTCACCGTTCCAGGGGGTGGGGCATGAGGTTCCCGTGAGGGGATAGAGGCGGGATCAACTGTTAGTTGAGACAATTTCAGCTTCAACTCCTTCACCTCAGCACGCAAAGCTTGTACCACGCTTACCAGCCCCTCTCCCCCCGACCCTGATGACCCACCTTCCTCCAGCTGGGCACTGTTCACTGACCCCTCGGGAACATAGGCTGATTTCTCTTCCCTTTCCACTGCAGCTCGGTAAATCTGCCAGAAAGATAGCTCTGGTGCAACCCGGGCCATTTCCAACAGTTTGTCCCGGAGAAGTCTATTGGCTAAACCGGTGATGAATTGGTCCCGGAGCAAGCGGTCTACCTCCCGGAACGCCCCCATGGCCCCCGGGTCTAGTCGCTGCATCTCATTCAACATCTCTTGCAAAATATTAGAGTACTGCATCAGGGACTCACACTCTCTCTGGGGACGATTAAAGAATAGGGACCGAAGCTGGGCCACATGCGCTCGGCCCCCCAAACTCCCCTCTAACAGTTCCAAAATCTTTTCTAATGTATCCCTCTCTGATTCTGGGTGCACCATCACCATACGCCTAATATCACCCTCCAGTGCATTTAATGCCAGCTCAGCGCGTAACGCGGGGGTCAAATTACACATGCGCAGAATACTCCGGATTCTCTCAGCCCAATCTTGCAACGCCATATTGCGCACATCGTATTTCGGCATGTGCTGAAGTAAAGCCCCTACAGGCACATACGCTCCCGGAGTCGCCGCGGCAGCCAGGGGAACCCCAACCCCCGAGGAGGATGCGGAAACAGCGGGGTCATTTCCACCCTCGCCCTCGTCCATGACAAACACTGGATCCTGCCGACTACGCCAAAAATGTAAAGACCAGAGGTCCGAATAAGATCCAGTGAGTCACAAACCAAGACCAAGGCAGAAATCTCCAACGGTATTTACTCAAAGGCAAAATAATCAAGGTAATATGGAGAATATTAAGGCAGATGCACCCCAAAGATACACTAGCTCAGCAGCAGCTAAAATCACTGTGCCACTCCAAGGTCTCCTGAGAACTGTATACTACAACAGACTAGTAAGAAATTTACCTAACAGGAAACTAAAAACAGGAACAAGTGTAAATTGAATGTAGTGTTATTAAGGGAGCCCCTGGAATGGCACATTGAGTATAACTTGTCATGATCCCAATGGCAGGGGATCACAAAAGGACAAGCACAAAAAACAAAACAAGCTCTAGGGTGATGGAAACTGAGCTGACCGCGATCCTGAACCTCAACACACAACTAGCTGTAGCCGGGGAACGTGCCTACGATGATTCCTAGACGTCTCGCGCCAGCCGAAGAACTAACTTTCCCTATTAGAAGAAACACAGACCTCTCTTGCCTCCAGAGAAACACCCCACAGAAATAGCAGCCCCCCACATGTAATGACGGTGAAATGAGAGGAAGGCACATACGTAGTTATGAAAACAGATTCAGCAAAATGAGGCCCGCTAAAACTAGATAGCAGAGGATACAAAAGTGAACTGCGCGGTCAGCGAAAAACCCTACAAAAAACCATCCTGAAATTACTTGAACTCATGTTCCAACTCATGGAACATGAGGAGTAATATCAGCCCACTAGAGCAACCAGCAAAAAGGAATCACATATCTGCAAGCTGGACTAAGACAAAAATTAAGCAAAACGTGGAACAGGAAAATCAAAAACTTAGCTTGTCCTGAAGAATACAGAAGCGGGAAGCAGAGGTAACAAGACACACTGATTACATTGATAGCCGGCGAGGAAATTACAAGAAAGCCAGGTTAAATAGGAAACTCCCAAATCCTGATAGAACAGGTGGACACCAGAGACCGCAGAGAACACAAGTCACCCCGTACCATCTGTAACCACCAGAGGGAGCCCAAAAACAGAATCCACAACAGTACCCCCCTCTTGAGGAGGGGTCACCGAACCCTCACGAGAACCACCAGGGCGACCAGGATGAGCCCTATGAAATGCACGGACCAAATCAGCAGCATGAACATCAGAGGCAACCACCCAAGAATTATCCTCCTGACTATAACCCTTCCACTTGACCAAATATTGGAGTTTCCGTCTGGAAACACGAGAATCCAAGATCTTCTCCACAACATACTCCAATTCTTTCTCCACCAGCACCGGAGCAGGAGGCTCAAGCGAAGGAACAACAGGTACCTCATACTTCCGCAACAACGACCGATGGAACACATTATGAATAGCAAACGATGCCGGGAGATCCAAACGAAACGACACAGGGTTAAGAATTTCCAAGATCCTATAGGGACCGATGAACCAAGGCTTGAACTTAGGAGAAGAGACCTTCATAGGAACAAAACGAGAAGACAACCACACCAAGTCCCCAACACGAAGTCGAGGACCCACGCGGCGACGGCGATTAGCAAACTGCTGAGCCCTCTCCTGGGACAACTTCAAATTGTCCACCATATGACTCCAAATCTGATGCAACCTATCCACCACCATGTCCACTCCAGGACAATCAGAAGGCTCCACCTGACCAGAGGAAAAACGAGGATGAAACCCCGAATTACAAAAGAAAGGAGAAACCAAGGTAGCAGAACTAGCCCGATTATTAAGGGCAAATTCGGCAAGCGGCAAAAAGGTAACCCAGTCATCTTGATCAGCAGAAACAAAACACCTTAAATAAGTTTCCAAGGTCTGATTAGTTCGTTCCGTCTGGCCATTCGTCTGAGGATGGAATGCAGACGAAAAGGACAAATCAATGCCCATCTTAGCACAGAACGTCCGCCAAAATCTAGACACAAACTGGGATCCCCTGTCAGAAACGATGTTCTCCGG
The DNA here is from genome assembly GCF_032444005.1 of Ranitomeya imitator. Classification (NCBI taxonomy): domain Eukaryota; kingdom Metazoa; phylum Chordata; class Amphibia; order Anura; family Dendrobatidae; genus Ranitomeya; species Ranitomeya imitator. Next base: position 314,664,967 of record NC_091282.1, on the reverse strand, counting down.
AATCCCATGCAAACGAACCACGTTCTGAAAAAACAGAGGGACCAACTCAGAGGAGGAAGGTAACTTAGGCAAGGGTACCAGATGAACCATCTTAGAAAAGCGGTCACACACAACCCAGATGACGGACATTTTTTGAGAGACAGGGAGATCCGAAATAAAGTCCATGGAAATGTGCGTCCAAGGCCTCTTCGGGATAGGCAAAGGTGACAACAATCCACTGGCCCGAGAACAGCAAGGCTTAGCCCGAGCGCAAACTTCACAAGACTGCACAAAAGAACGCACATCCCTCGACAAGGAAGGCCACCAAAAAGACCTGGCCACCAAGTCTCTAGTACCAAATATTCCAGGATGACCTGCCAACGCAGAAGAATGGACCTCGGAGATGACTCTACTGGTCCAATTATCCGGAACAAACAGTCTTTCAGGCGGACAACGATCAGGTTTATCCTCCTGAAACTACTGCAAAGCACGTCGCAAGTCTGGGGAGACAGCCGACAAAATCACCCCATCCCTAAGGATACCAGTGGGCTCAGAATTTCCAAGGGAGTCAGGCACAAAACTCCTAGAAAGAGTATCCGCCTTCACATTCTTTGAACCTGGCAGGTATGAAACCACAAAATCGAAACGGGAGAAAAACAGTGACCAACGAGCCTGTCTAGGATTCAGACGCTTGGCAGACTCAAGGTAAATCAGATTTTTGTGATCAGTTAAGACCACCACACGATGTCTAGCACCCTCAAGCCAATGACGCCACTCCTCAAATGCCCACTTCATGGCCAAAAGCTCCCGATTACCAACATCATAATTCCGCTCAGTGGGCGAAAACTTTCTAGAAAAGAACGCACATGGCTTCATCACTGAGCAATCGGAACTTCTCTGTGACAAAACCGCCCCCGCTCCAATCTCGGAAGCATCAACCTCAACCTGAAAAGGAAGCGAAACATCTGGCTGACGCAACACAGGAGCAGAAGAAAACCGGCGCTTAAGTTCCTGAAAGGCCTCCACAGCCGCAGGAGACCAATCAGCAACATCAGCACCCTTCTTAGTCAAATCCGTCAAAGGCTTAACAACACTAGAAAAATTAGTTATGAAACGACGATAAAAATTAGCAAAGCCCAAGAACTTCTGTAGACTCTTAAGAGATGTAGGCTGCGTCCAGTCACAAATAGCCTGAACCTTGACGGGATCCATCTCAACAGTAGAAGGGGAAAAAATATACCCCAAAAAAGAAATCTTCTGGACTCCAAAGAGACACTTTGAACCTTTTACAAACAAAGAATTGGCCCGCAGGACCTGAAACACCTTCCTGACCTGCTGAACATGGGACTCCCAGTCATCCGAAAAAACCAAAACATCATCCAAATACACAATCATAAATTTATCCAGATATTCACGGAAAATATCGTGCATAAAGGACTGGAAGACAGAAAGAGCATTAGAAAGTCCAAAAGGCATCACCAAATACTCAAAATGGCCCTCAGGCGTATTAAATGCGGTTTTCCACTCATCACCCTGCTTTATCCGCACAAGATTATATGCACCCCGAAGATCAATCTTAGTGAACCATTTAGCCCCCTTAATGCGAGCGAACAAATCAGTCAACAATGGCAAAGGATACTGATATTTAACTGTAATCTTATTCAAAAGACGGTAATCTATACAAGGCCTCAAGGAACCATCTTTTTTGGCCACAAAAAAAAAACCTGCTCCCAAAGGGGACGAAGATGGACGGATATGTCCCTTTTCCAAGGACTCCTTAACATAATCCCGCATAGCAGTATGCTCTGGCACTGACAGATTGAACAAACGACCTTTAGGAAATTTACTGCCAGGAATCAAATCTATAGCACAATCGCAATCCCTGTGAGGAGGAAGCGAATTGAGCTTAGGCTCCTCAAAAACATCCCGATAATCAGACAAAAATACCGGAACCTCAGAAGGAGTAGATGAAGCGATAGAAATCGGAGGTGCATCATCATGAACCCCCTGACATCCCCAGCTTAACACAGACATTGCTTTCCAGTCCAAGACTGGGTTATGAGTTTGTAACCATGGCAGACCAAGCACTAAGACATCATGTAAATTATACAGTACCAGGAAGCGAATCACCTCCTGATGAACGGGAGTCATACGCATGGTCACTTGTGTCCAGTACTGAGGTTTATTCATAGCCAAAGGTGTAGAGTCAATTCCTTTCAAAGGAATAGGGACTTCCAGAGGCTCCAGACTAAACCCACAGCGGTTGACAAATGACCAATCCATAAGACTCAGGGCAGCGCCTGAATCCACATAGGCATCGATGGAAATGGCTGATAATGAACAAATCAGAGTCACAGACAGAATGAACTTAGACTGTAAAGTACTAATGGCAACAGACTTATCAACCTTTTTGTGCGTTTAGAGCATGCTGATATAACATGAGCTGAATCACCACAATAAAAACACAACCCATTTTTCCGCCTATAGTTTTGCCGTTCACTTCTGGACTGAATTCTATCACATTGCATTGTCTCAGGTGCCTGTTCAGAAGACACCGCCAAATGGTGCACAGGTTTGCGCTCCCGTAAACGCCGATCAATCTGAATAGCCATAGTCATAGACTCATTCAGACCTGTAGGCGCAGGGAACCCCACCATGACATCTTTAATGGCCTCAGAAAGGCCATCTCTGAATCTTGCAGCCAGGGCGCACTCATTCCACTGAGTAAGCACCGACCATTTCCGAAATTTCTGACAATATATTTCTGCTTCATCTTGCCTCTGAGAGAGAGCCAATAAAGCTTTTTCAGCCTGAATCTCTAGGTTAGGTTCCTCATAGAGCAAACCCAATGCCAGAAAAAACGCATCCACATTGAGCAACGCAGGATCCCCTGGTGCCAATGCAAATGCCCAATTCTGAGGGTCACCCCGCAGGAAAGATATAACAATCTTGACTTGCTGAGCAGGGTCTCCAGAAGAGCGAGATTTCAAAGAAAGAAACAACTTGCAATTGTTCCTAAAATTCAGAAAACTAGATCTATCTCCAGAAAAAAACTCTGGGATAGGAATTCTAGGTTCAGACATAGGAGCATGTACAACAAAATCTTGTATATTTTGAACCTTAGCAGCAAGATTATTCAGGCTGGAAGCCAAACTCTGGACGTCCATGATAAACAGCTGAGGTCAGAGCCATTCAAGGATTAAGAGGAGGTAAGACGCAGCCAGGCTGCAATTAAGGCTATGCAGCAAACTCTGAGGGGAAAAAAAAAAAACTTCCTCAGACTACTTATCCTCCTACTTCAGCCAATACGATTACCACTTTTTGGCCGGCTATACTGTCATGATCCCAATGGCAGGGGATCACAAAAGGACAAGCACAAAAAACAAAACAAGCTCTAGGGTGATGGAAACTGAGCTGACCGCGATCCTGAACCTCAACACACAACTAGCTGTAGCCGGGGAACATGCCTACGATGATTCCTAGACGTCTCGCGCCAGCCGAAGAACTAACTTTCCCTATTAGAAGAAACACAGACCTCTCTTGCCTCCAGAGAAACACCCCACAGAAATAGCAGCCCCCCACATGTAATGACGGTGAAATGAGAGGAAGGCACATACGTAGTTATGAAAACAGATTCAGCAAAATGAGGCCCGCTAAAACTAGATAGCAGAGGATACAAAAGTGAACTGCGCGGTCAGCGAAAAACCCTACAAAAAACCATCCTGAAATTACTTGAACTCATGTTCCAACTCATGGAACATGAGGAGTAATATCAGCCCACTAGAGCAACCAGCAAAAAGGAATCACATATCTGCAAGCTGGACTAAGACAAAAATTAAGCAAAACGGGGAACAGGAAAATCAAAAACTTAGCTTGTCCTGAAGAATACAGAAGCGGGAAGCAGAGGTAACAAGACACACTGATTACATTGATAGCCGGCGAGGAAATGACAAGAAAGCCAGGTTAAATAGGAAACTCCCATATCCTGATAGAACAGGTGGACACCAGAGACCGCAGAGAACACAAGTCACCCAGTACCATCTGTAACCACCAGAGGGAGGCCAAAAACAGAATCCACAACAATAACTTACACAACTCTAATATAAGATACACCTCTAAAGTAACAATTTAACACTCTGAGCAGAGATACCCGGGTATCTATAACTATGGTACCGTATCCTGAGATGGATTTCCTCTCAGGCAGGAATCCGCACAGGCTGCAGCCAGTCCATATCTTCAGCGCCAATAAGTTACAGCAAGCTCCTCTTGTCTTGTCGGCCGATGCCGGGGACTTAGTTAGTGGTCTCACGATGTAGTCTCTGCTTCTGTAGCTCCTAGGAATGCTTCCACGACAATCCGTCCGTCTCTGTATCAGCAGTCTGTCCAGACTTGTTCCTCCACTCAATGCACAGGGAATCCACAGACTTCCAAATTCGTACTGGGTTCTTAGTAAAGTCTCAGTCTTTTCTTAGATAAAGGGTTAACTCCTCTCCAGGAAACGTTAGCAACACAAGTCTCTCACAGAGTTAAACAAAAGGTTAGCTCTTCTCCAGGGGAACGTTAGCAACAAAAAGTCTCTCAAAAGCTTCTTTTCCTCCAAAAACACTTGCAGTAAATCCACACAGTCTCTTTTTAAGATCTCACAGCAGCTTCTGCCTTTGCTTCCCGCCTTTTCTCTCTGAGCTCTCACTTCCTAGTTTCACTTTACACACGAGACACTAGACCCCACCCCCCAGCACACATTGTCTCCGGGAGTTTTGCACGGTCTGTCCTTTGCTGCAACAGGCAAAAACCACAGGGTCCTAGTGCCCTCTCAGTGGGACTACAGTTCACCCTCTTACAAAAGAATGCACTGGGGGCTGACATCTTGGTTTTGCAGCAGTAGCAGGGCACTATCAGTGTCAGATTACGGCACCCCATGGACATAGGAGAAAATAGACCGGCGCTGACCCTATCTGTAACATTGCAACAGCATTAGCAGTGAGCTGGGCACGCCTCTGTGGGCTGCACAACTCACTGCTGTCGGTGTGACTAGCTGCCATTTTATTATAGCCCTGTGCTCTCTATCGCAGGACAGAAGAAGCCCTCACTGCTCCTCTGTACTCCAGGCAGGCACGTCCTCTGCTCCTCACAAGCTGCCCTGTGTGCTTCTCCTGCTGTGTCTCCCCCTCCCCCTCACACACAGTCTCTGTGATCTCCAGTAAGCTGCACTCACAGCCTGCAGAGAGGGAGGTGACACCTGGAGAGAGAGCAGGGCAGCTGACAGGACAGGGATTAAGGTGGGGAAAGGGGGATGGCAAGAACGTTATTCACAAAAAATGCTGCTGAGTCCACTGTGTTCTGCTCCTCCGTAAACAAGGTGTGCCTCTGATGCAGTAACTGCTGGTGATAGCAGGTCGCAGGGCAGTCACACACAAAATGGTGCTGCCCTGCGATGCTGCTCTTCATTCTTACTGTTAGCAGAAAAATTGGGGCAGTAACTGCTGACATCACCATTTCCCTCCCCTTTTGGGTGGTCTAATATCCCTGGGGCAGAGCTGCTAAATCTTACTATAGCTGCTTGAGGTCTAAACAGGGCCGCCATCAGGGTATGACAGCCGTGACTGGCGTATGGGGCCCGGTGAGCAGAGGGGGCCCGCATCAGGCCCCGTCTCATCTGGTCACTGGCCCCCCCCTGCAGGCGCTGCGGCAGCGGCACACTATTGTCGTGCGGGCCCGCGCCCGCACGTCAATAGTTAACAGCCGCCAGCCAGTCTGAGGCTGGCAGCTGAATAGGGCCGCAGGGCGCACTCGCCGGCGTCGCCGGCATCTGACGTCATTGTCAGCCGCCGGGCCCGGCGAGTGCGTCTGTGTGGAGCCTGGGGGGATCTTCGCCCGGTGCAGGAGCATGGCCAGGTAAGAAGTCGTGTTTTTTTTTTTTTCTTTGAGAGCTGCGATCCAGGGGGGCCCGGGGGGCAGGATGATGGACACACAGGGGCAGAAATGCTGGACACAGTGGGGCAGAAATGATGGACACAGTGGGGCAGAATGGTGGACACACAGGGGCAGAAATGCTGGACACAGTGGGACAGAATGGTGGACACACAGTGGGGCAGAATGCTGGACACAGTGGGGCAGAATGCTGGACACAGTGGGGCAGAATGCTGGACACAGTGGGGCAAAATGGTGGACACACAGGGGCAGAAATGCTGGACACACAGTGGGGCAGAATGCTGGACACACAGTGGGGCAGAATGCTGGACACACAGTGGGGCAGAATGCTGGACACACAGTGGGGCAGAATGCTGGACACACAGGGACAGAAATGCTGGACACAGTGGGGCAGAATGCTGGACACAGTGGGGCAGAAATGCTGGACACAGTGGGGCAGAATGGTGGACACACAGGGGCAGAATTGCTGGACACAGTGGGACAGAATGGTAGACACACAGGGGCAGAAATGCTGGACACAGTGGGGCAGAATGCTGGACACAGTGGGGCAGAATGCTGGACACAGTGGGGCAGAATGGTGGACACACAGGGGCAGAAATGCTGGACACAGTGGGACAGAATGGTGGACACACACAGGGGCAGAAATGCTGGACACAGTGGGGCAGAATGCTGGACACAGTGGGGCAGAATGCTGGACACACAGGGGCAGAAATGCTGGACACAGTGGGGCAGAATGCTGGACACACAGGGGCAGAAATGCTGGACACAGTGGGGCAGAAATGCTGGACACAGTGGGGCAGAATGGTGGACACACGGGGGCAGAAATGCTGGACACAGTGGGACAGAATGGTGGACACACACAGGGGCAGAAATGCTGGACACAGTGGGGCAGAATGCTGGACACAGTGGGGCAGAATGCTGGACACAGGGGCAGAAATGCTGGACACAGTGGGGCAGAATGCTGGACACACAGGGGCAGAAATGCTGGACACAGTGGGACAGAATGCTGGACACACAGGGGCAGAAATGCTGGACACAGTGGGACAGAATGGTGGACACAGTGGGGCAGAATGCTGGACACAGTGGGGCAGAATGCTGGACACAGTGGGGCAGAAATGCTGGACACAGTGGGGCAGAATGGTGGACACACAGGGGCAGAAATGCTGGACACAGTGGGACAGAATGGTGGACACACAGGGGCAGAAATGCTGGACACAGTGGGGCAGAATGCTGGACACACAGTGGGGCAGAATGCTGGACACACAGTGGGGCAGAATGCTGGACACACAGTGGGGCAGAATGCTGGACACACAGTGGGGCCGAATGCTGGACACACAGTGGGGCAGAATGCTGGACACACAGTGGGGCAGAATGTTGGAGACAGTGGGGCAAAATGCTGGAGACAGTGGGGCGGAATGCTGGACACAGTGACAGGGGCAGAAATGCTGGACACAGTGGGGCAGAATGCTGGACACAGTGACAGGGGCAGAATGCTGGACACAGGGGCAGAATGCTGGACATTGGGGCAGAATGCGAGACACTGGGGCAGAATGCTGGACACAGTGGGGCAGAATGCTGGACACAGTGGGGCAGAATGCTGGACACAGTGGGGCAGAATGTTGGAGACAGTGGGGCAGAATGCTGGACACAGTGGGGCAGAATGCTGGACACAGTGGGGCAGAAATGCTGGACACAGTGACAGGTGCAGAATGCTGGACACAGTGACAGGGGCAGAATGCTGGACACAGGGGCAGACTGTGAGACCCAGGGGCAGAATGCTGGACATTGGGGCAGAATGCGAGACACGGGGCAGAATGGAGATACGGGGCATGATTGGAGACACGGGGCAGGATGAAAGACATGGGGGCATGACTGGAGACAGATGGGGCAGGATTGGAGACAGATGGGGCAGAATGGAGACACAGGGGGCATGATTGGAGACAAGTGTCAGGATTGCAGACATGGGGGCATGGTTGGAGACATAGGGGGCAGAATGGAGACATGGGGCATGATTGGAGACACTGGGGGCAGAATTGGAGACAGATCGTGCAGGATCATGGGGCAGGATGGATATGATGGAGACAGATGGGGCAGGATGGAGAGATCACATGGGGCGATCATATGGGGCAGGATGGGGAGATCATATGGGGCAGAATGGATACTCATGAGGGCAGGATGGGAGAACATCTGGCTGACGCCAGGAATGAGACACACGGGGCCAGGCTGGGGGATATTATTAATACCATAGGGGCTAATTTAGGGATATTATTACTGCAGTGATGTATTTATTTTATTTTTTGAGTATACTGTTTTAAATGGGGGGCGGTCCTGTTACTGTATAGAGTGATACTATGTCGCCTTCTTCATGTGGTGTAATGTAGAAGTTGTGAAAAATTAAGTAATGTGCACTGTTCTGCAAGCGGAGCTCGAGATAACTGTGTTATTTCCTGCAGAGAGAAGTCCTGGCTGGATGAAATGATGGCGGTCTGTGCTGGATGAAAGATGAAGGACTTCACCTAGAGACGTCACTGGTGAGTCAGTGTGTTACCTATACACTGACACTATACACTGTATACAGAGCTCCTGTGTATAATTTCACTAGTGATCACTATATTATCTGTACACAGACACTGCATACTAAGTACAGATCTCCTGTGTATAATGGCACTTATGGTGATAGTATGGTGCTTTTTTTTAAATTACTGATCAGAATTATAGTATTCAGTCACTATGTGGTGGTAATATGTGGTCTGGACATGGTGTTGTGGTATTTGTTCCTTGTATGTGATATTATTCGATCACTGTGGTGGTAATATGTGGTCTGGTCAAGGTGTTGTGGTATTTGTTCCTTGTATGTGATATTATTCGATCACTGTGGTGGTAATATGTCATCTGGTCATGGTGTTGTGGTATTTGTTCCTTCTATGTGATATTATTGGGCATTTTAAAAATTGAAAAATAAATAAAAATATACCTAAATTGTATTGCATATCTTAACAAATATTTAATAGGTTACAGTAGAGTAGGGCCCGGCCAAAAGTGTCTACCGTGTTATGGTGGCGGCTTAAAAAATCTTTTGGCCAAAACAAAAGCTGCCTGCTATGTATGTGATCTGGTGATGGGAACTGTTAATGTGTGATTGGTGAGAAGTGGAGTTTTTCCAAGAGAGAGCGGTGGGACTGTGGACAGTTCGAGGGGTGGAGCCTGGAGGCGGGGCTGGGGAGGAGCCTGGGCGGAGTCTCAAGGGGGCCCCGAAAATTTTGCCAGTATGGGGCCCCGAAATTTCTAGTGGCAGCCCAGGGTCTAAAACGGAAAATGCTCCTCCTAGTTGTAAATATGTATATTTGTAGAAAAATATATATTTTTCATATAGAAATGTTTGCAAACATTGCATTAATAAATTTTAATTACTATTTTAAGCTTAATTTTACAAAAAAAAACAAAATACAAGAAAACTGGTGGCACTTTCCCTTTAAGGGAGGACGTATGCAGCCATCCGCAGGCCAGCCACACGCAAGTGTGAACTTAGCCTTAGACATTTACCTGACCACAACATGCAGGAGTATAATTGAGAGACCTTTTACCTCCAAGCAGCAGCACTTTATTATGTTTGTCTGCCACCACCTAGTGGGCCATTACAAACATAACACTTAAATGCCATTTTCTTCAGCTGCCTTTGTGTTTAGAGATCCCTTCGTTACTATTTAGATAACTTAGGCTTGATTATTATAAAGATTACTTATATGCCTGATTTTTGGATGTCATTAGTAAAAAAGGGATCTTTTTTATATAATAAGGTTGTATGCAACTGAGATATACTCTTTAAGCACAAGGACTTTAGTTTTGGACTATAAAATGCTATTTATTGTCGGTATATTAATTGATATATCGCCGCTATGTTTATATATATGCCATGAGAGTTTTCTCCCACCTGACCTTTTTTCCTACCACCTTTTTCCTGATTTTTACTATGTTAATTTTTAATCATGTTTAAATAAAATGTATTAATTTTATCTAATCTAACTCGTCACTTCTAATTTTTGCACATGGGCACATATAATTGGGGTCACTTTGTCAAATAAATCTTTTCATTCAGTCTTGATTGTGGCCTCATGTGCCAGTGATTGTAGCCTCATGTGCCAGTGTGTGCGAGCCCTAAACATCTTTTAGATTTTTTAGAATGATAGATTTATCTAGTTTCATTTGTACATTTGCATTTACGATCCTCAAATACTGCAGACAGGAGTGCACAGCTCAGCAGACAGGAGCACGTAGCTCAGCGAACAGGAGCGCACAGCTCAACATACAGGAGCGCACAGCTCAACAGACAGGAGTGCACAGCTCAACAGACAGGAGCACTTAGCTCAGCAGACAGGAGGTTACAGCTCACCAAACAGGAGCACACAGCTCAGGAGACAGGAGCGCGCAACTCAACAGACAGGAGCGCACAGCTCAACAGACAGGAGCGCACAGCTCAACAGACAGGAGTGCACAGCTCAACAGACAGGAGCACTTAGCTCAGCAGACAGGAGGTTGCAGCTCACCAGACAGGAGGTTGCAGCTCACCAGACAGGAGCACACAGCTCAGGAGACAGGAGCGCGCAGCTCAACAGACAGGAGCGCACAGCTCAACAGACAGGAGCGCACAGCTCAACAGACAGGAGTGCACAGCTCAACAGACAGGAGCACTCAGCTCAGCAAACAGGAGTGTGCAACTCACCAGACAGGAGGACGCAGCTCAGGAGACAGGAGCGCACAGCTCAACAGACAGGAGCACACAGCTCAACAGACAGGAGTGCACAGCTCAACAGACAGGAGCACTCAGCTCAGCAGACAGGAGGGTGCAGCTCACCAGACAGGAGCACGCAGCTCAGGAGACAGGAGCGCGCAGCTCAACAGACAGGAGCGCACAGCTCAACAGACAGGAGCGCACAGCTCAACAGACAGGAGTGCACAGTTCAACAGACAGGAGCACTCAGCTCAACAGACAGGAGCACACAGCTCAACAGACAGGAGTGCACAGCTCAACATTCAGGAGTGCGCAGCTCAGCGGACAGGAGCGTGCAGCTCAACAGACAGGAGTGCACAGCTCAACAGACAGGAGCACGCAGCTCAGGAGACAGGAGCGCGCAGCTCAACAGACAGGAGCGCACAGCTCAACAGACAGGAGCGCACAGCTCAACAGACAGGAGCACACAGCTCAACAGACAGGAGTGCACAGCTCAACAGACAGGAGTGCGCAGCTCAGCAGACAGGAGCGTGCAGCTCACCAGACAGGAGCGCGCAGCTCAGGAGACAGGAGCGCGCAGCTCAACAGACAGGAGCGCGCAGCTCAACAGACAGGAGCGCACAGCTCAACAGACAGGAGCGCACAGCTCAACAGACAGGAGTGCACAGCTCAACAGACAGGAGCACTCAGCTCAGCAGACAGGAGTGTGCAGCTCACCAGACAGGAGCACGCAGCTCGGGAGACAGGAGCGCGCAGCTCAACAGACATGAACGCGCAGCTCACAAGACAGGAGCGCGCAGCTCAGCAGACAGGAGCGTGCAGCTCAGCAGACAGGAGTGTGCAGCTCACCAGACAGGAGCACGCAGCTCAGGAGACAGGAGCGCGCAGCTCAACAGACATGAACGCACAGCTCACAAGACAGGAGCGCGCAGCTCACCAGACAGGAGCACACAGCTCAGCAGACAGGAGCGCGTGGCTCAGCGGACAGGAGGGCACAGCTCAACAGACAGGAGCACTCAACTAGCAGACAGGAGCGCACAGCTCAACAGACAGGAGCGTACACACAGGATTCAGTTTGGATTTAATATAAAATGTTTGTTTCATAGCCTGTTGAATCCCCACTGCACTCTGAGTTCATGTTCAGACAGGAGTTGTGTGCTTTTCAGGGGTCTTCTGAGAGATTGGTTGGGGCCTCAGGATCTGCATCTCCTTCTATTTCCAAACAATTAAAGTTCCTGACAAATATAAAAAATTATAGTCAAGAGTTTAGTTACTCACTAATTATAAATTATCATTATATACCTATTTAAATTAACATCATTTACTTCTGCAGAAGTCAAACATTCGTATGATCCCTCTGGTAAAGCAAGATATCTATCAGCCTGCCAGTTATTTGGTGTTGTTCCAGTTTCATTCTTCATACGTCATATGGGGGACTCAGAGCTCATAATGAGACATCACGGGCTAGGTGCACAGGTATGAACTGTTATTATTATTATTATTTATTTATATAGCACCATTGATTCCATGGTGCTGTACAATGCTGTTAATGGGGATGCCAAACCATAGTCTAGCGCAGGGGCATCAAACACTATTGTTTAAGTCTGTTATTGAAAAGATAACAATAATAAAATAATCTGCTGTGTTATTTCAGGGTACTAAAGCAATTGCACTTTCTCTGGTGACCAACACTTCAATTGTGAATTTAAACCTCAGTGACAACTGTCTGGAAGGAGAAGGGGGAGCTGCAATTGCAGATATGTTAAAGGAAAACTGTTATATTTCAGGTTTGTTTGAAAGTCTTTTTTAATATAGTAATTTCATATAATAAATTAAGTTCATGTGTGTGTATATACATATATACACACACTGAGGAAAAATCAGGTTTGTATATATACAGGTGCTTCTCACAAAATTAGAAACTTAACTGTTCACAATAACAGTAATTTTGAACAGGGGTGCCCAAACTTTTACATGCCTCTGTATAGAGTGCTGTTTTCGTCTCTACATACAGGTACTTCTCACTAAATTAGAATATCATCAAAAAGTTAGTTTATTTCAGTTCTTCAATGCAAAAAGTGAAACTCATATTATATAGAGTCATTACAGACTGATCTATTTCAAGTGTTTATTTCTGTTAATGTTGATGATTATGGCTTACAGCCAATGAAAACCCAAAAGTCATTATCTCAGTAAATTAGAATAATTAACAAAAAAAACTGCAAAGGTGTCTTTCCCATGATTGTGGAGCCTACTGAAACAGGCTAAGGGATCTTTTGAAACGCTTAAGAAGACTTTGCAGGTGTTTTTTGTTAATTACCCTAATTTACTGGGATAATCACTTTTGGGCACTCATTGGCTGTAATCCATAATCATCAACATAAACAGAAATAAGCACTTGAAATATATCACTCTGTTTGTAATGACTCTATATAATATATGTGTTTCACTTTTTGTATTGAAGAACTGAAATAAATTAACTTTTTGATGATATTCTAATTTTGTGAGAAGCACCTATATGAATACAGACCAAAAGTTTGGACACACCTTCTCATTAAAAGATTTTTCTGTATTTTCATGACTATGAAAATTGTACATTCACACTGAAGGCATCAAAACTATGAATTAACACATTAGGAATTATATACTTAACAAAAAAGTGTGAAACAACTGAAATTATGTCTTATATTCTAGGTTCTTCAAAGTAGCCATCTTTTGCTTTGATGACTGCTTTGCACACTCTTGGCATTCTCTTGATGAGCTTCAAGAGGTAGTCACTGGAAATTGTTTTCACTTCACAGGTGTGCCCTGTCAGGTTTAATAAGTGGGATTTCTTGCCTTATAAATGGGGTTGGGACCATCAGTTGTGTTGTGCAGAAGTCTGGGGGATACACAGCTGATAGTCCTACTGAATAGACTGTTAGAATTTATATTATAGCAAGAAAAAGGCAGCTAAGTAAAGAAAAAAGAGTGGCCCTCATTACTTTAACCCCTTCATGATCTTGGGATTTTTCGTTTTTCCGTGTTCGTTTTTCACTCCTCTCCTTCCCAGAGCCATAACTTTTTTATTTTTCCGTCAATTTGGCCATGTGAGGGCTTATTTTTTGCGGGACGAGTTGTACTTTTGAACGACATCATTGGTTTTAGCATATCGTGTACTAGAAAACGGGAAAAAAATTCCAAGTGCGGTGAAATTGCAAACAAAAGTGCAATCCCACACTGGTTTTTTGTTTGGCTTTTTTGCTAGGTTCACTAAATGCTAAAAGTGACCTGCCATTATGATTCTCCAGGTCAGTATGAGTTCATAGACACCTAACATGACTAGGTTATTTTTTACCTAAGTGGTGAAAATAAATTCCAAACTTTGCTAAAAAAAAAAAAAAAATTGCGCCATTTTCCGATACCCGTAGCATCTCCATTTTTCATGATCTGGGGTCGGTTGAGGGCTTATTTTTTGCGTGCCGAGATGACGTTTTTAATGATACCATTTTGGTGCAGATACGTTCGTTTGATTGCCCGTTATTGCATTTTAATGCAATGTCGCGGCGACCAAAAAAAGTAATTCTGGCGTTTCAAATTTTTTTCTCGCTACGCTGTTTAGCGATCAGGTTAATGCTTTTTTTTAGTTGATAGATCGGACGATTCTGAGCGTGGCGATACCAAATATGTGTAGATTTGATATTTTTTTATTGATTTATTTTGATTGGGGCAAAAGGGGGGTGGTTTAAACTTTTATATTTTTTTTATTTTTTTCACATTTTTTTTAACTTTTTTTTTTTTACTTTTGCCATGCTTCAATAGCCTCCATGGGAGGCTAGAAGCAGGCACAACATGATCGCCTCTGCTACATAGCAGCAATCTGCTGTTCGTTGCTATGTAGCAGAAAATCAGGTGTGCTGTGAGCGCCGACCACAGGGTGGCGCTCACAGCCACCGGCAATCAGTAACCATAGGGGTCTCAAGGACCTCTATGGTTACAATTCTGAAGCATCGCCGACCCCCGATCATGTGACGGGGGTCGGCGATGACGTCATTTCCAGCCGCCCGGCCGGAAGCGGTAGTTAAATGCCGCTGTCTGCGTTTGACAGCGGCATTTAGCTAGTTAATAGGCGCGGGCAGATCGCGATTCTGCTCGCGCCTATTACAGGCTCATGTCAGCTGTTCAAAACAGCTGACATGTCCCGGCTTTGATGCGGGCTCACCGCCGGAGCCTGCATCAAAGCAGGGGATCTGACCTCGGACGTACTATCCCGTCCGAGGTCAGAAAGGGGTTAAGAAATGAAAGTCAGTCAGTCCGAAAATTTGGGAAAACTTTGAAAGTGTCCCTAAATACAGTGGCAAAAACCATCAAGCGCTATAAAGAATCTGGCTCACATGAGGACCACCCCAGGAAAGGAAGACCAAGAGTCACCTCTGCTTCTGAGGATAAGTTTATCCGAGTCACCAGCCTCAGAAATCGCAGGTTAACAGCAGCTCAGATTAGAGACCAGGTCAATGCCACACAGAGTTCTAGCAGCAGACACATCTCTACAACAACTGTTAAAAGGAGACTTTGTGCAGCAGGCCTTCATGGTAAAATAGCTGCTAGGAAACCACTGCTAAGGACAGGCAACAAGCAGAAGAGACTTGTTTGGGCTAAAGAACACAAGAAATGGATATTAGACCAGTGGAAATCTGTGCTTTGGTCTGATGAGTCCAAATTTGAGATCTTTGGTTGCAACCACCATGTCTTTGTGCGACGCAGAAAAAAGTGAAGGGATGGACTCTACATGCCTGGTTCCCACCGTGAAGCATGGAGGAGGAGGTGTAAGGGAGTGGGGGTGCTTTGCTAGTGACACTTTTGGGGATTTATTCAAAATTGAAGGCATACTGAACCAGCATGGCTACCATAGCAACTTGCAGCAGCATGCTATTCCATCCGGTTTGCATTTAGTTGGACCACCATTTATTTTTCAACAGGACAATGACCTCAAACACACCTCCAGGCTGTGTAAGGGCTATTTGACCAAGAAGGAGAGTGATGGGGTGCTACACCAGATGACCTGGCGTCCACAGTCAACAGACCTGAACCAAATCGAGATTGGGGTGAGCTGGACAGCAGAGTGAAGGCAAAAGGGCCAACAAGTGCTAAGCATCTCTGGGAACTCCTTCAAGATTGTTGGAAGACCATTCCAAGTGACTACCTCTTGTAAATCATCAAGAGAATGCCAAGAGTGTGCAAAGCAGTCATCAAAGCAAAAGCTGGCTACTTTGAAGAACCTAGAATATAAGACATCATTTAAGTTGTTTCACACTTTTTTGTTAAGTATATAATTCCACATGTGTTAATTCATAGTTTTGATGCCTTCAGTGTGAATGCACAATTTTAATAGTCATGAAAATACAGAAAAATCATTTAATGAGAAGGTGTGTCCAAACTTTTGGTCTGTACTGTATATATGTATTTATGTATATACAGTGGGGGGGGGGGGAAGTATTTAGTCAGCCACCAATTGTGCAAGTTCTCCCACTTAAAAAGAGAGAGGCCTGTAATTGACATCATAGGTAGACCACAACTATGAGAGTCAAAATGAGAAAGCAAATCCAGAAGATCACCTTGTCTGATTTGGCAAGATTTATTTTGCAAATTATGGTGGAAAATAAGTATTGAGTCATACTATTTTGTTATATATCCTTTGTTCTCATACGCTTTATGCATTTAACAGGCCTCTTGGTCTGTACTATTACATAGTTAGGCTGTTAACTGGTTTATGCAGCTTTACATGAACACTCGATTCTTACACTATGGCTGGTCCGAACATCGAAAGCAATTGTTACCATCCACCTCTCCTGTCTCCCCTTTTTCCTCATAGTTTGTAAGCTTGCGAGCTGGACCTTCATTCCTCTTGGGATCTGTTTTGATCTGTATTTATTGTTATGCTGTAATGTCTATTGTCTGTACAAGTCCCCTCTATTATGTAAAGTGCTGCGGAATATGTTGGCGCTATATAAATAAAGTTATTATTATTAATGACAGACGTCAAACAATTTCTGTAAGTCTTCACAAGGCTGGCACACACTGTTGTTGGTATGTTGGCCCATTCCTCCATGCAGATCTTCTTTAGAGCAGTGCTGTTTTTGGGCCTGTCGCTGGGCAACATGGACATTCAACTCCCTCCAAAGGTTTTCTATGGGGTTGAGATCTGGAGACTGGCTATGCCACTTCAGGACCTTCATATGCTTCTTACGAAGCCACTCCTTCGTTGCCCTGGCAGTGTGCTTGGGATCATTATCATGCTGAAAGACACATCCACGTTTCATCTTCAATGCCCTTGCTGATGGAAGGAGGTTTGCACTTAAAATCTCACAATACAAGGCCTCATTCATTCTTTCATGTACCCGGATCAGTCGTCCTGGTCCCCTTGCAGAGAAACAGCCCCAAGCATGATGTTGCCACCCCCATGCTTCACAATAGGTATGGTGTTCTTTGGATGTAACTCAGCATTCTGTCTCCTTCAAACACAACGAGTTCTGTTTCTACCAAATTGTTATACTGTGGTTTCATCAGACCATATGAAATTCTTCCAATACTCTTCTGGATAATCCAAATGCTCTCTAGCAAATGTCAGATGGGCCCGGACATGTACTGGCTTAAACATGTGTACACGTCTGGCACTGCAGGGTCTGAGTCCCTGGCAGCGTAGTGTGTTACTGATGGTAGCCTTTGTTACGGTGGTCCCAGCTCTATGCAGGCCATTCACTATTTTTGCTCACTGTTGTGATCATTTTGACCCCACGGGGTGAGATCTTGCGTTGAGCCCCAGATCAGTGGTCTTATATGTCTTCCATTTTCTTATTATTGCTCCCACAGTTGATTAAAATATTGAGATTAATTTTTGTTAATGACGAAATACTTATTTTCCACCATAATTTGCAAAATAAATCTTGCCAAATCAGACAAGGTGATTTTCTGGATTTGTTTTCTCATTCTCACTCTCATAGTTGTGGTCTACCTATTACAGGCCTCTCTCATCTTTTTAAGTGGGAGAACTTGCACAATTGGTGGCTGACTAAATACTTCTTTCTCCACTGTATGTGTACAGCACATACAGCATATATATAGCGAGTGAAATAAGTATTGAACACGACACCAACTTTCTAAGTAAATATATTTCTAAAGGTGCTATTGGCATGACACTCTCACCCAATGTTGGTAACAACCCATCCAATACACACATGCAGATAAATCAAACCATAAATGTCTATAAGTCTTGTGTGATCATGAGAAATAACACAGGGAAAAAGTGTAGAACACATGAGGAAAGAGACGTGCAAAAAGCCATGGAAAGTCATGCAAAAAGCCATGGAAAGTCATGACATCAGCTGAAATCAGTAACTAGAAAGCAATTCTCCAACTTACTGAAAAATAATATAAAGTAGTTCAACTGATGTCCTATAAAACTATCTCTCGTTACCAAGGTGCCACACAAGAAACAACTTATGATGGAT
Organism: Ranitomeya imitator; assembly: GCF_032444005.1. NCBI lineage: Eukaryota > Metazoa > Chordata > Amphibia > Anura > Dendrobatidae > Ranitomeya > Ranitomeya imitator. The sequence goes on along the minus strand of NC_091282.1, from coordinate 314,646,841 downwards.
TAAACCAGTGAACTGTCTCAAAACCTTTGCAACATTATTGTTGCAAAACATACTGATGGCATTGGTTACAGAAGAATTTTTTAACTACTGAAGGTTCCAGTGAGCACTGTTGGGGCCATAATCCGGAAGTGGAAAGAACATCATTTCACCTTAAACTGGCCATGACCAGGTGCTTCCCACAAGATTTGAGACAGAGGAGTGAAAAGAATTATCAGTTGTCAGGCGAGTTGTCCAAAATCCAAGGACCACAAGTGGAAAATTACAAAAAGAGCTGGAATCAGCAGGTACAATTGTTTCAAAGGAAACAATGAGTTATGCAATTAACCTTTATGGCCTGTATGCACGTTGACTACGCAAGACTCCAGAGCTGAACTAGAAAGCATGATCAAGCCTATTTAAAGTTTGGTCAACAACATTTAGACTAGCCTGTGAAATACCAGGTGAATATTCAACTCTTTGGATGCCATAATACACGCCATGTTTGGAGGCCAAAAGGCACTGCATATCACCCCAAAAACACTATATGAGGAGTGAGATTTGGAGGTGGGAACACTGACAAACTTCATGTAATTGAAGGATGAATGGACAAATGTACCAAGACATTCTTGAAACCAATCTGCTGCCATCTACCTGGATTATGAAGATTTAAACGAGGATGGACATTTCAACAAAACAATGATCCGAAACGCACAGACAAGGAAACTCTCAATTGGTTTCAGAGAAAATAAAGCTGTCAGGCAATCACCTGACCTGAATCCAATAGATTTATGGAAGGAACTAGAGCATACAGTTCATAGTTGGAGCCCATAGAACTTTCAGGATTTGAAGAGTGTTTCAGTAGAAAAATAAGCCAAAATCACAACTGAGCAATGCATGAGACTGGTTTCTCCATCCAGGAGGCATCTTGACGCTGTCATCACCAACCAAGCGATTTGTATAAAGTATATATGGGAATCTGTCATCAGTTTTTTGCTACCTCATCTGAGAGCAGCATAATGTAAGGAAAAAGACCCTGAATCCAACGATGTATCAGTTAATTTACTGAGTGCAGAAAAAGCTAACCCTGCCCACAACATGCTGTCCATGTACAAAGTCCTTAGACACAGGAGGTTAGTAACAGAACCATTTAGCAAAACACTGCTGACCTATTCCCTTTAATTAAATTTCAGTAGGTGTGTTCAATGCCTTTTCCCTATGCCATTTTCCATTATTACACATACCATATGTACTCAAATATAAGCCGAGATTTCCAGCCCCAAAAAATGGGCTGAAAGTGCCCCTCTCGGCTTATACTCGAGTCATGGAAGGCGGGGGGTCGGCGGGTGAGGGGGAGCGATGCCTGTCAAATACTCACCTGCTCCCAGCGCTCCTGGCGCAGTCCCCGCATGTCCCACGGTCTTCGGGCGCGGCAGCTTCTTCCCCTGTTCAGCGGTCACTGGTACCGCTCATTAAAGTTATGAATATGGACTCCACTCCCATAGGGGTGGAGCCACATATTCATTACTGTAATGAGCGGTGCCACGTGACCTATCACTACAGGAAGAAGCTGCCGCTCCTGAAGACCATGGGATATGCAAGGACCGCACCAGGCGCGCCGGGAGCAGGTGAGTATGTCATATTCACCTTTCCGCTTTCCACCACCGCCTCGTCTTCCGCATCTTCTGCAGTGACTGTTCAGGTCAGAGGGCGCGATGACGTATTAGTGTGCGCCGCCCTCTGCCTGAACAATCAGTGCGGAGAGACGGAACCTGAGGATCAGCGGGCAGCGACGAGAGATAAGTATGCAGTTTATTTTTTTATTTTAGTGCAGCAGCAGCATTACATGTGGCACAATGTTATATGGGGCATCTATGGGGCCATAATGAACTGCA